>NW_028234445.1:375500-379327 GCF_977035675.1 Penaeus japonicus | reverse complement strand
ATAATAATTATATAAAATATATTTTATATATAAATTATATAATAAAATATTTAAAATATATATAATGTTGTTGTATATAATTTTTGTCCGTTTTATATTTTTGTTTGTGCATTATTATCTTTTTCCCCCAAAACCTTTAAAAAATCCCAGATATATATAACACACACAAAAAATATTATTTTATGTATTTATATATATATAATAATTATATATAATATTATATAATATATATATTAAAATTTTAAAATAATATTTTTTATATATAAAATATATTTTATATAAAATATTAAATTTTATATATTTTAAATATTTTTATATAATATATTATAATTTTATAAATAAATAAAAAATATTATTAAAAATTATTTTTAAAATTTTATATAAAATATATTAATATTTATAATTTTTTTATTTATATATTAATATAATTTAAATTTATATTTAAATTATATTAATATATAAAATAAATATAATATATAATATATATATTTAATATATATATATATAGATGATAGTTTAAAAAATTGGGCTGTGGGGTTGGGGGTGGTTTTTTGTTGTGTTTTGTATGAAAGTGGTTGTTTGTATGAAATTTGCATAAAAAAATTTTATGTATGTATGTATGGTGTGTTGTATTGTTTTTTAAAAGATTGAGGGGAAAACATGAAACCCGGGCTCCCCTTTTCAAACCCGCTAGGAAAGTGGGCCTTTAAACCCCCTCTCATGGAGTAGGCCTTTTTTCTGCCATGAGATCGGTTTTGGTTTCATCGGGGGAGCCCCACGGGTTTAAACACGGGTCACCGGTGGATTCAAACCCTTTGCCCGCCGGATTGAAATTTTTGCAATTCGGGGGGTCCAGGGGTCTTCCCACGACCCAAGGTGCCCTTTAAGGGTTTTAAAAATTGAGTTTTTTTTTTATTTTTTCTACAGCTGATTGACCCTTTGCCGTAGGTGAGGGGTTTTGTTTTGTGTGTTTTTTCCTTTTGTTTTAAAAAATTTAATAAACTTTGTATCCAAAAAATTGTATTGAAAATATTTAGCAAACATCTCAAATTTTTATTTTTGGGTTCTATAACCTTCAAAAAGAAAAAATTTTATATTAATGTAAATCGAAGGGAATGTCCAACCTAAAAAAATTAAAAAATTGTTGTTATTTTTTTTTAGCTTGAAAATAGCTCAGGGGCAAGAGCCGAAAACTTTCGTTTTAAAAAAAAAAAAGACCTTTAAATTTACTTTCTTGTGTTAAATTTACGTCTAATAAGAATGGTGTTGTATATTAATATATAAAATATACATTTTTACTTATATATATATATATAAAATATTTTTATATTTATATATTTATTTATATATATATGAAAGTTTTTTCATTTTATATTTTACATATATATACATTTATATATACTTATATAAAAAATATTTATATATAATTTATTTTATATTATATATGTATATATGATAATATTTTGGTATATATATATTTATTTTATAAATTTATTTATATATATTTTTATATATATATATATAATGGTGTTTTAAAAAATGAAAAGGGTTCGTATTATATTTGTTGTGCAAAATTTTTATCATTTTCCATACCCCTTTAAATATCCCGTATTTTAACCCCACACACACACACATTATATTTTATGTTTTTATATATTTATATTAATATATATATTTTATTTTAATATATTTATTTTATAAACTTTTAAAATAACATATGTTTAATAATTTTTTATATATTTTATATATATATGTAAAATATATAAATATATATAATATATATATTATATATTATATATAAAATATATAATTAAAATATATATATAATATATATAGTTAAAAATTTTTTAAAATTATATAAATATATTATACATAAATAAAATAAAATTATACATATATATAAATTTTTTATACATATTTATAAAAATAAATATGTAAATTTTTAAAAAAAAAATATATATATATATTTTTATATTATATATATAAAGATAGTTTAGATAGATAGATAGAAAATTGTGTGTCTGGGGTGTTTTTGGGGTTTTGGGGTTTATGTGTGTGTGTATGTAAGTGTGGTTTGGGTTTGAAAGATGCATAAAAAATATATGTATGTTTTTTTGTATGTTTTGTGTCTGTATTTGTTTTTTAAAAAAATTGGAGAAAACATGTCCCCAAGTTTCCCCGTAAAACCCAAGTGAGGCCCGGGGCGTTAACCTCTCATGGGATAGGCCCTTTTTCTCCCCTTTGGGGATGGGGATTTGGATCATCAGTTGGAGCGCAAAGGTTCCAGGGGGTCCCCGGGGGAAATTGGGAACCCTATGCCCGCCGATTGAAATTGAAACTGGGAAAATTTCCAGTGTCTTACCCCCCGAGCCACGGGGCCTAAGGTTAAAAAAGGGCGGGGGTTTGGGGATATATTTTTTAAACACCCTGATTGCCCTTTGCCTGTAGGTGACGTGGTTTTGTGTGTGTTTTGTGTTTGTGTTTTTATTTTGTGTTTTGTGTGTGTATGGGGTGTTTTTGGGGTTGTTGTGTGTGTGTTTTAAATTGTTGTGTTTGTGTGTTGTGTGTTTTGTTTGTTTGTGGTTAGGTGTTTGTATATTATTTTTGAGTAGGGGTTTTTAAATGTTGTATGTGTGTCTCTTGTGTGTGTAGTGTTTGTATATATTTTTATTATAAATTATATATATATAAAATAAAATTTTAAAAAATATATTTTAAAATAAATATACAATAATAAATATATTATATATAACTATATAAATTTTATATTTATATATATAAATATTATATTTTATATATATTTATATAACAACACACACACACAAAACCACAACACACACCCCACCACACATATATATATTATATATATATATATATATATATATATAAAAATATATATATAAAATTAATATATATAAATATATATTTTTTAAAATTTTTAATTATATTTATTTTTTAATACACACACACAATATAAATGGGTGGTGGTTTTAATTTTTTTTTGAAAAAAGGGGGAAAAAAAGCAAAAAGAGGAGATGGACGAAATCTAGAGGGAAAAAATGCCCTTTTTTTAGGGCCTTATCAAGCAGACGTTTGCCAGCCCCGAGAAAAAAGCATTATATCTCGGTTTTTTAAAATTTCCGCCCCGGGGAAAAAGGGAAGCGGGATTTAATCGACTCGTAATCTCGAAAAACCGTGGACATCTCAAATTCATATATTTGTTCTAAAACCCATACAAAAGAATAATTTTTATTAATTTTAAATCTTTAAAAGGGAAAAAATTAAAAAACTTTGTTATTTTTTTTTAGTTTGAAAAAGTTAAAGAAAAATAAAAAACCCCTAATTTACGTCTTCGTGTTGCCTTTAATTGATAAAATTGTGTTTTATAAAATTTTATTATATTATTTTTATATTATATTTTAAAAAATTTAATTTTTTATTTATTTTTATTTTGTTTTATAAATATTTTTTTATTTTATTTTTATATATTAATTTTTATATTTATATTATATAATTTAATATTTAAATATAAAAATTTTAATAAAAATTTATTTATTTTTATATGTATGTATAGTTTGTAGTATCTCTCTCTTCTCTCTTCTCTCTCTCTCTCTCTCTCTCCTCTCTCCTCTCTTATATATTATATTTTAATATATATAATATTATTAATTTAATTATATAAAATATATATTAAATTTTATTATATAATATTTTTTTTATTATTTTTAATATATATTTATATATATATAACTGTTTATGTAATATGTATATTTTAAATATTTTATTAATATATAAATATATATGTATAATATAATAAATTTATTTTT
>NW_028234445.1:365500-368000 GCF_977035675.1 Penaeus japonicus | reverse complement strand
ATCATTATTATCCTTATCATTATTATCCTTATCATTATTATCCTTATCATTATTATCATTATCATTATTATCCTTATCATTATTATCCTTATCATTATTATCCTTATCATTATTATCCTTATCATTATTATCATTATCATTATTATCCTTATCATTATTATCCTTATCATTATTATCCTTATCATTATTATCCTTATCATTATTATCCTTATCATTATTATCCTTATCATTATTATCCTTATCATTATTATCCTTATCATTATTATCCTTATCATTATTATCCTTATCATTATTATCCTTATCATTATTATCCTTATCATTATTATCCTTATCATTATTATCCTTATCATTATTATCCTTATCATTATTATCCTTATCATTATTATCCTTATCATTATTATCCTTATCATTATTATCCTTATCATTATTATCCTTATCATTATTATCCTTATCATTATTATCCTTATCATTATTATCCTTATCATTATTATCCTTATCATTATTATCCTTATCATTATTATCCTTATCATTATTATCCTTATCATTATTATCCTTATCATTATTATCCTTATCATTATTATCCTTATCATTATTATCCTTATCATTATTATCCTTATCATTATTATCCTTATCATTATTATCCTTATCATTATCATCATTATTAGTATTATCGTTGTTATTATTATCATTATCATTATTATCCTTATCATTATTATCCTTATCATTATTATTATCATTTTTCTTTTTATTATATTTCTTTTTATTATCATTATCATTATTATCCTTATCATTATTATCCTTATCATTATTATCCTTATCATTATTATCCTTATCATTATTATCCTTATCATTATTATCCTTATCATTATTATCCTTATCATTATTATCCTTATCATTATTATCCTTATCATTATTATCCTTATCATTATTATCCTTATCATTATTATCCTTATCATTATTATCCTTATCATTATTATCCTTATCATTATTATCCTTATCATTATTATCCTTATCATTATTATCCTTATCATTATTATCCTTATCATTATTATCCTTATCATTATTATCCTTATCATTATTATCCTTATCATTATTATCCTTATCATTATTATCCTTATCATTATTATCCTTATCATTATTATCCTTATCATTATTATCCTTATCATTATTATCCTTATCATTATTATCCTTATCATTATTATCCTTATCATTATTATCCTTATCATTATTATCCTTATCATTATTATCCTTATCATTATTATCCTTATCATTATTATCCTTATCATTATTATCCTTATCATTATTATCCTTATCATTATTATCCTTATCATTATTATCCTTATCATTATTATCCTTATCATTATTATCCTTATCATTATTATCCTTATCATTATTATCCTTATCATTATTATCCTTATCATTATTATCCTTATCATTATTATCCTTATCATTATTATCCTTATCATTATTATCATTATCATTATTATCCTTATCATTATTATCCTTATCATTATTATCCTTATCATTATTATCCTTATCATTATTATCCTTATCATTATTATCCTTATCATTATTATCCTTATCATTATTATCCTTATCTTTATTATTTTTATTATCTTTATTTTTATTATCCTTATCATTATTATCCTTATCATTATTATCCTTATCATTATTATCCTTATCATTATTATCCTTATCATTATTATCATTATCATTATTATCCTTATCATTATTATCACTATCAATATTATTTTCATCATTACTATTATCATCATCAGTATTTATCATTACTGATATCATTATCATTATTATCATCATATTGATTATGATGATGATCCTTATCATTATTATTTTTATTATCTTTATTTTTATTATCCTTATCATTATTATCCTTATCATTATTATCCTTATCATTACTGTTATGATTATCATCATTATATCTTTTTAACCATTATAAGCATTATCATTATCATAATCATCATCGCAATGCTGTTACTCCACACGCTATGAGAACAGCATATAAAAGCACAAGAGAAAGATAAAGTCGAAATACGGGTTGTTTTCATCTTCAGAAATATTGACATACCCTATTACCACACACAAAACCTTCCACGCCGTTAAAAAAAGAAAGAAAGAAAAAAAAAAAACTTCCCACCAATCTATCGGAGTTCACCGCAGCCTCGCTCAAAGCACAAGCGCTCTTCAAACGACACTGTAGACGGCCTCTGCCACGCCAGCTCCAAATGCTAACCAAATGTTGATCACTGCCATTACGGAAGTCGATAGAGGAAGGGCATTCCCAATTAGAGAAGTGAAGTGCCACCTCTGACGGCACCGTTACCATCAATGGGGGCGCCGTTCAGGGGGATGGGGTGGGTGCCAGTGCCAGTGCCAAGACATTATCGGATATTGTGATCGAAATGCATCTTGGGAATATTTTAATGGATAAATGAATCACCTTCATAGAGATTTGAGGGTGTGATGTTATGTGGTGTTTAGG
>NW_028234445.1:243092-355400 GCF_977035675.1 Penaeus japonicus | reverse complement strand
GCAAGAAAAAATATTCAGGTAATATATACGATCCTGAAAAAAAATGCACGTTAGAGCCATTCTGATAATGAAATGGATTACAGTTAAATTGCGCTGTTTTGTTATATTAAAGGAAAAAGGAATTGCGAGAAAAAAAGTGCAAGAACAAAAAAATACAATATATACAATCCTGAAAAAATGGTTAAAAGGCATATTAAAACTACATATCAAAATAGATTTTGATATTTAGATATTAGAATTAAGGAATTGAAAAAAATACAATTACGAGAAAACGGTGCAAGAAAAAATATTCAGGTTATATATAGATCCTGAAAAAATGAACGTTAGAAGCATTCTGATAATTGAAAGGATTACAGTTAAATGCGCGGATTTTCGTTTTATTAAAGGGGAAAAAGGATTGCGAGAAGAAAAAGGTTGCAAGAAATAAAAAAGTCATATACACGATCCTGAAAAAATGCTTAAAAAATACATATTGAAATGCTATTAAATATAAATTATTATATATTAGATATTAGAAAAAAGGAATTGAAAAATAACAATTGCGAGGAGAAAAAAAGATGCAAGAAAAAATATGTAAATAAATATACGATCCCTTGAAAAAAATGCTTAAACAGATTATCAAAAATACATATTAAAATATCTATTATTAGATATTGAATAGAAAATTTGAAAGAAAAGCAATGCGAGAAAAAAGGTGCACGAAAAAAAAAATTCTATTTGTTATATTCGATCCTGAAAAAAGATATATAAAATAGGAATAACGTTAGAGCCATTCTGTCATGAAACGGATTATAGTTAAATGCGCTGCTGAGTTTTCCGTTATATTAAAGGAAAACGCAATTGCGAGAAAAAAGGTGCAAGATAAACCAATGCCAATATATTATGATCCTGAATAAAAAAATGCATAAAATGCACATTAAAAATTACATATTGAAATATATATTAGATGTTAGACATTAGAATAAAGGAATTGAAAAAAGCATTTGCAGAAAAAAGGTGCATGAAATTAAATGGCAACATTTATGATCCTGGAAAAAAAATGCTTAAAATGATATTAAGAAAAATATATATATATATTAAATATTAGAATAAAGAAACTGAAAAAAAGCAAAAGAAAAATAATAATATTAAAATGCAATAGATAATATTAGCATAAAGGAATGCAAAAAAAAATTGTAAGAGTGAAGGTGCCATAAAAAAAAATTGCTTAAAATGGCATATTAAAATACATATTAAAATATATAAAGGAATTGAAAAAAAACAATTGCAAGAAAAAAGGTGCAAGAAAAAAAATACGATCCTGAAAAAAATAAAATAAAATACACGTTAGAGCCATTCTGATAATGAAACGGATTACAGTTAAACGCGATGATTTTCGTTATATGAAAGGAAAAAGGAATTGCGAGAGAAAAAAGGTACAAGAAAAAAAAAATGCAATATATACTGTCGCGGTCGACGGCGCCGTCCATGCGCAATCGCCCTCGATTACGTTACATAAATGTGCGCCCTGACTCAATTAAGATTGAAATTGAACGCCATGACTTTGCAGGAACGTATCTTGAGCGAGGAAGCAATATTGAAACACCAGTGACCCCTGGCAACCCCTTTGGCGACATCGAGTGACGTTAGATACGACTCTGGCGCCGCTTCATCATCTCGCTGCTTCCGGGTCGACGTAGCAGCATGACAAGTGGATGCCTTATCAACCTGGAACGATATCAGGCCATTCCAGCATCCCCTGGCCTGAAAAGATGAACATAAACATTAGTTGCAGTTGCCAGATG
This sequence comes from Penaeus japonicus, assembly GCF_977035675.1. NCBI lineage: Eukaryota > Metazoa > Arthropoda > Malacostraca > Decapoda > Penaeidae > Penaeus > Penaeus japonicus. The sequence continues at coordinate 353,616 of NW_028234445.1, read as the reverse complement.
CCACCAGAATCATTCGCTGCACTTCTATCTGCTCTTCTACGACGTAAATCGCGTTGTCGCGCCGCATCGTCATCTTTTAAATGTTTATCAATGTTTTTAGGATGTAAGGAGTTTTCATTTCAAATGCTAGGATATATATTTGTGTTGATGACACTGCAATACGTAATCTTTTGTACACAGAACATTCGAGCTTTTATTGCATAAAGAAGGACGGGAGGTTGTTTCTTAAGCAGCAGCATCTTTAGACGTTTAATCGGTTTTGCATTTTTATTTATTTTTTTCAGTGTTAAGAGCTTTTACGCCTTTTTAGCGTATTTTATTCCCGACATTCTTTTGTTTACATTCGGGTTTGTTTTTATTTTCGTTAATTCTTTTACCTCTGCGTTTTAAGAGTCATTTTTATTTTTCACTAATTCCATTTTAAGAACAGTATTTCATTTTTAGTTATTTTACGTGTTTATTTACCTTTACGTAGTATTTTAAGATAACTCGAAAGCTCTGTATATAAGAGCTGCCACGTGGGCTTCCAGCGGAGCCCGCTTCCAGCCTTTGTTCAACACGCTTGTCTTGTCAGAAAGCTCTGTTCTCTCTCTTCGAGTACCCTGGCTGATTTTTCCATCTCGTCCAGCAATCAGATAAGTTATTGGTCGTGTACAGTTGTGAAATTCAGGTCGAGAGTGGTGATTATTGCATCAAAATTAACGCCAGGTATAACATAGACAAAGTGCTTTTTTTTTTTTACTTTATTCGTGACTAAATTCTGCAGAAAACTATATATTGTGGTGTCATCTATGTGACTGCGTCAATTCGCCATATTTCATTTATATCAGTCAAGCTAATAATTCGTTTCTTTTAATTGTTTATAACTGCTTGCCCCTATACGCAGTTATTTTAGTACAATTATTAAGTTAATCTATATTCAGTCTTTAGGATATTGCCTAGTATCATTCCGGTATTTCCGCCTCCACATCCATTTTAGATTAATTTTATTGGGGCGACATCAACCCCGATTTCTAAGTTGATTCGTTTCGCTATCTATCTATTTTTATTGTGTTAGTTAAGCTACTGTTTGTATACCATCGGATATTTCTATGTATATATATGTCACATCTTGAACGGTGTCTAAGAGTGAACGTCTGTGGAGCAAAGGCCAACAACTATAAAGTTCATTTATTTTTACATGTATGTCAATTATTCTGTTATTTAATGATTACGGTATTTCTGCACATAATAAACGAAATTACCTGTGAAGTGTTTCTGAATCATATGTTTTAAATACCGAGTGAATGATTATTATTTTAAAGTTTGTATATTCATTTTAAATCATTTTAATTTGTTTCTCATTGTGGATACTTTGGCTGAAGGAGGATACGAAATACTTTACCTTAAAACTGAAAAAAAAGTATTAATCTGAATATTGTATTTGAAACGAAGAGATCAATTTCAGCTCTCCATCTGAAGAGAATTATTCAAATATTTTATCCGAATATAAAGATTAACTTGAATTCTGTATCTGGAAAAGAAAAAAGATATTAACAATAGTATAATAATACAACTCTATCTTGATAATACTGGCAGGTTGAGCATACGTTAAAATAATTATCAAATTAAATCTATTGCACCAGTATATGTGATATGTGGCCTATTGATTTATAAATTATTAAAAAGAAACTTGGTCACAGAAGAAACTTATGTACTTAGCTGGAAGCTGGTTTCATTGTTTTTTTAAGGTTTGGATCACTACTTACCTGAAAGTTGAAGTCGCCTCAGATGATGGACTCTAGGATTACTATTTACCTATGGTTGAAATCTCCAGCTACATGTTGATTACTCTGAAGACTCGCACATATATGAATGATTAGTACACATCGAGTCGGTTTAAGCACGCAGTCTCTCAACTGTTTACTCACTCACACATTCGTTCAGTTATTCGTTCATACATTCACACATCTCATACACCCACCACGCCCCCTCGGTTCGCACGCTACCAAACCACTTTCATACACGCATATTATACACACATACATCCACACCCACACTCCTGTTTTTCCCTTACACTCTCTTGCACACGATTCTTACACCCCCACACACACATGACGTTCCCAGACGTATAACTGGGTGGTGGCAGCAAAGGAAGAGTGACGTGCCAAGCGGGCTAATTCTATGCATATACCCATCATCACACATCTCCATATTATACTCATTTGGCATTGAGCCATTGCACTGTCATTAAGTATATCTGCACACTACATTTAGTGGTAGGCAGGACGTCTATTTGGTATTCAACGGTACTACGCCTATTCGCCACGGGTATAGGGCGTCCCGCACTACTACATATACGATCCTGAAAAAAAATGCTTAAAATATATACGATCCTGAGAAGAAAAAAAAAATGCTTAAAAGGCATATTAAAAAAATATATTATATATTAAATATTAGAATAAAGAAATTGAAAAAAAAGAAAAGAAAAAATAAATACTTAAAATGCATATAGATAGATATTAGAATAAAGGAATTGAAAAAAAAAATTGCAAGAAATAAGGTGCCATAAAAAAATTGCTTAAAATGCATATTAAAATACATATTAAAATATATAAAGGAATTGAAAAAAAAACAATTGCAAGAAAAAAGGTGCAAGAAAAAAAAATAAAATAAAATACACGTTAGAGCCATTCTGATAATGAAACGGATTACAGTTAAACGCGATGATTTTCGTTATATGAAAGGAAAAAGGAATTGCGAGAAAAAAGGTACAAGAAAAAAAAATGCTTCAAATATATACGATCCTGAGAAGAAAAAAAATGCTTAAAAGGCATATTAAAAATACATATTAAAATATATATTATATATTAGATATTAGAATAATGGAAGTGAAAATAAACCAATTCCGAGAAAAAAGGTGCAAGAAAAAAATGCAAGTAATATATACGATCCTAGAAAAAAAATACACGATAGAGCCGTTCTGAAAATGAAATGGATTACAGTTAAATGCGCTGATTTTCGTTATATTAAAGGAAAAAGGAATTGCGAGAAAAAAAAGTGCAAGAAAAAAAATACAATATATACAACCCTGAAAAAAAATTCCTTAAAAGGCATATTAAAATACATATCAAAATATATATTAGATATTAGATATTAGAATTAAGGAATTGAAAAAATAAAATTACGAGAAAAATGGTGCAAGAAAAAATATGCAGGTAATATATACGATCCTGAAAAAAAAAATGCACGTTAGAGCCATTCTGATAATGAAATGGATTACAGTTTAATGCGCTGATTTTCGTTAAGGCCATTCTGATAATGAAATGGATTACAGTTAAATGCGCTGATTTTCGTTATATTAAAGGAAAAAGGAATTGCGAGAAGAAAAGGTGCAAGAAAAAAAAAGTAATATACACGATCCTGAAAAAAATGCTTAAAATACATATTAAAATGCATATTAAAATATATATTATATATTAGATATTAGAATAAAGGAATTGGAAAAAAAAAACAATTGCGAGAAAAAAGATGCAAGAAAAAATATGTAAATAATATATACGATCCTGAAAAAAATGCTTAAAATAATTATTAAAAATACATATTAAAATATATATATATTAGATATTAGAATAGAAAATTTGAAAGAAAAGCAATTGCGAGAAAAAAGATGCACGAAAAAAAAAATCTATTTGATATATACGATCCTGAAAAAGAGATATATAAAATAGAATACACGTTAGAGCCATTCTGATAATGAAACGGATTACAGTTAAATGCGCTGATTTTCGTTATATTAAAGGAAAACGCAATTGCGAGAAAAAAGGTGCAAGAAAAAAAATGCAATATATATGATCCTGAAAAAAAATGCTTAAAATGCACATTAAAATACATATTGAAATATATATTAGATGTTAGACATTAGAATAAAGGAATTGAAAAAAAGCAATTGCGAGAAAAAAGGTGCAAGAAAAAAAATGCAACATATATGATCCTGAAAAAAAAAATGCTTAAAATGCATATTAAAAAATATATTATATATTAAATATTAGTATAAAGAAATTGAAAAAAAGAAAAGAAAAAAAATACTTAAAATGCATATAGATAAAGAATAAAGGAATTGAAAAAAAAAATTGCAAGAAAGAAGGTGCCATAAAAAAATTCCTTAAATTGCATATTAAAATACATATTAAAATATATAAAGGAATTGAAAAAAAATAATTGCAAGAAAAAAGGTGCAAGAAAAAAAAATACGATCCTGAAAAAAAATAAAATAAAATACACGTTAGAGCCATTCTGATAATGAAACGGATTACAGTTAAACGCGATGATTTTCGTTATATGAAAGGAAAAAGGAATTGCGAGAAAAAAGGTACAAGAAAAAAAAAAAATGCAATATATACGATCCTGAAAAAAAATGCTTCAAATATATACGATCCTGAGAAGAAAAAAAAAATGCTTAAAAGGCATATTAAAAATACATATTAAAATATATATTATATATTAGATATTAGAATAATGGAAGTGAAAAAAAAGCAATTCCGAGAAAAAAGGTGCAAGAAAAAAAATGCAATATATACAATCCTGAAAAAAAAATGCTTAAAATATATACGATCCAGAGAAGAAAAAAAAATGCTTAAAAGGCATTTTAAAAATACATATTAAAATATATATTATATATTAGATATTAGAATAATGGAAGTGAAAAAAAAAGCAATTCCGAAAAAAAAGGTGCAAGAAAAAAAATGCAAGTAATATATACGATCCTGAAAAAAATACACGATAGAGCCGTTCTGAAAATGAAATGGATTACAGTTAAATGCGCTGATTTTCGTTATATTAAAGGAAAAAGGAATTGCGAGAAAAAAAAGTGCAAGAAAAAAAATACAATATATACAATCCTGAAAAAAATTGCTTAAAAGGCATATTAAAATACATATCAAAATATATATTAGATATTAGATATTAGAATTAAGGAATTGAAAAAATACAATTACGAGAAAAAAGGTGCAAGAAAAAATATGCAGGTAATATATACTATCCTGAAAAAAAATGCACGTTAGAGCCATTCTATAATGAAATGGATTACAGTTAAATGCGCTGATTTCGTTATATTAAAGGAAAAAGGAATTGCGAGAAGAAAAGGTCAAGAAAAAAAAAGTAATATACACGATCCTGAAAAAAATGCTTAAAATACATATTGAAATGCATATTAAAATATATATTATATATTAGATTTAGAATAAAGGAATTGGAAAAAAAACAATAACGAGAAAAAAGATGCAAGAAAAAATATGTAAATAATATATACGATCCTGAAAAAAATGCTTAAAATGATTATTAAAAATACATATTAAAATATATATATATATTAGATATTAGAATAGAAAATTGAAAGAAAAGCAATTGCGAGAAAAAAGGTGCACGAAAAAAAAAATCTATTTGATATATACGATCCTGAAAAAGAGATATATAAAATAGAATACACGTTAGAGCCATTCTGATAATGAAACGGATTACAGTTAAATGCGCTGATTTTCGTTATATTAAAGGAAAACGCAATTGCGAGAAAAAAGGTGCAAGAAAAAAATGCAATATATATGATCCTGAAAAAAAAAATGCTTAAAATGCACATTAAAATACATATTGAAATATATATTAGATGTTAGAAATTAGAATAAAGGAATTGAAAAAAAGCAATTGCGAGAAAAAAGGTGCAAGAAAAAAATGCAACATATATGATCCTGAAAAAAAAAATGCTTAAAATGCATATTAAAAAATATATTATTAATATTAGAAATAAAGAAATTGAAAAAAAAAGAAAAAGAAAAAAAAAATACTTAAAATGCATATGATAGATATGGAATAAAGGAATTCAAAAAAAATGCAAGAAAGAAGGTGCCATAAATAAATCGCTTAAAATGCATATTAAAATACATATCAAAATATATAAAGGAATTGAAAAAAAAAACAATTGCAAGAAAAAAGGTGCAAGAAAAAAAAAATACGATCCTGAAAAAAATAAAATAAAATACACGTTAGAGCCATTCTGATAATGAAACGGATTACAGTTAAACGTGATGATTTTCGTAATATGAAAGGAATAAAGAATTGGGAATAGGTAAAGAAAAAAAATGCAATAAAAGTCAAGAAAAATCAAAAATACGATCCTGAAAAAAATAAAATAAAATAACGTTAAGCCATTCTAAATGAAACATTACATTAAACGCGATATTTTCGTTATATGAAGAAAAAGGAATTGCGAGAAAGTACAAGAAAAAAAAAATGCAATATAAACGATCTGAAAAAAAATGCTTAAATATATACGATCCTGAGAGAAAAAAAAATGCTAAAAGGCATATTAAAAATACATATTAAAATTATTTAATATAGTTAGAATATGGAATGAAAAAAACAATCGGAAAAAGTGCAGAAAAAAAATGATATACAATCCTGAAAAAAAAATGCAAATATATACATCCATGAAAAAAAAAAATTGCTTAAAAGGCATTTTAAAAATACATATTAAAATATATTTATATATTAGATATTAGAATAATGGAAGAGAAAAAAAAGCAATATAGAAAAAAAAGGTGCAAGAAAAAAATGCAAGTAATATAAACGATCCAGAAAAAAAATACACGATAGAGCCTTCTGAAAATGAAATGGATTACAGTTAAATGCGCTGATTTTCGTTATATTAAAGGAAAAAGGAATTGCGAGAAAAAAAAGTGCAAGAAAAAAAATACAATATATACAATCCTGAAAAAAATTGCTTAAAAGGCATATTAAAATACATATCAAAATATATATTAGATATTAGATATTAGAATTAAGGAATTGAAAAAATACAATTACGAGAAAAAAGGTGCAAGAAAAAATATGCAGGTAATATATAAAGTGCTTGAAAAAAAATGCACGTTAGAGCCATTCTAATAATGAAATGGATTACAGTTAAATGCGCTGATTTTCGTTATATTAAAGGAAAAAGGAATTGCGAGAAGAAAAGGTACAAGAAAAAAAAAGTAATATACACGATCCTGAAAAAAATGCTTAAAATACATATTGAAATGCATATTAAAATATATATTATATATTAGATATTAGAATAAAGGAATTGGAAAAAAAACAATAACGAGAAAAAAGATGCAAGAAAAAATATGTAAATAATATATACGATCCTGAAAAAAATGCTTAAAATGATTATTAAAAATACATATTAAAATATATATATATATTAGATATTAGAATAGAAAATTGAAAGAAAAGCAATTGCGAGAAAAAAGGTGCACGAAAAAAAAAATCTATTTGATATATACGATCCTGAAAAAGAGATATATAAAATAGAATACACGTTAGAGCCATTCTGATAATGAAAACGGATTACAGTTAAATGCGCTGATTTTCGTTATATTAAAGGAAAACGCAATGCGAAAAAGGTTGCGAGAAAAAATGCAATATAATGATCTGAAAAAAAATGCTAATGCACATTAAAATACATATTGAAATAATTAGATGTAGACTTAAATAAAATGAAAAAAGCAATTGCGAGAAAAAGGTGCAAGAAAAAATGCACATATATGATCCTGAAAAAAATGCTATTAATGCATATAAAAATTATTATATATTCAATATTAAAATAAAGAAATTAAAAAAAAAAGAAAAAAAAAAAAAATACTTAAAATGCATATGGATAGATATGAGAATAAAGGAATTGAAAAAAAAAAATTGCAAGAAAGAAGCTGCCATAAAAAAATTGCTTAAAATGCATATTAAAATACATATTAAAATATATAAAGGAATTGAAAAAAAAAACAATTGCAAGAAAAAAGGTGCAAGAAAAAAAAAATACGATCCTGAAAAAATAAAATAAAATACACGTTAGAGCCATTCTGATAATGAAACGGATTACAGTTAAACGTGATGATTTTCGTAATATGAAAGGAAAAAGGAATTGCGAGAAAAAGGTACAAGAAAAAAAAATGCATATACATCCTGAAAAAAATGCTTAAAATATATACGATCCTGAGAAGAAAAAGAAATGCTTAAAAGGCATATTAAAAATACATATTAAAATATATATTATATATTAGATATTAGAATAATGGAAGTGAAAAAAAAGCATTCCGAGAAAAAAGGTGCAAGAAAAAAAATGCAAGAAATATATACGATCCTGAAAAAAACACGATAGAGCCATTCTGAAAATGAAATGGATTACAGTTAAATGCGCTGATTTTCGTTATATTAAAGGAAAAAGGAATTGCGAGAAAAAAAAGTGCAAGAAAAAAAATACAATATATACAATCCTGAAAAAAATTGCTTAAAAGGCATATTAAAATACATATCAAAATATATATTAGATATTAGATATTAGAATTAAGGAATTGAAAAAATACAATTACGAGAAAAAAGTGCAAGAAAAAATATGCAGGTAATATATACGATCCTGAAAAAAAATGCACGTTAGAGCCATTCTGATAATGAAATGGATTACAGTTAAATGCGCTGATTTTCGTTATATTAAAGGAAAAAGGAATTGCGAGAAAAAAAGTGCAAGAAAAAAAATACAATATATACAATCCTGAAAAAATTGGTTAAAAGGCATATTAAAATACATATCAAAATATATATTAGATATTAGATATTAGAATTAAGGAATTGAAAAAATACAATTACGAGAAAAAAGGTGCAAGAAAAAATATTCAGGTAATATATACGATCCTGAAAAAAAATGCACGTTAGAGCCATTCTGATAATGAAATGGATTACAGTTAAATGCGCTGATTTTCGTTATATTAAAGGAAAAAGGAATTGCGAGAAGAAAAGGTGCAAGAAAAAAAAAGTCATATACACGATCCTGAAAAAAATGCTTAAAATACATATTGAATGCATATTAAAATATATATTATATATTAGATATTAGAATTAAGGAATTGGATATAAAAAACAATTGCGAGAAAAAAGATGCAAGAAAAAATATGTAAATAATATATACGATCCTGAAAAAAATGCTTAAAATGATTATCAGAAATACATATTAAAATATATATATATTAGATATTAGAATAGAAAATTTGAAAGAAAAGCAATTGCGAGAAAAAAGGTGCACGAAAAAAAAAATCTATTTGATATATACGATCCTGAAAAAGAGATATATAAAATAGAATACACGTTAGAGCCATTCTGATAATGAAACGGATTATAGTTAAATGCGCTGATTTTCGGTATGTTAAAGGAAAACCGCAAATTGCGAGAAAAAAGTGCAAGGATAAAAAATGCCATATATATGATCCCTGAAAAAAAATGCTTAAAATGCAATTAAAAAATATATTATATATTAAATATTAGAATAAAGAAATTGAAAAAAAAAGAAAAGAAAAATAAAATACTTAAAATGCATATGATAGATATGAGAATAAAGGAATTTGAAAAAAAAAAATGGCAAGAAAGGAAGCTGCAATAAAATAATTGCTTAAAATGCATAGTAAAATACATATTAAAATATATAAAGGAATTGAAAAAAAAAACAATTGCAAGAAAAAAGGTGCAAAAAAAAAAAATACGATCCTGAAAAAAATAAATAAAAAAAATTAACACGTTAGAGCCATTCTGATAATGATACGGATTACAGTTAAACGTGATGATTCGTAATATGACGGAAAAAGGAATTGCGAGAAAAAAGGTACAAGAAAAAAAAATGCAATATATACGATGCCTGAAAAAAAATGCTTAAAATAATACGATCCTGAGAAGAAAAAGAAATGCTTAAAGGCATATTAAAAATACATAGTAAAAATATAATATTATATATTAGATATTTGAATAATGGAAGAGAAAAAAAGCAATTCCGAGAAAAAAGGTCAAGTAAAAAAAGCAAGTAATATAACGATCACTGAAAAAAAAAAAGCGATAGAGCCATTCTGAAAATGAAATGGATTACAGTTAAATGAGCTGATTTTCGTTATATAAAGGAAAAAGGAATTGCGAGAAAAATATAGAGTGCTAAGAAAAAAAATTCAATATATACAATCCAGAAAAAAATGCTTAAAAGGCAATATTAAAATCCTTATAAAATAAATATTAATATTAGATATTAGAATTAAGGAATTGAAAAAATACAATTACGATAAAAAAGGTGCAAGAAAAAATATGCAGTAATATATACAGATCCGGGAAAAAAAATGCACTTAGAGCCATTCTGATAATGAAATGGATTACAGTAAAATGCGCTGAATTTCGTTTATATTAAAGGAAAAAGGAATTGCGAGAAAAAAAAGTGCAAGATAAAAAAAACAATAAATACAATCCTAAAAAAAATTGTTAAAAGCTTATAAAATACATTTCAGAAAATATATATTAGATAATAGATATAAGAAATTAAAGAATTGAAAAATAAAATTAACGAGAAAAATGTGCACGAAAAAAATATCAGGTAATATATACGATCCTGAAAAAAATGGCACGTTAGAGCCATTCTGATGATGAAAAGGATATACCGTTCAAATGCGCTGATTTTCGTTATATTAAAGGAACAAAGGAATGCGAGAAGAAAATTGCAAGAAAAAAAAGACATATACACGATCTGAAAAAAATGCTTAAAATACATATTGAAATGCCTATTAAGATATATATTAAATATTAGATATAGAATAAATGGAATTGATTAAAAAACAATTGCGAGAAAAAGATGCAAGAAAAATATATGTAAATAATATATACGATCCCTGAAAAAAATGCTTAAAAGATTTATCAAAAATACATATTAAAAAATATATATATATTAGATATTAGAATAAAAATTTGAAAGAAAGCAATTTGCGAGAAAAAAAGGGTGCACGAAAAAAAAAATCTATTTGAAATATACGATCCTGGAAAAAGAGATATAAAAAATAGAATCACGTTAGAGAGCCATTTCTGATAATGAAACGGATTATAGTTAAATGCGCTGATTTTCGTTATATTAAAGGAAAACGCAATTGCGACAAAAAAGGTGTCAAGATAAAAACTGCAATATAATATGATCCTGAAAAAAAATGCTTTTAAAAAAAATGCCACATTAAAAATAACATATTGAAAATATATATTAGATTGTTAGCCAAGATAAGAAGAAAAAGAATTGATAAAAACAATTGCGAGAAAAAAGGTGTCAAGAAAATAAAATGCAACAATTATGACCTGAAAAAAAAAATGCTTAAAATGCATATAAAAATATATTATATATTAACTATAGAATAAAGAAACTGAAAAAAAGAAAAGAAAAAAAAAAATACTTATAATGCATATAGATAGATATTAGAATATAAGAATTGAAAAAAAAATTGTAAGAAATAAGGTGCCCATAAAAAAAATTGCTTAAAATGCATATTAAAATACATATTAAAATATATAAAGGATTGAAAAAAAACATTGCAAGAAAAAAGGTGACAAGAAAAAAAAATGACGATCCTGAATAAAAAGTAAAAAATGCTAAAATAACACGTTAGAGCCATTCTGATAATGAAACGGATTACACAGTGTTAACAAATTCACGATGGGGAAAAATTGTTCGATTATATGAAAGGAAAAAGCAGAATTGCGAGAAAAAAAGGATACAAGAAGCGAAACAAAAAATGACAATCCTAAATAAAAAACAAAAAATGCTTAACATGTCGGCGGTCGACGAGGCGCCGTCCATGGAGGCGCAATCGCCCTCAGAGATACGTTACATAGAAGGTGCGGGGCCCATGACCGTCAATTAAGATTCGAAGCATTGACACCTCGCATGACTTTTGCAGGAACGTATCTTGGAGCGAGGAAGCAATATGTGAAGCACACCAGTTTTTTTGGGGGGGGGGGGGGGGGGGGGGGGGGGACTCGCCTGGTCAACCCCTTTTGGCGACATCGAGTGAAGCAGTTAGATACTGAGCTCTGACTGCAGCGGCCCGCTTCATCGAGACTCTCGCTGCGAGATCCGGGTCGACGTAAGCAGCATGACGAAGTGGATGCCTTAATAGCAACCTGGAACGTAATATCAGAGCCATTCCAGCATCAGCCCTGGCCTGAAAAGATGCGAACATAAAACATTAGTTTGGCAGTTTGCCAAGCAATGGGCCAGAACCAGAATCATTCGCTGCGGCTTCGAGCATGCTCTAGCTTATGCGAGCGTAAATCGCGTTGTCGCACGCCAGCAATCGTGTGAGCATCTTTTAAATGTTTACAATGTGTTTTAGGATGTAAGGAGTTTTCATTTCAAATTGCTAGGATATAATAGTATTGTGTTATGATGACAGCTGTGCACAGATACGTAATCGTTTTGTACACAGAACATATTCGAGCTTTTATTTGCGATAAAAGAAGAGACGGGAGGTTGTACTATCTTAAGCAGCAGCATCTTTAGACGGTTTAGTCGTGTCTTTGGCAATTTTTTTATTACGTTATTTTTTCAGTGTTAAACAGAGCTTTTTACGCCTTTTTAGCGGTACATGTTTTATTCCCGACATTCTTTTGTTCATAGCATTCGGGTTTGTTTTTTATTTTCGTTAATTCATGATTTACCTCTGCGTTTTAAAGAGTCATTTTTATTTTTCACTAATTCCATTTTAAGAACAGTATTTCATTTTTTAGTTATTTAGTAACGTGTTTATTTACCTTTACGTAGTATTTTTAAGATAACTCGAAAGCTCTGTATATAAGAGCTGCGCACGTGGGCTTCCAGCGGAGCCCGCTTCCAGAGGGCCCGGGGGTGAGATTTGTTCAACACGCTTGTCTTGTCAGAAAGCTCTGTTCATCTCTCTGGTCGAGTACCCTGGCTGATTTTTTTTTCTCCATCTCGTCCAGCAATCAGATAAGTTATTGGTCGTGTACAGTTGTGAAATTCAGGTCGAGAGTGGTGATTATTCCATCAAAGATTAACGCCAGGTATAACATAGACAAAGTGCTTTTTTATTTTTACTTTATTTCGTGACTAAAGTCTCTGCAGAAAACTATATATTGTGGTGTCCATCTATGTGACTGCGTCAATTCGCCATATTTCATTTATATCAGTCAAGCTAATAATTCGTTTCTTTTAATTGTGTTATAACTGCTTGCCCCTATACGCAGTTATTTTAGTACAATTATTAAGTTAATCTATATTCAGTCTTTAGGATATTGCCTAGTATCATTCCGGTATTTTTTCCGCCTCCACATCCATTTTAGGATTAATTTTTATTGGGGCGACATCAACCCCCGATTTCTAAGTTGATTCGTTTTCGCTATCTATCTATTTTTATTGTGTTCAGTATAAGCTACTGTTTGTATACCATCGGATATTTCTATGTATATATAATGTCACAATCTTGAACGGTGTCTAAGAGTGAACGTCTGTGAGCAAAGGCCAACAACTATAAAGTTCATTTATTTTTACATGTATGTCAATTATTCTGTTATTTAATGATTATACGGTATTTCTGCACATAATAAACCGAAATTACCTGTGAAGTGTTTCAGAATCATTATGTTTTAAATACCGAGTGAATGATTATTATTTTAAAGTTTTGTATATTCATTTAAAATCATTTTACATTTGTTTCTCATTGTGGATACTTTGGCTGAAGGAGGATACGAAATACTTTACCTTAAAACTGAAAAAAAAGTATTAATCTGAATATTGTATTTGAAACGAAGAGATTCAATTTCAGCTCTCCATCTGAAGAGAATTATTCAAATATTTTATCCGAATATAAAGATTAACTTGAATTCTGTATCTGGAAAAGAAAAAAGATATTAACAATAGTAATTAATAATACAAACTCTAGTCTTGAATAATACTGGCAGGTTGAGCATACGTTAAAATAATTAATCAAATTAAAATCTATTGCACCAGTATATGTGAATGAGCCGGAATGGGTATTAAACTTCCTGGCCTATTGATTTTATAAATTGATTAAAAAGAAACTTGGTCACAGAAGAAACTTATGTACTTAGCTGGAAGCTGGTTTCTATTGTTTTTTAAAGGTTTTGGATTAAAAACAAAAAAAACTACTTACCTGAGAGTTGAAGTCGCCTCAGATTATGGACTCTAGGATTACTATTTACCTATGGTTGAAATCTCCAGGCTACATGTTGATTACTCTGGTGGAAGACTCGCACATATATGAATAATTTAAAAAAGGTACACATCGAGTCGGTTTAAGCACGCAGTCTCTCAACTGTTTACTCTACTTCACTCACACATTCGTTTCAGTTTATTCGTTCATTTAACATTCAACACATCTCATACATACCCCCACCACGCCCCCTCGGTTCGCACTGCTAACCAAACCACTTTCAATACACGCATATTATACACACATACATCCACCGCCGCCCACACTCCGTTTTTTCTTCTTTTTTTGTTTTTCCCTTACAACTCTCTTGCAACAACGATTCTTACACACCCCACACACACATGACGTTCCCAGACGTATAACTGGGTGGTGGCAAGCAAAGGAAGAGTATGACGTGTCCAAGCGGCTAAATTCTATGCATATACTCATCATCACACATATCCATATTATACTCATTTGGCATTGAGCCATTGCACTGTCATTAAGTATATCGCAACCTACATTTAGTGTATGCAGGACGTCTAGTTGGTAGTCAAAGGCGGTACTAACACGCCTATTCGCCACGGGTATAGGGCGTCCGCACTAATACAATATATGAACCTGAAAAAAAAAATCCTAAAATCATATTAAAAAAAAATATTATTATATATTAAATTTTTATGAAAAAAGTAATTGAAAAAAAAAGAAAAAAATACTTAAAGTGCATATAGATAGATATTTGAATAAAGGAATTAAAAAAAAAAAATTGCAAGAAAGAAGGTGCCAACTAAAAAATTGCTTAAAAAATAGCATATTTAAATACATAGTAAAATATATAAAGGAATTGAAAAAAAAAAACAATTGCAAGAAAAAAATGTGCAAGAAAAAAATACGATCCTGAAAAAAATAAAAATAAAATACACGTTAGAGCCAGTCTGATAATGAAACTGATTACCAGTGAGAGAGGAGGCGGCGCGGGGGAAAAAAAAAATAAAACAAAAGATTTTCGTTAATGAAAGGAAAAAGAATTGCGAGAAAAAAGTACAAGAAAAAAAAATGCAATATAAACGATCCTGAAAAAAAAAAATGCTAAAAGATATACGATCCTGATAAGAATAATGAAATGCTTAAAAGGCATAATAAAATACATATTAAGATATATATTATTTATTAGATAATAGAATAATGGAAGTGAAAAAAAAAAAGCAATTCCGAGAAAAAAGGTGCAAGAAAAAAAATGCAAGTAATATATACGATCCTGAAAAAAAATACACGATAGAGCCGTTCTGAAAATGAAATGGATTACAGTTAAATGCGCTGATTTTCGTTATATTAAAGGAAAAAGGAATTGCGAGAAAAAAAAGTGCAAGAAAAAAAATACAATATATACAATCCTGAAAAAAATTGCTTAAAAGGCATATTAAAATACATATCAAAATATATATTAGATATTAGATATTAGAATTAAGGAATTGAAAAAATGCAATTACGAAAAAAAAGGTGCAAGAAAAAATATGCAGGTAATATATACGATCCTGAAAAAAAAATGCACGTTAGAGCCATTCTGATAATGAAACGGATTACAGTTAAATGCGCTGATTTTCGTTATATTAAAGAAAAACGCAATTGCGAGATAAAAGGTGCAAGAAAAAAAATGCAATATATATGATCCTGAAAAAAAAGCTTAAAATGCACATTAAAAAACATATTGAAATATATATTAGATGTTAGACATTAGAATAAAGGAATTGAAAAAAAGCAATTGCGAGAAAAAAGGTGCAAGAAAAAAAATGCAACATATATGATCCTGAAAAAACTGCTTAAAATGCATATTAAAAAATATATTATATATTAAATATTAGAATAAAAAAATAGAAAAAAAAGAAAAGAAAAAAAAATACTTAAAATGCATATAGATAGATATTAGAATAAAGGAATTGAAAAAAAAAATTGCAAGAAAGAAGGTGCCATAAAAAATTGCTTAAAATGCATATTAAAATACATATCAAAATATATAAAAAAATTGAAAAAAAACAATTGCAAGAAAAAAGATGCAAGAAAAAAAAATACGATCCTGAAAAAAATAAAATAAAATACACGTTAGAGCCATTCTGATAATGAAACGGATTACAGTTAAACGCGATGATTTTCGTTATATGAAAGGAAAAAGGAATTGCGAGAAAAAAGGTACAAGAAAAAAAAATGCAATATATATGATCCTGAAAAAAATGCTTAAAATATATACGATCCTGAGAAGAAAAAAAAATGCTTAAAAGGCATATTAAAAATACATATTAAAATATATATTATATATTAGATATTAGAATAATGGAAGTGAAAAAAAAGCAATTCCGAGAAAAAAGGTGCAAGAAAAAAAATGCAAGTAATATATACGATCTTGAAAAAAAATACACGATAGAGCCGTTCTGAAAATGAAATGGATTACAGTTAAATGCGCTGATTTTCGTTATATTAAAGGAAAAAGGAATTGCGAGAAAAAAAAGTGCAAGAAAAAAAATACAATATATACAATCCTGAAAAAAATTGCTTAAAAAGGCATATTAAAATTCATATCAAAATATATATTAGATATTAGATATTAGAATTAAGGACTTGAAAAAATACAATTACGAGAAAAAAGGTGCAAGAAAAAATATGCAGGTAATATATACGATCCTGAAAAAAAAAAAATGCACGTTAGAGCCATTCTGATAATGAAATGGATTACAGTTAAATGCGCTGATTTTCGTTATATTAAAGGAAAAAGGAATTGCGAGAAGAAAAGGTGCAAGAAAAAAAAGTCATATACACGATCCTGAAAAAAATGCTTAAAATACATATTGAAATGCATATTAAAATATATATTATATATTAGATAGTAGAATAAAGGAATTGGAAAAAAAACAATTGCGAGAAAAAAGATGCAAGAAAAAATATGCAAATAATATATACGATCCTGAAAAAAATGCTTAAAATGATTATTAAAAATACATATTAAAATATATATATATATATTAGATATTAGAATAGAAAATTGAAAGAAAAGCAATTGCGAGAAAAAAGGTGCACGAAAAAAAAAATCTATTTGATATATACGATCCTGAAAAAGAGATATATAAAATAGAATACACGTTAGAGCCATTCTGATAATGAAACGGATTACAGTTAAATGCGCTGATTTTTGTTATATTAAAGGAAAACGCAATTGCGAGAAAAAAGGTGCAAGAAAAAAAATGCAATATATATGATCCTGAAAAAAAAAATGCTTAAAATGCACATTAAAATACATATTGAAATATATATTAGATGTTAGACATTAGAATAAAGTAATTGAAAAAAAAGCAATTGCGAGAAAAAAGGTGCAAGAAAAAAAATGCAACATATATGATCCTGAAAAAAAAATGCTTAAAATGCATATTAAAAAATATATTATATATTAAATATTAGAATAAAGAAATTGAAAAAAATAAAAGAAAAAAAAAATACTTAAAATGCATATAGATAGATATTAGAATAAAGGAATTGAAAAAAAAATGCAAGAAAGAAGGTGCCATAAAAAAAAAATTGCTTAAAATGCATATTAAAATACAAATTAAAATATATAAAGGAATTGAAAAAAAACAATTGCAAGAAAAAAGGTGCAAGAAAAAAATACGATCCTGAAAAAAATAAAATAAAATACACGTTAGAGCCATTCTGATAATGAAACGGATTACAGTTAAACGCGATGATTTTCGTTATATGAATGGAAAAAGGAATTGCGAGAAAAAAGGTACAAGAAAAAAATGCAGCAATATAAATGGATCCTGAAAAAATATGCTTAAAGATATACGATCCCTGAGAAGGAAAAAAAAAATGGTCTTAAAAATATAAGAAGCATATTAAAAATACATAATATTAAGAAATATATATTATATATTAGATATTAGAATAATGGAAGGAGGGAGGGGGGGATAAAAAAAATGCATTTCATTCCGAGAAAAAAGGTGGCGAAAGAAAAAAAAATGCAAGTAAGATATAGATTCTTGAAAAAAAAAAGTATACAAAACGATAGAGCCGTTTCTGAAATTAAGAAATGGATCATACAGTTAAATGCGCGCTGATTATTCGTGGTTATATTAAAAAGGTAAAAAAAATGAATTGTTGCGAGGAGAAAAAAGGGGAAAAAAAATGCAGGTGTGGAAGGAAAAAAAAACAAAATATACATCCAGAAAAAAAAAAAATAAAAAAATTGCTAGCTTAAAAAGGATATTTGATAAAATCATTATCAAAATATTTATTAGATATTAGATATTAGAATTAAGGACTTTGAAAAAAATCAATTATAATTATACGTAGAAAAAAGCGTGCAAGAAAAAAATATGCGGTAGATATATAATACATAACGATCTGAAAAAAAAAAAAAAAAAAGCAGGAATGCAACGAAACGTTAGCTGCCGATTCCTGAATAATGAAATGACTTACAAAAGTTAAAAATAGTGCGCTGATTTTTCGTAATAATCAAGGAAAACGGAATTGTGTGCCGAAGAAGAAAAAGGGAAGGTGCAAGAAAAAAAAGTCATATACATACACGATTCCACCTGAAACGAAAAAAAAAAAATGCGAAAAAAATGCATATTGAAAATGCATATTAAAATATATATTATATATTAGGATTTGTAGAATAAAAGAATTGTGGAAAAAAGAAAAATAGCGAATTGCGAGAAAAAAGATGCAAGAAAAAATATGCAGAATAATATATACGATCCTGAAAAAAATGCTTCAAATGATTATTAAAAAATACCTATGAAAATATATAATATATATTAGATATTAGTATAGAAAATTGAAAGAAAAGCAAATGCGAGAAAAAAGTGCACGAAATAAAAACTCTATTTTGATATATATCGATCCTGAAAAGAGATATATAAAATAGAATACAGTTAGAGCCATTCTGATAATAAACGGATTTAACAGTTAAATTCGCTGATTTTTGTATATTTAAAGGAAAACGCAAGTGCGGAGAAAAAAAGTTGCAAGAAAATAAATGCAATATATAAATCCTGAAAAAAAAAATGCTTAAAAAATTCACATTAAAATACATATGAAATAATATTATATGTGGTAAGACATTAGAATAAATAATTTGAAAAAAAGCAATTGCGAGAAAAAAAGGTGCAAGAATAAAAATGCAACATATATGATCCTGATCCTGAAAAAAAAATTCTTAAAAGCATATTAAAAAATATATTATATATTAAAATATAGAATAAAGAAAGTTGAAAAATATAAAAGAAAAAAAAAATACTTAAAAATGCATATAATGAGATATAAGACAAAGGAATTGAAAAAAAAAAGCAAGAGAAAGAAGGTGCCAAAAAAAAAAAAATTATTGCTTAAATGCATATTAAAATACAAAAAAAAATAATATACAGGAATTGAAAAAAAAAACAATTGCAGAAAAAAGGTGCAAGAAAAAAATACGATATCCTGAAGAAAATAAATAAAATCAAACTTTAGAGAGCCATTCCTGATAATGAAACGATTAACAGGGTTTTTGTAAAAACGACGAAATGATTTTCGTTATAGTAATGGAAAAAGTAATTGCGAGAAAAAAGGTGCGGTCACAGAAAAAAAATGCAATATATACGATCCTGAAAAAAAAAAATGCTTAAAAATAGATACGATCCTGAAAGAAAAAAAAAAATGCTTAAAAGAAGAAGGGCATAATTAAAAAAACATATTAAAAATATATATTATATATTAATATTAGAATAAATGGAAGTTGAAAAAAAAAAAGCAGATTTCCTAGAAAAAAGGTGCAAGAAAAAAAATGCAAGTAATGATATACGATCCTGAAAAGAAATACACATAGAGCCATTTAAGAGCCATTCTGAAAATGAAATTAAGTTACAGTTAAATGAATGCGCTAATTTCGTTATTATTAAAGGAAAAAGGAATTGCGGAGAAAAAAAAGTAATGAAAGAAAACAAATACAATATAATACAATCCCTTAAAAACATTGCTTAAAAGGCTATTAAGATACATATCAAAAATAAAAATTAATATTAGAATATTAGATATTAAGGAATTGAAAAAATACAATTACGATAAAAAAGGAGGCCAAAGAAAAAATATGCAGGTACGATATACATCCTTAAAAAAATCGCGCATTCTGATAATGAAATGTATTACAGTTAAAATGCGCTGAATTTCGTTATATTAAAGAAAACGGCATTGCGAGAAGAAAAGGTGCAAGAAAAAAACAGTAAGATACACGAATCCTAAAAAAAATGCTAAATACATATTAAAATCATATTAAAATATATATTAATATAGATATAGAAAAGGAAATGAAAAAAAATAATTTGGCGAGAAAAAAAAAAGATGGAAGAAAAAATATGTAAATAATATATAACATCCTGAAAAAAATGCTTAAAATGAATTATTAAAAATACATATAAAATATATATATATATTAGATATTATAATAGAAAATTGAAAAAAAAGAATTGCAGAAAAAAGGTGCAAACAAAAAAAAAATCTTATTTGATTCATATACGATCCTGAATAAGAGATATATAAAAGAATACAAGTTAGACCAATTCTGATAATAAAACGGATTACAGTTAAATGAAGCCTGATTTTTCGATATAGATTAAAGAAAAAACGGCATTTCCGAAAAAAGGGTGCACAAGAAAAAAAATGTCAATATATATTAACCAAAAAAAAAAATGCAATATAATATTCGAAAAGAACAAATTTCTTAAAATCACATTAAATTACATATTGAAATATATATTAGATGGTATACATACAATAAAGGAATTGAAAAAAAATCAGCAATTGCGAGAAAAAAAGGGTGCAAGAAAAAAAATGCAAACATATATGCATGCCTGAAAAAAAAATGCTTAAAATTGACATATTAAAAAAAATATATTAAAAATTAAATATTAGAATAAAAGAAATAAAAAAAAAAAAAAAAAAAATACTTAAAATGCATATAGATAGATATTAGAAAAAAAGGAATTGAAAAAAAAAATGCAAGAAAGAAGGTGCCATAAAAAAAAATTGCTTAAAATGCATATTAAAATACATATTAAAATATATAAAGGAATTGAAAAAAAACAATTGCTAGAAAAAGGGTGCAAGAAAAAAAAAAAAACACGATCCTGGAAAAAAAAATAAAATAAAATACAACGTTTTAGAGCCATTCTGATAATGAAACGGATTACAGTTAAACGCGATGATTTATCGTTATATGAAAGGAAAAAGGAATTGCGAGAAAAAAGGTACAAGAAAAAAAAAATGCAATATATACATGCGCAATCGCCCTCGATTACGTTACATAAAGGTGCGCCCTGCCTCAATTTAAGATTTGAAATTGAACTCCATGATCTTTGCAGGAACGTATCTTTGAGCGAGGAAAGCAATTTATTGAAACACCAGTGACCCCTGGCAACTCCTTTTTCTTTTCTTTGTGGCGACATCGAGTGACGTTAGATACGACTCCTGGCGCCGCTCAAATCGCGAGCGTCGCTGCTTCCGGGTCACGTAGCAGCATGACAAGTGAGATGCCTTATCAACCTTGGAACGATATCAGGCCATTTTCAGCATCCCCTGGCCTGAAAAGAGTGTAATAGAAACATTAGTTGGCAGTTGCCAGATGCCACCAGAATCATTCGCTGGACACATTCTATCTGCTCTTCTAACGACGTAAATCGCGTTGTCGCGCCGGCATCGTCCATCTTTTAAGAGTGGTTTATATCAATGTTTTTAGGATTAAGAGTGTGTCCATTTCAAATGGCGAGATATAATATTTTGTGTTGATGACACTGCTAAATAGACGTCTAATCCTTTTGGTACACAGAACATTCGAGCTTTTAATTGCATAAAGAAGGGTCGGGAGGTTGTTTCTTAAGCAGCAGCTTCTTTAGACGTTTAAATAATATCGGTTTTGCATTTTTATTTATTTTTTTTCAGTTTAAAGAGACTTTTAATTTACGCCTTTTTAAAGCGTATTTTTAATATGTCCCGACAGTGTCTTTTGGTTTACTACATTCGGTGTTTTTTATTTATTGTCCGTTAAATTCTCTTTTACCTCTGCGTTTTTAAAAGAGTCATTTTTATAGTTTTCACAGATAATTCCATTTTAGGAAGCAGTCGCATTTCATTTTTAGTTTTATTTTTATTACACGTTGTGTTATTTACCTTATTACGTATATTTTAAGATAACTCGAAAAGCTCGTGTATATAAGAGCTGCCTAGCACGTGGGCTTTCCAGCGGAGCCCGCTTCCAGCCTTTGTTTCAACAAACCACAGCAGCTTGTTCTTGTCAAGAAAGCTCTGTTCTCACTCTCTTTCGAGTACCCTGGCTGATTTTTTCCACCATCATCGTCCTCTCCTTCAGAGCAATCAGATAAGTTATTGAGATCGTGTACAGTTTGTGAAATTCAGGTCGAGAGTTGTTTATTGCATCAAAAAATTAACGTCCAGGTATAACAATAGACTAAGTGCTGATTTTTTTAAACTTTATTCGTGACTAAATTTCTGCAGAAAACTATATATTGTGGTGTCCATCTATATGACTGCGTCTAATTCCGCCCATATTTCAATTTTATATCAGTCCAAGGCTAATAATTCGTTGGTTCCTTTTTAATTGTTTATAACTCTGCATGCCCCTATCCGCAGTTATTTTCGTACAAATATTATGTTAATCTATATTCAGTCCTTAGTATATTGCGTACTATCATTCCGTTATTCCCGCCTCCACATCCCTTTTAGCTTAATTTTATTGGGGCGAAATCAACCCAGATTTCTAAGTTGATCTTCGTTTTCGCTTAATACTATCTATTTTTATTGTGTTAGTTAAGGTCCCTTTTGCCTACTGTTTGTATACCATGGATATTTTCTATGTTATATCATATGTCACAATCTTGAACGGTGTCTAAGAGTGAACTGTCCTGTGGAAGCAAAGGCCAACAACTATAAAGTTCATTTATTTTTACATGTATGTCAATTATTCTGTTATTTAATGATTTACGTATTTCCTGCTCGCACATAGATAAACGAAATTACCTGGAAGTGTTTCTGAATCATATGTTTTTAAATACCGAGTGGAATGATTATTATTTTAAAGTTTGTATATTCATTTTAAATCATTTTAATTGAGTTTCTCATCTTGTGGATACTTTGGCCTGAAGGAAGGATACGAAATACTTTTCCTTAAAACTGAAAAAAAAGTATTAATCTGAATATTGTATTTAAAACGAAGAGATCAATTTCAGCTCATCCATTCTGAAGAGAATTTATTCAAATATTTTAATCCGAATATAAAGATTAACTTGAATTCCTGTGCATCTGGAAAAGAAAAAAGTATTAACAATAGTATAATAATACACACTACTATCGTTGATAATACTGGCAGTTGAGCATACGTTAAATATTATCAAATTAAATCTTAATTAGCACCAGTATATGTGAATGAGCATTGGGTAGTACTCCTGGCCTATTGATTTGATAAAATTATTAAAAGAGAAACTTGGTCCACAGAAGAAAACTTATGTACTTAGCTGGAAGCTTGGTTTCATTGTTTTTTTAAAGGTTTGGATCACCTACTTTCCTGAGAGTTGAAGTTCGCCTCAGATTGGACTCTAAGGATTATACTATTTACCTATGGTTGAAATCTCCAGCTACATGTTGATTTACGGCTGAAGACTCCGCACATATATGAATAATTAGTACACACTCGAGTCGGTTTAAGCACGCAGTCTCTCAACTGTTTACTTCCATCTCACACATTCGTTCAGTTATTCGTTCATTTACATTCAGCTACATCTCATACACCCACGCCACGCCCCCTCGGTTTCGCACGCTTACCGAAACCTTTTCATTACACTGCGCAATTATACAACACATACATTCCACACCCACAGCTCCTGTTTTTTTTTCCCTTACAACTCTCTTGCACAACGATTCTTAACCAACAAACCCCCAACGCGCGCCCACACACACATGACGTTTCCTCAGATCGTATAACTGGGTGGTTGCAGCAAAAGGAAGAGTGACGGTGTCCCCAAGCGGGCTAATTCTATGCATATACTCAGCATAAACACATCTCCATGATTGATACTCATTTGGCATTGAGTGTGTGCGTGGCCATTGCAACTGTCAATAAGTATATCTGCAACACTACATTTAAGTTGGGTAGGCATACGTCCCTATGTTGGTATTCAAACGGTACCTCTAACGGCCTATTCGTCGCCAACGGGTATAGGGCGTCCCCGCACTACTACAATATAATACGATCCGAAAATTAAAAAATGCTTAAAATATATAAAACGATCCTGAGAAAAAAAAAAAAAAAGATAAAAAGGAATATTAAAAAATATATTATATATTAAATATTAGAATAAAGAAATTGAAAAAAAAGAAAAGAAAAAATAAATACTTATAAATGGCAAACTATAGATAGATATTAGAATAAAGGAATTGAAAAAAAAAAAATAAATGCAAGAAAGAAGGTGCCATAAAAAAAATTGCTTAAAATGCATATTTTATAAAAATACATAGAATTTTTAAAATATATAAAGGAATTGAAAAAAAAAAAAAAACAATTGCAAGAAAAAAAGGTTGCAAGAAAAAAAATATAACGATCCTAGAAAAAAATAAAATAAAATACAACGTTATGAGGGGGTCCGATTTCTGATAATGAAAAAAGAGCGGATTACAGTTAAACGCGATGATTTTCGTTTATGAAATGAAGGGGGTGGGAAAAGGAATTGCGAGAAAAAAGGTACAAGAAAAAAAAAATGCAATATATATACGATCCTGAAAAAAAAAAAAATTGGCTTCAAAATAATACGAGTATCCTGAGTAAGAAAAAAAAGAAAATGCTTTAAAAGGCATATTAAAAATACATATTAAAATATAGATATATCTGTTGATATTAGAATAATGGATGTGAAAAAAAAAGCCAATTCCGAGAAAAAAGCGTTGCAAGAAAAAAATGCAAAGTAATATATACGATCCCTGAAAAAAACTACACGATAGAGCCGTTTCTGACATAATGAAATGAATTACAGTTATGAAATGGAACGCTGATTTTTTGTTTATATTAAAGGAAAGAAAAAAAAAGGAAAATATTAAATTGCGAGAAAAAAAAAAAAGAAGAAGTGCAAGAAAATAAAAATGAAGTCAATATATACAATCCTGAAAAAAAATGCTTTAAAAGGGCATATTAAAATACATATCAAAAATATATTAGATATTAGATATTAGAATTAAGGAATTGAAAAAATACAATTACGAGAAAAAAAGGGTTTTGCTGCAAGAAAACACAAAATATGCAGGTAATATATACGATCCTTTAGAAAAAAAAAATCGCCCCATTAATTCTGATAATGAAATGGATTACAGTTAAATGCGCTGATTTTCGTTATATTAAGGGTAAAAGGAATTGCGAGAAGAAAAGGTGCAAGAAAAAAAAAGTAATATACACGATCCTGAAAAAAATGCTTAAAATACATGTTGAAATGCATATTAAATTATATATTATATATTAGATATTAGAATAAGGAATTGGAAAAAAAAACAATTGCGAGAAAAAAGATGCAAGAAAAAATATGTAAATAATATATACGATCCTGAAAAAAATGCTTAAAATGATTATTAAAAATACATATTAAAATATATATATATATTAGATATTAGAAAGAAAATTGAAAGAAAAGCAATTGCGAGAAAAAAGGTGCAAGAAAAAAAATATATTATATATATACGATCCTGAAAAAGAGATATATAAAATAGAATACACGTTAGAGCCATTCTGCTAATGAAACGGATTACAGTTAAATGCGCTGATTTTCGTTATATTAAAGGAAAACGCAATTGCGAGAAAAAAGGTGCAAGAAAAAATGCAATATATATGATCCTGAAAAAAAAATGCTTAAAATGCACATTAAAATACATATTGAAATATATATTAGATATTAGACATTAGAATAAAGGAATTGAAAAAAATCAATTGCGAGAAAAAAGGTGCAAGAAAAAAAATGCAACATATATGATCCTGAAAAAAAAAATGCTTAAAATGCATATTAAAAATATATATTATATATTAAATATTAGAATAAAGAAATTGAAAAAAAAAGAAAAGAAAAAAAAATACTTAAAATGCATATAGATAGATATTAGAATAAAGGAATTGAAAAATAAATTGCAAGAAAGAAGGTGCCATAAAAAAATTGCTTAAAATGCATATTAAAATACATATTAAAATATATAAAGGAATTGAAAAAAAAACAATTGCAAGAAAAAAGGTGCAAGAAAAAAAAATTCGATCCTGAAAAAAATAAAATAAAATACACGTTAGAGCCATTCTGATAATGAAACGGATTACAGTTAAATGCGCTGATTTTCGTTATATTAAAGGAAAAAGCAATTGCGAGAAAAAAGGTGCAAGAAAAAAAAAATACGATCCTGAATGTCGCGGTCGACGGCGCCGTCCATGCGCAATTGCCCTCGATTACGTTACATAAAGGTGCGCCCTGCCTCAATTAAGATTGAAATATAACGCCATGACTTTGCAGGAACGTATCTTGAGCGAGGAAGCAATATTGAAACACCAGTGATCCCTGGCAACCCCTTTGGCGACATCGAGTGACGTTAGATACGACTCTGGCGCCGCTTCATCATCTCGCTGCTTCCGGGTCGACGTAGCAGCATGACAAGTGGATGCCTTATCAACCTGGAACGATATCAGGCCATTCCAGCATCCCCTGGCCTGAAAAGATGAATATAAACATTAGTTGCAGTTGCCAGATGCCACCAGAATCATTCGCTGCACTTCTATCTGCTCTTCTACGACGTAAATCGCGTTGTCGCGCCGCATCGTCATCTTTTAAATGTTTATCAATGTTTTTAGGATGTAAGGAGTTTTCATTTCAAATGCTAGGATATATATTTTTGTTGATGACACTGCAATACGTAATCTTTTGTACACAGAACATTCGAGCTTTTATTGCATAAAGAAGGTCGGGAGGTTGTTTCTTAAGCAGCAGCATCT
Organism: Penaeus japonicus; assembly: GCF_977035675.1. Lineage (NCBI taxonomy): Eukaryota > Metazoa > Arthropoda > Malacostraca > Decapoda > Penaeidae > Penaeus > Penaeus japonicus. The sequence continues at coordinate 326,547 of NW_028234445.1, read as the reverse complement.
TTAGACGTTTAATCGGTTTTGCATTTTTATTTATTTTTTTCAGTTTTAAGAGCTTTTACGCCTTTTTAGCGTATTTTATTCCCGACATTCTTTTGTTTACATTCGGGTTTGTTTTTATTTTCGTTAATTCTTTTACTCTGCGTTTTAAGAGTCATTTTTATTTTTCACTAATTCCATTTTAAGAACAGCATTTCATTATTAGTTATTTTACGTGTTTATTTACCTTTACGTAGTATTTTAAGATAACTCGTAAGCTCTGTATATAAGAGCGGCCACGTGGGCTTCCAGCGGAGCACGCTTCCAGCCTTTGTTCAACACGCTTGTCTTGTCAGAAAGCTCTGTTCTCTCTCTTCGAGTACCCTGGCTGATTTTTCCATCTCGTCCAGCAATCAGATAAGTTATTGGTCGTGTACAGTTGTGAAATGAGGGTCGAGAGTGGTGATTATTGCATCAAAATTAACGCCAGTTATAACATAGACAAAGTGTGGGTCTTTTTTTTTACTTTATTCGTGACCTAACTAAATTCTGCAGAAAACTATATATTGTGGTGTCATCTATATGACTGCGTCAATTCGCCATATTTCATTTATATCAGTCAGCTAATAATTCGTTTCTTTTAATTGTTTATAAATGCTTGCCCCTATTACGCAGTTATTTTAGTACAATTATTAAGTTAATCTATATTCAGTCTTTAGGATATTGCCTAGTATCATTCCGGTATTTCCGCCTCCACATCACCTACCCCCCCCCCCCATTTTACCCTCCTCCACCCCCCCCCCCCCCCACGATTAATTTTATTGGGGCGAACACCCCCTGACCCTCGCACCCCCCGACCGACGGGACGACCCGACGACGCGCATTAAACGACCGACCCGCCGACGAGCCCCACCCCCCCCCACCCCCCAACGCGGACCCGGACGACCCACGACCGACAGCCCCCCGAGCCGCCGGGACATCAACCCCGATTTCTAAGTTGATTCGTTTCGCTATCTATCCCCTCTCGACCCCCTCCACCTCCCCCCCTCCCCATTTTTTATTGTGTTAGTTAAGGTCCCTTTTGCTACTGTTTGTATACCATCGGATATTCTATGTATATATATGTCACATCTTGAACGGTTGTCTAAGAGTGAACGTCTGTGGAGCAAAGGCCAACAACTATAAAGTTCATTTATTTTTACATGTATGTCAATTATTCTGTTATTTAATGATTACGGTATTTCTGCACATAATAAACGAAATTACCTGTGAAGTGTTTCTGAATCATATGTTTGTTGTTAAATACCGATTTTTGTGAATGATTATTATTTTAAAGTTTGTATATTCATTTTAAATCATTTTAATTTGTTTCTCATTGTGGATACTTTGGCTGAAGGAGGATACGAAATACTTTACCTTAAAACTGAAAAAAAAGTATTAATCTGAATATTGTATTTGAAACGAAGAGATCAATTTCAGCTCTCCATCTGAAGAGAATTATTCAAATATTTTATCCGAATATAAAGATTAACTTGAATTCTGTATCTGGAAAGAAAAAAGATTATTAACAATAGTATAATAATACAACTCTATCTTGATAATACTGGCAGTTGAGCATACGTATTTGTAAAATAATTATCAAATTAAATCTATTGCACCAGTATATGTGAATGAACGATGGGTATACTCCTGGCTATTGATTTATAAATTATTAAAAAGAAACTTGGTCACAGAAGAAACTTATGTACTTAGCTGGAAGCTGGTTTCATTGTTTTTTAAAGGTTTGGATCACTACTTTCCTGAGAGTTGAAGTCGCCTCAGATGATTGGACTCTAGGATTACTATTTACCTATGGTTGAAATCTCCAGCTACATGTTGATTACTCTGAAGACTCGCCACATATATGAATAATTAGTACACATCGAGTCGGTTTTTTAAGCACGCAGTCATCTCAATGTTTACGTTCACTCACACATTCGTTCAGTTATTCGTTCATACATTCACACATCTCATACACCCACCACGCCCCTCGGCAGTTCGCACTGCATACCAAACCACTTTCATACACGCATATTATACACACATACATCACACCCACACTCCTGTTTTTCCACTATACACTCTCTTGCACCACCAGATTCTTACACCCCCACCAACACACATGACGTTCCCAGACGTATAACTGGAGTGGTGGCAGCAAAGGAAGAGTGACGTGCCAAGCGGGCTAATTCTATGCATATACTCATCATCAAACACATCTCCATATTATACTATCATTTGGCATTGAGCCCATTGCACTGTCAAATTAAGTATATTCTGCCACACTACATTTAGTGGTAGCAAGGACGTCTATTTGGTATTTCAACGGTACTACGCCTATTCGCCACGGGCTATGCGCATAGGGCGTCCCGCACTACTACATATACGATCCTGAAAAAAAAATGCTTAAAATATATACGATCCTGAGAAGAAAAAAAAAAGCTTAAAAGGCATATTAAAAAATATATTATATATTAAATATTAGAATAAAGAAATTGAAAAAAAAAGAAAAGAAAAAATAAATACTTAAAATGCATATAGATAGATATTAGAATAAAGGAATTGAAAAAAAAAATTGCAAGAAAGAAGGTGCCATAAAAAAATTGCTTAAAATGCATATTAAAATACATATTAAAATATATAAAGGAATTGAAAAAAAAAACAATTGCAAGAAAAAAGGTGCAAGAAAAAAAAATACGATCCTGAAAAAAATAAAATAAAATACACGTTAGAGCCATTCTGATAATGAAACGGATTACAGTTAAACGCGATGATTTTCGTTATATGAAAGGAAAAAGGAATTGCGAGGAAAAAGGTACAAGAAAAAAAAATGCAATATATATGATCCTGAAAAAAAAATGCTTAAAATATAAACGATCCTGAGAGTGCCTAAAAAAAAATGCTTAAAAGGCATATTAAAAAAACATATAAAAAAAAAAATAATATATAAGATATAAGAATAATGGAATTGAAAAAAAAAAATGCTTAAAAGGCATATTAAAAATATATTAAATATATATTATATATTAGATATTAGAATACTGGAAGTGAAAAAAAGAAATTCCAGAAAAAAAGGTGCAAGAAAAAAACTGCAAGTAATATATACGATCCTGAAAAAAATACACGATAGAGCCGTTCTGAAAATGAAATGGATTACAGTTAAATGCGCTGATTTTCGTTATATTAAAGGAAAAAGGAATTGCGAGAAAAAAAAGTGCAAGAAAAAAAATACAATATATACAATCCTGAAAAAAAATTGCTTAAAAGGCATATTAAAATACATATCAAAATATATATTAGATATTAGATATTAGAATTAAGGAATTGAAAAAATACAATTACGAGAAAAAAGGTGCAAGAAAAAATATGCAGGTAATATATACGATCCTGAAAAAAAAATGCACGTTAGAGCCATTCTGATAATGAAATGGATTACATTTAAATGCGCTTATTTTCGTTATATTAAAGGAAAAAGGAATTGCGAGAAGAAAAGGTGCAAGAAAAAAAAAGTAATATACACGATCCTGAAAAAAATGCTTAAAATACATATTGAAATGCATATTAAAATATATATTATATATTAGATATTAGAATAAAGGAATTGGAAAAAAAAAACAATTGCGAGAAAAAAGATGCAAGAAAAAATATGTAAATAATATATACGATCCTGAAAAAAATGCTTAAAATGATTATTAAAAATACATATTAAAATATATATATATTAGATATTAGAATAGAAAATTGAAAGAAAAGCAATTGCGAGAAAAAAGGTGCACGAAAAAAAAATCTATTTGATATATACGATTCTGAAAAAGATATATATAAAATAGAATACACGTTAGAGCCATTCTGATAATGAAACGGATTACAGTTAAATGCGCTGATTTTCGTTATATTAAAGGAAAACGCAATTAATAGAAAAAAGGTGCAAGAAAAAAAATGCAATATATATGATCCGGAAAAAAAAGGCTTAAAATGCACATTAAAATACATATTGAAATATATATTAGATGTTAGACATTAGAATAAAGGAATTGAAAAAAAGCAATTGCGAGAAAAAGGTGCAAGAAAAAAAATGCAACATATATGAACCTGAAAAAAAAATGCTTAAAATGCATATTAAAAAATATATAATATATTAAATATTAGAATAAAGAAATTGAAAAAAAAAGAAAAGAAAAAAAAATACTTAAAATGCATATAGATAGATATTAGAATAAAGGAATTGAAAAAAAAATTGCAAGAAAGAAGGTGCCATAAAAAAATTGCTTAAAATGCATATTAAAATACATATTAAAATATATAAAGGAATTGAAAAAAAACAATTGCAAGAAAAAAGGTGCAAGAAAAAAAAATACGATCCTGAAAAAAATAAAATAAAATACACGTTAGAGCCATTCTGATAATGAAACGGATTACAGTTAAACGCGATGATTTTCGTTATATGAAAGGAAAAAGGAATTGCGAGAAAAAAAGTACAAGCAAAAAAAATGCAATATATACGATCCTGAAAAAAAAATGCTTAAAATATATACGATCCTGAGAAGAAAAAAAAAAAAAAAATGCTTAAAAGGCATATTAAAAATACATATTAAAATATATATTATATATTAAATAAAAGAATAATGGAAGTGAAAAAAAATCAATTCCAGAAAAAAGGTGCAAGAAAAAAAAATGTAGTAATATATACGATCCTGAAAACTGAAAAAAATTGCTTAAAAGTGATATTAAAATACATATCAAAATATATATTAGATATTAGATATTAGAAATAGGAATTGAAAAAATACAATTACGAGAAAAAAGGTGAAAGAAAAATATGCAGTTAATATATACGATCCTGAAAAAAAATGCACGTTAGAGCCATTCTGATAATGAAATGGATTACAGTTAAATGCGCTGATTTTCGTTATATTAAAGGAAAAAGGAATTGCGAGAAGAAAAGGTGCAATAAAAAAAAATGCAATATATACGATCCTGAAAAAAAAATGCTTAAAATACATATTGAAATGCATATTAAAATATATATTATATATTAGATATTAGAATAAAGGAATTGGAAAAAAAAACAATTGCGAGAAAAAAGATGCAAGAAAAAATATGTAAATAATATATACGATCCTGAAAAAAATGCTTAAAATGATTATTAAAAATACATATTAAAATATATATATATTAGATATTAGAATAGAAAATTGAAAGAAAAGCAATTGCGAGAAAAAAGGTGCACGAAAAAAAAAATCTATTTGATATATACGATCCTGAAAAAAAGAGATATATAAAATAGAATACACGTTAGAGCCATTCTGATAATGAAACGGATTACAGTTAAATGCGCTGATTTTCGTTATATAAAAGGAAAAAGCAATTGCGAGAAAAAAGGTGCAAGAAAAAAATGCAATATATATAAACCTGAAAAAAAAATGCTTAAAAGGCACATTAAAAATACATATTGAAATATATATTAGATGTTAGAATAGGAATAATGGAATTGGAAAAAAGCAATATCGATAAAAAAGGTGCAAGAAAAAAATGCAAGTAATATAAACGATCCAGAAAAAAAATGCTTAAAATGCATATTAAAAAATATTATTATTAATATTAGAATAAAGAAATTGAAAAAAAAAGAAGAAAAAAAAAATATTAAATATAGATAGATATTAGAATAAAGGATAAAAAAAAATGCAAAATTGCATAAAATATATTAAATAGATATAAGGAATTGAAAAAAAACAATTGTCAGAAAAAAGGTGCAAGAAAAAAAAAGACGATCCTGAAAAAAAAATAAATACACGTTAGAGCCATTCTGATAATGAAATGGATTACAGTTAAACGCGCTGATTTTTGTTATATGAAAGGAAAAGAATTGCGAAAAAAAGGTACAAGAAAAAAAATGCAATATACGATCCTGAAAAAAAATGCTTTAAATATATACGATCCTGAAAAAAATGCTTAAAATACATATTGAAATGCATATTAAAATATATATTATATATTAGATATTAGAATAAAGGAATTGGAAAAAAAAACAATTGCGAGAAAAAAGATGCAAGAAAAAATATGTAAATAATATATACGATCCTGAAAAAAAAAATGCCTAAAATGATTATTAAAAATACATATTAAAATATATATATTAGATATTAGAATAGAAAATTGATAGAAAAGCAATTGCGAGAAAAAAATGCGCGAAAAAAAAACATCTATTTGATATATACGATCCTGAAAAAAGATATATAAATATCTAAACGTTAGAGCCATTCTCATAATGAAACGGATTAAGTTAAATGCGCTGATTTTCGTTATATTAAAAGGAAAACGCAATTCCGAGAGGGAAAAAAGGTGCAAGAAAAAAAATGCAAGTAATATATCCTGAAAAAACCTGAAAAAAATTGCTTAAAAGGCATATTAAAATACATATCAAAATATATATTAGATATTAGATATTAGAATTAAGGAATTGAAAAAATACAATTAAAAGAAAAAAGGTGAAAGAAAAAATATTCAGGTAATATATATGATCCTGAAAAAAAAATGCACGTTAGAGCCATTCTGATAATGAAATGGATTACAGTTAAATGCGCTGATTTTCGTTATATTAAAGGAAAAAGGAATTGCGAGATGAAAAGGTGCAAGAAAAAAAAAGTAATATACACGATCCTGAAAAAAATGCTTAAAATACATATTGAAATGCATATTAAAATATATATTATATATTAGACATTAGAATAAAGGAATTGGAAAAAAAAACAATTGCGAGAAAAAAGATGCAAGTAAAAAATATGTAAATAATATATACGATCCTGAAAAAAATGCTTAAAATGATTATTAAAAATACATATTAAAATATATATATATTAGATATTAGAATAGAAAATTGAAAGAAAAGCAATTGCGAGAAAAAAGGTGCACGAAAAAAAATCTATTTGATATATACGATCCTAAAAAAGAGATATATAAAATAGAATACACGTTAGAGCCATTCTGATAATGAAACTGATTACAGTTGAATGCGCTGATTTTCGTTATATTAAAGGAAAACGCAATTGCGAGAAAAAACGTGCAAGAAAAAAAATGCAATATATATGATTCTGAAAAAAAAATGCTTAAAATGCACATTAAAATACATATTGAAATATATATCAGATGTTAGACATTAGAATAAAGGAATTGAAAAAAAGCAATTGCGAGAAAAAGGTGCAAGAAAAAAAATGCAACATATATGATCCTGAAAATAAAATGCTAAAAAGGCATATTAAAAAATATATTATATATTAAATATTAGAATAAAGAAATTGAAAAAAAAGAAAAGAAAAAAAAATTCTTAAAATGCATATAGATAGATATTAGAATAAAGGAATTGAAAAAAAAAATGCAAGAAAGAAGGTGCCATAAATAAATTGCTTAAAATGCATATTAAAATACATATTAAAATATATAAAGGAATTGAAAAAAAAAAAAAAATTGCAAGAAAAAAGGTGCAAGAAAAAAAAATACGATCCTGAAAAAAATAAAATAAAATACACGTTAGAGCCATTCTGATAATGAAACGGATTACAGTTAAACGCGATGATTTTCGTTATATGAAAGGAAAAAGGAATTGCGAGAAAAAAGGTACAAGAAAAAAAAAACAATATATACGATCCTGAAAAAAAATGCTTAAAATATATACGATCCTGAGAAGAAAAATAAATGCTTAAAAGGCATATTAAAAATACATATTAAAATATATATTATATATTAGATATTAGAATAATGGAAGTGAAAAAAAATCAATTCCGAGAAAAAAGGTGCAAGAAAAAAAATGCAAGTAATATATACGATCCTGAAAAAAAAACACGATAGAGCCATTCTGAAAATGAAATGGATTACAGTTAAATGCGCTGATTTTCGTTATATTAAAGGAAAAAGGAATTGCGAGAAAAAAAAGTGCAAGAAAAAAAATACAATATATACAATCCTGAAAAAAATTGCTTAAAAGGCATATTAAAATACATATCAAAATATATATTAGATATTAGATATTAGAATTAAGGAATTGAAAAAATACAATTACGAGGAAAAAAGGTGCAAGAAAAAATATGCAGGTAATATATACGATCCTGAAAAAAAAATGCACATTAGAGCCATTCTGATAATGAAATGGATTACAGTTAAATGCGCTGATTTTCGTTATATTAAAGGAAAAAGGAATTGCGAGAAGAAAAGGTGCAAGAAAAAAAAAGTAATATACACGATCCTGAAAAAAATGCTTAAAATACATATTGAAATGCATATTAAAATATATATTATATATTAGATATTAGAATAAAGGAATTGGAAAAAAAAACAATTGCGAGAAAAAAGATGCAAGAAAAAATATGTAAATAATATATACGATCCTGAAAAAAATGCTTAAAATTATTATTAAAAATACATATTAAATTATATATATATATTAGATATTAGAATAGAAAATTGAAAGAAAAGCAATTGCGAGAAAAAAGGTGCACGAAAAAAAAATCTATTTGATATATACGATTCTGAAAAAGAGATATATAAAATATAATACACGTTAGAGCCATTCTGATAATGAAACGGATTACAGTTAAATGCGCTGATTTTCGTTATATTAAAGGAAAACGCAATTGCGAGAAAAAAGGTGCAAGAAAATAAATGCAATATATATGATTCTGAAAAAAAAAATGCTTAAAATGCACATTAAAATACATATAGAAATATATATTAGATGTTAGAAATTAGAATAAAGGAATTGAAAAAAAGCAATTGCGAAAAAAAGGTGCAAGAAAATAAAGGCAACATATATGATCCTGAAAAAAAAAAAATGCTTAAAATGCATATTAAAAAAATATACTATATATTAAATATTAGAATAAAGAAATTGAAAAAAAAGAAAAGAAAAAAAATACTTAAAATGCATATAGATAGATATTAGAATAAAGGAATTGAAAAAAAAAATTGCAAGAAAGAAGGTGCCATAAAAAAATTGCTTAAAATGCATATTAGAATACATATTAAAATATATAAAGGAATTGAAAAAAAAACAATTGCAAGAAAAAAGGTGCAAGAAAAAAAAAAAAATACGATCCTGAAAAAAATAAAATAAAATACACGTTAGAGCCATTCTGATAATGAAACGGATTAAATTTAAACGCGATGATTTTCGTTATATGAAAGGAAAAAGGAATTGCGAGAAGAAAAAGTACAAGAAAAAAAAATGCAATATATACGATCTTGAAAAAAAAATGCTTAAAATATATACGATCCTGAAAAAAATGCTTAAAATACATGTTGAAATGCATATTAAAATATATATTATATATTAGATATTAGAATAAAGGAATTGGAAAAAAAACAATTGCGAGAAAAAAGATGCAAGAAAAAATATGTAAATAATATATACGATCCTGAAAAAAATGTTTAAAATGATTATTAAAAATACATATTAAAATATATATATATTAGATATTAGAATAGAAAATTGAAAGAAAAGCAATTGCGAGAAAAAAGGTGCACGAAAAAAAAAATCTATTTGATATATACGATCCTAAAAAAGAGATATATAAAATAGAATACACGTTAGAGCCATTCTGATAATGAAACGGATTACAGTTAAATGCGCTGATTTTCGTTATATTAAAGGAAAACGCAATTGCGAGAAAAAAGGTGCAAGAAAAAAAATGCAAGTAATATATACGATCCTGAAAAAAAATACACGATAGAGCCGTTCTGAAAATGAAATGGATTACAGTTAAATGCGCTGATTTTCGTTATATTAAAGGAAAAAGGAATTGCGAGAAAAAAAGTGCAAGAAAAAAAATACAATATATACAATCCTGAAAAAAATTGCTTAAAAGGCATATTAAAATACATATCAAAATATATATTAGATATTAGATATTAGAATTAAGGAATTGAAAAAAATACAATTACGAGAAAAAAGGTGCAAGAAAAAATATGCAGGTAATATATACGATCCTGAAAAAAAATGCACGTTAGAGCCATTCTGATAATGAAATGGATTACAGTTAAATGCGCTGATTTTCGTTATATTAAAGGAAAAAGGAATTGCGAGAAGAAAAGGTGCAAGAAAAAAAAAGTAACATACACGATCCTGAAAAAAATGCTTAAAATACATATTGAAATGCATATTAAAATATATATTATATATTAGATATTAGAATAAAGGAATTGGAAAAAAACAATTGCGAGAAAAAAGATGCAAGAAAAAATATGTAAATAATATATACGATCCTGAAAAAAATGCTTAAAATGATTATCAAAAATACATATTAAAATATATATATATTAGATATTAGAATAGAAAATTGAAAGAAAAGCAATTGCGAGAAAAAAGATGCACGAAAAAAAAATCAATATGATATATACGATCCTGAAAAAGAGATATATAAAATAGAATACACGTTAGAGCAATTCTGATAATGAAACGGATTACAGTTAAATGCGCTGATTTTCGTTATATTAAAGGAAAACGCAATTGCGAGAAAAAAGGTGCAAGAAAAAAAATGCAATATATATGATCCTGAAAAAAAAATGCTTAAAATGCACATTAAAATACACATTGAAATATATATTTGATGTTAGACATTAGAATAAAGGAATTGAAAAAAAGCAATTGCGAGAAAAAAAGTGCAAGAAAAAAAATGCAACATATATAATCCTGAAAAAAAATGCTTAAAATGCATATTAAAAAATATATTATATATTAAATATTAGAATAAAGAAACTGAAAAAAAGAAAAGAAAAAAAAATACTTAAAATGCATATAGATAGATATTAGAATAAAGGAATTGAAAAAAAAATTGCAAGAAAGAAGGTGCCATAAAAAAAATTGCTTAAAATGCATATTAAAATACATATTAAAATATATAAAGGAATTGAAAAAAAACTATTGCAAGAAAAAAGGTGCAAGAAAAAAAAAATACGATCCTGAAAATAATAAAATAAAATACACGTTAGAGCCATTCTGATAATGAAACGGATTACAGTTAAACGCGATGATTTTCGTTATATGAAAGGAAAATGGAATTGCGAGAAAAAAGGTACAAGAAAAAAAAATGCAATATATACGATCCTGAAAAAAAAATGCTTAAAATATATACGATCCTGAGAAGAAAAAAAAAATGCTTAAAAGGCATATTAAAAATACATATTAAAATATATATTATATATTAGATATTAGAAAAATGGAATTGAAAAAAAAGCAATTCCGAGAAAAAAGGTGCAAGAAAAAAAATGCAAGTAATATATACGATCCTGAAAAAAATACACGATAGAGCCGTTCTGAAAATGAAATGGATTACAGTTAAATGCGCTGATTTTCGTTATATTAAAGTAAAAAGGAATTGCGAGAAAAAAGAGTGCAAGAAAAAAAATACAATATATACAATCCTGAAAAAATTGCTTAAAAGGCATATTAAAATACATATCAAAATATATATTAGATATTAGATATTAGAATTAAGGAATTGAAAAAATACAATTACGAGAAAAAAGGTGCAAGAAAAAATATGCAGGTAATATATACGATCCTTAAAAAAAAATGCATGTTAGAGCCATTCTGATAATGAAATGGATTACAGTTAAATGCGCTGATTTTCGTTATATTAAAGGAAAAAGGAATTGCGAGAAGAAAAGGTGCAAGAAAAAAAAAGTAATATACACGATCCTGAAAAAAATGCTTAAAATACATATTGAAATGCATATTAAAATATATATTATATATTAGATATTAGAATAAAGGAATTGGAAAAAAAAACAATTGCGAGAAAAAAGATGCAAGAAAAAATATGTAAATAATATATACGATCCTGAAAAAAATGCTTAAAATGATTATTAAAAATACATATCAAAATATATATATATTAGATATTAGAATAGAAAATTGAAAGAAAAGCAATTGCGAGAAAAAAGGTGCACGAAAAAAAATCTATTTGATATATACGATCCTGAAAAAGAGATATATAAAATAGAATACCTGTTAGAGCCATTCTGATAATGAAACGGATTACAGTTAAATGCGCTGATTTTCGTTATATTAAAGGAAAACGAAATTGCGAGAAAAAAAGGTGCAAGAAAAAAAATGCAATATATATGATCCTGAAAAAAAATGCTTAAAATGCATATTAAAATACATATTGAAATATATATTAGATGTTAGACATTAGAATAAAGGAATTGAAAAAAAGTAATTGCGAGAAAAAAGGTGCAAGAAAAAAAATGCAACATATATGATCCTGAAAAAAAATGCTTAAAATGCATATTAAAAAATATATTATATATTAAATATTAGAATAAAAAAATAGAAAAAAAGAAAAGAAAAAAAAATACTTAAAATGCATATAGATAGATATTAGAATAAAGGAATTGAAAAAAAAAATTGCAAGAAAGAAGGTGCCATAAAAAAAATTGCTTAAAATGCATATTAAAATACATATCAAAATATATAAAGGAATTAAAAAAAAATAATTGCAAGAAAAAAGATGCAAGAAAAAAAAATACGATCCTGAAAAAAATAAAATAAAATACACGTTAGAGCCATTCTGATAATGAAACGGATTACAGTTAAACGCGATGATTTTCGTTATATGAAAGGAAAAAGGAATTGCGAGAAAAAAGGTATAAGAAAAAAAAATGCAATATATATGATCCTGAAAAAAAATGCTTAAAATATATACGATCCTTAGAAGAAGAAAAAAAATGCTTAAAAGGCATATTAAAAATACATATTAAAATATATATTATATATTAGATATTAGAATAATGGAAGTGAAAAAAAAGCAATTCCGAGAAAAAAGGTGCAAGAAAAAAAATGCAAGTAATATATACGATCCTGAAAAAAAATACACGAAAATACATGAAAATGAAATGGATTACAGTTAAATGCGCTGATTTTCGTTATATTAAAGGAAAAAGGAATTGCGAGAAAAAAAAGTGCAAGAAAAAAAATACAATATATACAATCCTGAAAAAATTGCTTAAAAGGCATATTAAAATACATATCAAAATATATATTAGATATTAGATATTAGAATTAAGGAATTGAAAAAATACAATTACGAGAAAAAAGGTGCAAGAAAAAATATGCAGGTAATATATACGATCCTGAAAAAAAAAAAAAATTGCAAGAAAAAAAAAGTAATATACACGATCCTGAAAAAATGCTTAAAATACATATTGAAATGCATATTAAAATATTATATATTAGATATTAGAATAAAGGAATTGGAAAAAAAAAACAATTGCGAGAAAAGATGCGAGAAAAAATATGTAAATAATATATACGATCTGAAAAATGCTTAAAATGATTATTAAAAATACATATTAAAATATATATATATTAGATATTAGAATAGAAAATTGAAAGAAAAGCAATTGCGAGAAAAAAGGTGCACGAAAAAAAAAATCTATTTGATATATACGATCCTGAAAAAGAGATATATAAAATAGAATACACGTTAGAGCCATTCTGATAATGAAACGGATTACAGTTAAATGCGCTGATTTTCGTTATATTAAAGGAAAACGCAATTGCGAGAAAAAAGGTGCAAGAAAAAAAATGCAATATATATGATCCTGAAAAAAAAGCTTAAAATGCACATTAAAATACATATTGAAATATATATTAGATGTTAGACATTAGAATAAAGGAATTGAAAAAAAGCAATTGCGAGAAAAAAAATGCAAGAAAAAAATGCAACATATATGATCCTGAAAAAAAATGCTTAAAATGCATATTAAAAAAATATATTATATATTAAATATTAGAATAAAGAAATTGAAAAAAAAGAAAAGAAAAAAAAATACTTAAAATGCATATAGATAGATATTAGAATAAAGGAATTGAAAAAAAAAATATTGCAAGAAAGAAGGTGCCATAAAAAAAATTGCTTAAAATGCATATTAAAATACATATTAAAATATATAAAGGAATTGAAATAAAAACAATTGTAAGAAAAAAGGTGCAAGAAAAAAAAAATACGATCCTGAAAAAAATAAAATAAAATACACGTTAGAGCCATTCTGATAATGAAACTGATTACAGTTAAACGCGATGATTTTCGTTATATGAAAGGAAAAAGGAATTGCGAGAAAAAAGGTATAAGAAAAAAAAATGCAATATATACGATCCTGAAAAAAAAATGCTTCAAATATAAACGATCCTGAGAAGAAAAAAAAATGCTGAAAATGCATATTAAAAATACATATTAAAATATATATTATATAATAGATATTAGAATAATGGAAGTGAAAAAAAAGCAATTCAGAGAAAAAAAGGTGCAAGAAAAAAAATGCAAGTAATATATACGATCCTGAAAAAAAATACACGATAGAGCCGTTCTGAAATTGAAATGGATTACAGTTAAATGCGCTGATTTTCGTTATATTAAAGGAAAAAGGAATTGCGAGAAAAAAAAGTGCAAGAAAAAAAATACAATATATACAATCCTGAAAAAAATTGCTTAAAAGGCATATTAAAATACATATCAAAATATATATTAGATATTAGATATTAGAATTAAGGAATTGAAAAAATACAATTACGAGAAAAAAGGTGCAAGAAAAAATATGCAGGTAATATATACGATCCTGAAAAAAAAATGCACGTTAGAGCCATTCTGATAATGAAATGGATAACAGTTAAATGCGCTGATTTTCGTTATATTAAAGGAAAAAGGAATTGCGAGAAGAAAAGGTGCAAGAAAAAAAAAGTAATATACACGATCCTGAAAAAGATGCTTAAAATACATATTGAAATGCATATTAAAATATATACTATATATTAGATATTAGAATAAAGGAATTGGAAAAAAAAAACAATTGCGAGAAAAAAGATGCAAGAAAAAATATGTAAATAATATATACGATCCTGAGAAGAAAAAAAAATGCTTAAAGGGCATATTAAAAATACATATTAAAATATATATTATATATTAGATATTAGAATAATGGAAGTGAAAAAAAAAGCAATTCCGAGAAAAAAGGTGCAAGAAAAAAAATGCAAGTAATATATACGATCCTGAAAAAAAATACACGATAGAGCCGTTCTGAAAATGAAATGGATTACAGTTAAATGCGCTGATTTTCGTTATATTAAAGGAAAAAGTAATTGCGAGAAAAAAAAGTGCAAGAAAAAAAATACAATATATACAATCCTGAAAAAAATTGCTTAAAAGCCATATTAAAATACATATCAAAATATATATTAGATATTAGATATTAGAATTAAGGAATTGAAAAAATACAATTACGAGAAAAAAGGTGCAAGAAAACATATGCAGGTAATATATACGATCCTGAAAAAAAATGCACGTTAGAGCCATTCTGATAATGAAATGGATTACAGTTAAATGCGCTGATTTTCGTTATATTAAAGGAAAAAGGAATTGCGAGAAGAAAAGGTGCAAGAAAAAAAAAGTAATATACACGATCCTGAAAAAAATGCTTAAAATACATATTGAAATGCATATTAAAATATATATTATATATTAGATATTAGAATAAAGGAATTGGAAAAAAAACAATTGCGAGAAAAAAGATGCAAGAAAAAATATGTAAATAATATATACGATCCTGAAAAAAATGCTTAAAATGATTATTAAAAATACATATTAAAATATATATATATTAGATATTAGAATAGAAAATTGAAAGAAAACCAATTGCGAGAAAAAAGGTGCACGAAAAAAAAAATCTATTTGATATATACGATCCTGAAAAAGAGATATATAAAATAGAATACACGTTAGAGCCATTCTGATAATGAAACGGATTACAGTTAAATGCACTGATTTTCGTTATATTAAAGGAAAACGCAATTGCGAGAAAAAAGGTGCAAGAAAAAAAATGCAATATATATGATCCTGAAAAAAAATGCTTAAAATGCACATTAAAATACATATTGAAATATATATTAGATGATAGACATTAGAATAAAGGAATTAAAAAAAAGCAATTGCGAGAAAAAAGGTGCAAGAAAAAAAATGCAACATATATGATCCTGAAAAAAAAATGCTTAAAATGCATATTAAAAAATATATTATATATTAAATATTAGAATAAAGAAATTGAAAAAAAAGAAAAGAAAAAAAAAATACTTAAAATGCATATAGATAGATATTAGAATAAAGGAATTGAAAAAAAAAATTGCAAGAGAGAAGGTGCCATAAAAAAATTGCTTAAAATGCATATTAAAATACATATTAAAGTATATAAAGGAATTGAAAAAAAACAATTGCAAGAAAAAAGGTGCAAGAAAAAAAATACGATTCTGAAAAAAATAAAATAAAATACACGTTAGAGCCATTCTGATAATGAAACGGATTACAGTTAAACGCGATGATTTTCGTTATATGAAAGGAAAAAGGAATTGCGAGAAAAAAGGTACAAGAAAAAAAAAATGCAATATATACGATCCTGAAAAAAAAATGCTTAAAATATATACGATCTTGAGAAGAAAAAAAATGCTTAAAACGCATATTAAAAATACATATTAAAATATATATTATATATTAGATATTAGAATAATGGAAGTGAAAAAAAGCAATTCCGAGAAAAAAGGTGCAAGAAAAAAAATGCAAGTTTGAGCCATTCTGATAATGAAATGGATTACAGGTAAATGCGCTGATTTTCGTTATATTAAAGGAAAAAGGAATTGCGAGAAGAAAAGGTGCAAGAAAAAAAAAGTAATATACACGATCCTGAAAAAAATGCTTAAAATACATATTGAAATGCATATTAAAATATATATTATATATTAGATATTAGAATAAAGGAATTGGAAAAAAAACAATTGCGAGAAAAAAGATGCAAGAAAAAATATGTAAATAATATATACGATCCTGAAAAAAATGCTTAAAATGATTATTAAAAATACATATTAAAATATATATATATATATTAGATATTAGAATAGAAAATTGAAAGAAAAGCAATTGCGTAGTATTTTAAGATAACTCGAAAGCTCTGTATATAAGAGCTGCCACGTGGGCTTCCAGCGGAGCCCGCTTCCAGCCTTTGTTCAACACGCTTGTCTTGTCAGAAAGCTCTGTTCTCTCTCTTCGAGTACCCTGGCTGATTTTTCCATCTCGTCCAGCAACCAGATAAGTTATTGGTCGTGTACAGTTGTGAAATTAAGGTCGAGAGTGGTGATTATTGCATCAAAATTAACGCCAGGTATAACATAGACAAAGTGCCTTTTTTTTTACTTTATTCGTGACTAAATTCTGCAGAAAACTATATATTGTGGTGTCATCTATGTGACTGCGTCAATTCGCCATATTTCGTTTATATTAGTCAAGCTAATAATTCGTTTCTTTTAATTGTTTATAACTGCTTGTCCCTATACGCAGTTATTTTAGTACAATTATTAAGTTAATCTATATTCAGTCTTTAGGATATTTCCTAGTATCATTCCGGTATTTCCGCCTCCACATCCATTTTAGATTAATTTTATTGGGGCGACATCAACCCCGATTTCTAAGTTGATTCGTTTCGCTATCTATCTATTTTTATTGTGTTAGTTAAGGTCCCTTTTGCTACTGTTTGTATACCATCGGATATTTCTATGTATATATATGTCACATCTTGAACGGTGTCTAAGAGTGAACGTCTGTGGAGCAAAGGCCAACAACTATAAAGTTCATTTATTTTTACATGTATGTCAATTATTCTGTTATTTAATGATTACGGTATTTCTGCACATAATAAACGAAATTACCTGTGAAGTGTTTCTGAATCATATGTTTTAAATACCGAGTGAATGATTATTATTTTAAAGTTTGTATATTCATTTTAAATCATTTTAATTTGTTTCTCATTGTGGATACTTTGGCTGAAGGAGGATACGAAATACTTTACCTTAAAACTGGAAAAAAAAAGTATTAATCTGAATATTGTATTTGAAACGAAGAGATCAATTTCAGCTTTCCATCTGAAGAGAATTATTCAAATATTTTATCCGAATATAAAGATTAACTTGAATTCTGTATCTGGAAAAGAAAAAAGATATTAACAATAGTATAATAATACAACTCTATCTTGATAATACTGGCAGGTTGAGCATACGTTAAAATAATTATCAAATTAAATCTATTGCACCAGTATATGTGAATGAGCGATGGGTATACTCCTGGCCTATTGATTTATAAATTATTAAAAAGAAACTTGGTCACAGAAGAAACTTATGTACTTAGCTGGAAGCTGGTTTCATTGTTTTTAAAGGTTTGGATCACTACTTACCTGAGAGGTGAAGTCGCCTCAGATGATGGACTCTAGGATTACTATTTACCTATGGTTGAAATCTCCAGCTACATCTTGATTACTCTGAAGACTCGCACATATATGAATAATTAGTACACATCGAGTCGGTTTAAGCACGCAGTCTCTCAACTGTTTACTCACTCACACATTCGTTCAGTTATTCGTTCATACATTCACACATCTCATACACCCACCACGCCCCCTCGGTTCGCACTCTACCAAACCACTTTCATACACGCATATTATACACACATACATCCACGCCCACACTCCTGTTTTTCCCTTACACTCTCTTGCACACGATTCTTACACCCCCACACACACATGACGTTCCCAGACGTATAACTGGGTGGTGGCAGCAAAGGAAGAGTGACGTGCCAAGCGGGCTAATTCTATGCATATACTCATCATCACACATCTCCATATTATACTTTTTTGGCATTGAGCCATTGCACTGTCATTAAGTATATCTGCACACTACATTTAGTGGTAGGCAGGACGTCTATTTGGTATTCAACGGCACTACGCCTATTCGCCACGGGTATAGGGCGTCCCGCACTACTACACTCTGGCTAAAATCGCAGTGTTTTGCGAAAAAACACAGGAAATAATCAGCAAACTGCAGCGCCCTCTACCATTCCCCTTAATTATTGCGAAATATGCAATACCTTGCATAGCAATAGGCTCAATGATGCAAAAGAACTTAAATAACAGGAAATAATGAGAATATCAGCAAAATGCAGCGCCCTCTTGCATTTTTCCCTTAATTATTGCGAAATATGCAACGTAAAAAAAGAAAAAAGAATAAATGATGAAAATGCCTAGAAAGTGAAAGAATTACGCTACTCTGGCTAAAATCGCAGTGTTTTGCGAAAAAACACAGGAAATAATCAGCAAACTGCAGCGCCCTCTACCATTTCCCTTAATTATTGCGAAATATGCAATACCTTGCATAGCAATAGGCTCAATGATCCAAATGACTTAAATAACAGGAAATAATGCGAATATCAGCAAAATGCAGCGCCCTCTTGCATTTTTCCCTTAATTATTGCGAAATATGCAACGTAAAAAAAGAAAAAAGAATAAATGATGAAAATGCCTAGAAAGTGATAGAATTACGCTACTCTGGCTAAAATCGCAGTGTTTTGCGAAAAAACACAGGAAATAATCAGCAAACTGCAGCGCCCTCTACCATTTGCCTTAATTATTGCGAAATATGCAATACCTTGCATAGCAATAGGCTCAATGATGCAAATGACTTAAATAACAGGAAATAATGCGAATATCAGCAAAATGCAGCGCCCTCTTGCATTTTTCCCTTAATTATTGCGAAATATGCAACGTAAAAAAAGAAAAAAGAATAAATGATGAAAATGCCTAGAAAGTGATAGAATTACGCTAGCAAACTGCAGCGCCCTCTACCATTTCCCTTAATTATTGCGAAATATGCAATACCTTGCATAGCAATAGACTCAATGATGCAAATGACTTAAATAACAGGAAATAATGCGAATATCAGCAAAATGCAGCGCCCTCTTGCATTTTTCCCTTAATTATTGCGAAATATGTAACGTAAAAAAAGAAAAAAGAATAAATGATGAAAATGCCTAGAAAGTGATAGAATTACGCTACTCTGGCTAAAATTGCAGTGTTTTGCGAAAAAAACACAGGAAATAATCAGCAAACTGCAGCGCCCTCTACCATTTCCCTTAATTATTGCGAAATATGCAATACCTTGCATAGCAATAGGCTCAATGATGCAAATGACTTAATGCGAATATCAGCAAAATGCAGCGCCCTCTTGCATTTTTCCCTTAATTATTGCGAAATATGAAACGTAAAAAAAGAAAAAAGAATAAATGAAAATGCCTAGAAAGTGATAGAATTACGCTACTCTGGCTAAAATCGCAGTGTTTTGTGAAAAAACAGAAAATAATCAGCAAACTGCAGCGCCCTCTACCATTTCCCTTAATTATTGCGAAATATGCAATACCTTGCATAGCAATAGGCTCAATGATGCAAATGACTTAAATAACAGGAAATAATGCGAATATCAGCAAAATGCAGCGCCCTCTTGCATTTTCCTTAATTATTGCGAAATATGCAACGTAAAAAAAAAAAGAAGAAAGGATGAAATTGCCTAGAAAGTGATAGAATTACGCTACTCTGGCTAAAATCGCAGTGTTTTGCGAAAAAACACAGGAAATAATCAGCAAACTGCAGCGCCCTCTACCATTCCCTTAATTATTGCGAAATATGCAATACCTTGCATAGCAATAGGCTCAATGATGCAAATGACTTAAATAACAGGAAATAATGCGAATATCAGCAAAATGCAGCGCCCTCTTGCATTTTTCCCTTAATTATTGCGAAATATGCAACGTAAAAAAAGAAAAAAGAATAAATGATGAAAATGCCTAGAAAGTGATAGAATTACGCTACTCTGGCTAAAATCGCAGTGTTTTGCGAAAAAACACAGGAAATAATCAGCAAACTGCAGCGCCCTCTACCATTTGCCTTAATTATTGCGAAATATGCAATACCTTGCATAGCAATAGGCTCAATGATGCAAATGACTTAAATAACAGGAAATAATGCGAATATCAGCAAAATGCATCGCCCTCTTGCATTTTTCCCTTAATTATTGCGAAATATGCAACGTAAAAAAGAAAAAAGAATAAATGATGAAAATGCCTAGAAAGTGATAGAATTACGCTACTCTGGCTAAAATCGCAGTGTTTTGCGAAAAAACACAGGAAATAATCAGCAAACTGCAGCGCCCTCTACCATTTCCCTTAATTATTGCGAAATATGCAATACCTTGCATAGCAATAGGCTCAATGATGCAAATGACTTAAATAACAGGAAATAATGCGAATATCAGCAAAATGCAGCGCCCTCTTCCATTTTTCCCTTAATTATTGCGAAATATGCAACGTAAAAAAAGAAAAAAGAATAAATGATGAAAATGCCTAGAAAGTGAAAGAATTACGCTACTCTGGCTAAAATCGCAGTGTTTTGCGAAAAAACACAGGAAATAATCAGCAAACTGCAGCGCCCTCTACCATTTCCCTTAATTATTGCGAAATATGCAATACCTTGCATAGCAATAGGCTCAATGATGCAAATGACTTAAATAACAGGAAATAATGCGAATATCAGCAAAATGCAGCGCCCTCTTGCATTTTTCCCTTAATTATTGCGAAATATGCAACGTAAAAAAAGAAAAAAGAATAAATGATGAAAATGCCTAGAAAGTGATAGAATTACGCTACTCTGGCTAAAATCGCAGTGTTTTGCGAAAAAACACAGGAAATAATCAGCAAACTGCAGCGCCCTCTACCGTTTGCCTTTATTATTGCGAAATATGCAATACCTTGCATAGCAATAGGCTCAATGATGCAAATGAATTAAATAACAGATAATAATGCGAATATCAGCAAAATGCATCGCCCTCTTGCATTTTTCCCTTAATTATTGCGAAATATGCAACGTAAAAAAAGAAAAAAGAATAAATGATGAAAATGCCTAGAAAGTGATAGAATTACGCTACTCTGGCTAAAATCGCAGTGTTTTGCGAAAAAACACAGGAAATAATCAGCAAACTGCAGCGCCCTCTACCATTTCCCTTAATTATTGCGAAATATGCAATACCTTGCATAGCAATAGGCTCAATGATGCAAATGACTTAAATAACAGGAAATAATGCGAATATCAGCAAAATGCAGCGCCCTCTTGCATTTTTCCCTTAATTATTGCGAAATATGCAACGTAAAAAAAGAAAAAAGAATAAATGATGAAAATGCCTAGAAAGTGATAGAATTACGCTACTCTGGCTAAAATCGCAGTGTTTTGCGAAAAAACACAGGAAATAATCAGCAAACTGCAGCGCCCTCTACCATTTCCCTTAATTATTGCGAAATATGCAATACCTTGCATAGCAATAGGCTCAATGATGCAAATGACTTAAATAACAGGAAATAATGCGAATATCAGCAAAATGCAGCGCCCTCTTGCATTTTTCCCTTAATTATTGCGAAATATGCAACGTAAAAAAAGAAAAAAGAATAAATGATGAAAATGCCTAGAAAGTGATAGAATTACGCTACTCTGGCTAAAATCGCAGTGTTTTGCGAAAAAAACACAGGAAATAATCAGCAAACTGCAGCGCCCTCTACCATTTCCCTTAATTATGATGAAAATGCCTAGAAAGTGATAGAATTACGCTACTCTGGCTAAAATCGCAGTGTTTTGCGAAAAAACACAGGAAATAATCAGCAAACTGCAGCGCCCTCTACCATTTCCCTTAATTATTGCGAAATATGCAATACCTTGCATAGCAATAGGCTCAATGATGCAAATGACTTAAATAACAGGAAATAATGCGAATATCAGCAAAATGCAGCGCCCTCTTGCATTTTTCCCTTAATTATTGCGAAATATGCAACGTAAAAAAAAAAACAATAAAGGATGAAAATGCCTAGAAAGTGATAGAATTACGCTACTCTGGCTAAAATCGCAGTTTTGCGAAAAAAACACAGGAAATAATCAGCAAACTGCAGCGCCCTCTACCATTTCCCTTAATTATGATGAAAATGCCTAGAAAGTGATAGAATTACGCTACTCTGGCTAAAATCGCAGTGTTTTGCGAAAAAAACACAGGAAATAATCAGCAAACTGCAGCGCCCTCTACCATTTCCCTTAATTATTCCGAAATACGCAATACCTTGCATAGCAATAGGCTCAATGATGCAAATGACTTAAATAACAGGAAATAATGCGAATATCAGCAAAATGCAGCGCCCTTTTGCATTTTTCCCTTAATTATTGCGAAATATGCAACGTAAAAAAAGAAAAAAGAATAAATGATGAAAATGCCTAGAAAGTGATAGAATTACGCTACTCTGGCTAAAATCGCAGTGTTTTGCGAAAAAAACACAGGAAACAATCAGCAAACTGCAGCGCCCTCTACCATTTCCCTTAATTATTGCGAAATATGCAATACCTTGCATAGCAATAGGCTCAATGATGCAAATGACTTAAATAACAGGAAATAATGCGAATATCAGCAAAATGCAGCGCCCTCTTGCATTTTCCCTTAATTATTGCGAAATATGCAACGTAAAAAAAGAAAAAAGAATAAATGATGAAAATGCCTAGAAAGTGATAGAATTACGCTACTCTGGCTAAAATCGCAGTGGTTTGCGAAAAAAAAACGCAGGAAATAATCAGCAAACTGCAGCGCCCTCTACCATTTCCCTTAATTATTGCGAAATATGCAATACCTTGCATAGCAATAGGCTCAATGATGCAAATGACTTAAATAACAGGAAATAATGCGAATATCAGCAA
Source organism: Penaeus japonicus (assembly GCF_977035675.1). Taxonomy (NCBI): domain Eukaryota; kingdom Metazoa; phylum Arthropoda; class Malacostraca; order Decapoda; family Penaeidae; genus Penaeus; species Penaeus japonicus. Next base: position 302,898 of record NW_028234445.1, on the reverse strand, counting down.
AATGCAGCGCCCTCTTGCATTTTTCCCTTAATTATTGCGAAATATGCAACGTAAAAAAAGAAAAAAGAATAAATGATGGAAATGCCTGGAAAGTGATAGAATTACGCTACTCTGTGTCGCGGTCGACGGCGCCGTCCATGCGCAATCGCCCTCGATTACGTTACATAAAGGTGCGCCCTGCCTCAATTAAGATTGAAATTGAACGCCATGACTTTGCAGGAACGTATCTTGAGCGAGGAAGCAATATTGAAACACCAGTGACCCCTGGCAACCCCTTTGGCGACATCGAGTTACGTTAGATACGACTCTGGCGCCGCTTCATCATCTCGCTGCTTCCGGGTCGACGTAGCAGCATGACAAGTGGATGCCTTATCAACCTGGAACGATATCAGGCCATTCCAGCATCCCCTGGCCTGAAAAGATGAATATAAACATTAGTTGCAGTTGCCAGATGCCGCCAGAATCATTCGCTGCACTTCTATCTGCTCTTCTACGACGTAAATCGCGTTGTCGCGCCGCATCGTCATCTTTTAAATGTTTATCAATGTTTTTAGGATGTAAGGAGTTTTCATTTCAAATGCTAGGATATATATTTGTGTTGATGACACTGCAATACGTAATCTTTTGTACACAGAACATTTGAGCTTTTATTGCATAAAGAAGGTCGGGAGGTTGTTTCTTAAGCAGCAGCATCTTTAGACGTTTAATCGGTTTTGCATTTTTATTCTTTTTTTTTCAGTTTTAAGAGCTTTTACGCCTTTTTAGCGTATTTTATTCCCGACATTCTTTTGTTTACATTCGGGTTTGTTTTTATTTTCGTTAATTCTTTTACCTCTGAGTTTTAAGAGTCATTTTTATTTTTCACTAATTCCATTTTAAGAACAGCATTTCATTTTTAGTTATTTTACGTGTTTATTTACCTTTACGTAGTATTTTAAGATAACTCGAAAGCTCTGTATATAAGAGCTGCCACGTGGGCTTCCAGCGGAGCCCGCTTCCAGCCTTTGTTCAACACGCTTGTCTTGTCAGAAAGCTCTGTTCTCTCTCTTCGAGTACCCTGGCTGATTTTTCCATCTCGTCCAGCAATCAGATAAGTTATTGGTCGTGTACAGTTGTGAAATTCAGGTCGAGAGTGGTGATTATTGCATCAAAATTAACGCCAGGTATAACATAGACAAAGTGCTTTTTTTTTACTTTATTCGTGACTAAATTTTGCAGAAAACTATATATTGTGGTGTCATCTATGTGACTGCGTCAATTCGCCATATTTCATTTATATCAGTCAAGCTAATAATTCGTTTCTTTTAATTGTTTATAACTGCTTGCCCCTATACGCAGTTATTTTAGTACAATTATTAAGTTAATCTATATTCAGTCTTTAGGATATTGCCTAGTATCATTCCGGTATTTCCGCCTCCACATCCATTTTAGATTAATTTTATTGGGGCGACATCAACCCCGATTTCTAAGTTGATTCGTTTCGCTATCTATCTATTTTTATTGTGTTAGTTAAGGTCCCTTTTGCTACTGTTTGTATACCATCGGATATTTCTATGTATATATATGTCACATCTTGAACGGTGTCTAAGAGTGAACGTCTGTGGAGCAAAGGCCAACAACTATAAAGTTCATTTATTTTTACATGTATGTCAATTATTCTGTTATTTAATGATTACGGTATTTCTGCACATAATAAACGAAATTACCTGTGAAGTGTTTCTGAATCATATGTTTTAAATACCGAGTGAATGATTATTATTTTAAAGTTTGTATATTCATTTTAAATCATTTTAATTTGTTTCTCATTGTGGATACTTTGGCTGAAGGAGGATACGAAATACTTTACCTTAAAACTGAAAAAAAGTATTAATCTGAATATTGTATTTGAAACGAAGAGATCAATTTCAGCTCTCCATCTGAAGAGAATTATTCAAATATTTTATCCGAATATAAAGATTAACTTGAATTCTGTATCTGGAAAAGAAAAAAGATATTAACAATAGTATAATAATACAACTCTATCTTGATAATACTGGCAGGTTGAGCATACGTTAAAATAATTATCAAATTAAATCTATTGCACCAGTATATGTGAATGAGCGATGGGTATACTCCTGGCCTATTGATTTATAAATTATTAAAAAGAAACTTGGTCACAGAAGAAACTTATGTACTTAGCTGGAAGCTGGTTTCATTGTTTTTTAAAGGTTTGGATCACTACTTACCTGAGAGGTGAAGTCGCCTCAGATGATGGACTCTAGGATTACTATTTACCTATGGTTGAAATCTCCAGCTACATGTTGATTACTCTGAAGACTCGCACATATATGAATAATTAGTACACATCGAGTCGGTTTAAGCACGCAGTCTCTCAACTGTTTACTCACTCACACATTCGTTCAGTTATTCGTTCATACATTCACACATCTCATACACCCACCACGCCCCCTCGGTTCGCACGCTACCAAACCACTTTCATACACGCATATTATACACACATACATCCACACCCACACTCCTGTTTTTCCCTTACACTCTCTTGCACACGATTCTTACACCCCCACACACACATGACGTTCCCAGACGTATAACTGGGTGGTGGCAGCAAAGGATGAGTGACGTGCCAAGCGGGCTAATTCTATGCATATACCCATCATCACACATCTCCATATTATACTCATTTGGCATTGAGCCATTGCGCTGTCATTAAGTATATCTGCACACTACATTTAGTGGTAGGCAGGACGTCTATTTGGTATTCAACGGTACTACGCCTATTCGCCACGGGTATAGGGCGTCCCGCACTACTACATATACGATCCTGAAAAAAAAATGCTTAAAATATATACGATCCTGAGAAGAAAAAAAAATGCTTAAAAGGCATATTAAAAAAATATATTATATATTAAATATTAGAATAAAGAAATTGAAAAAAAAGAAAAGAAAAAATAAATACTTAAAATGCATATAGATAGATAAGGAATTGAAAAAAAAAATTGCAAGAAAGAAGGTGCCATAAAAATAATTGCTTAAAATGCATATTAAAATACATATTAAAATATATAAAGGAATTGAAAAAAAAACAATTGCAAGAAAAAAGGTGCAAGAAAAAAAAATAAAATAAAATACACGTTAGAGCCATTCTGATAATGAAACGGATTACAGTTAAACGCAATGATTTTCGTTATATGAAAGGAAAAAGGAATTGCGAGAAAAAAGGTACAAGAAAAAAAAATGCTTCAAATATATACGATCCTGAGAAGAAAAAAAATGCTTAAAAGGCATATTAAAAATACATATTAAAATATATATTATATATTAGATATTAGAATAATGGAAGGGAAAAAAAAAGCAATTCCGAGAAAAAAGGTGCAAGAAAAAAAATGCAAGTAATATATACGATCCTAGAAAAAAATACACGATAGAGCCGTTCTGAAAATGAAATGGATTACAGTTAAATGCGCTGATTTTCGTTATATTAAAGGAAAAAGGAATTGCGAGAAAAAAAAGTGCAAGAAAAAAAATACAATATATACAACCCTGAAAAAAAATTCCTTAAAAGGCATATTAAAATACATATCAAAATATATATTAGATATTAGATATTAGAATTAAGGAATTGAAAAAATACAATTACGAGAAAAAAGGTGCAAGAAAAAATATGCAGGTAATATATACGATCCTGAAAAAAAAATGCACGTTAGAGCCATTCTGATAATGAAATGGATTACAGTTTAATGCGCTGATTTTCGTTAGGGCCATTCTGATAATGAAATGGATTACAGTTAAATGCGCTGATTTTCGTTATATTAAAGGAAAAAGGAATTGCGAGAAGAAAAGGTGCAAGAAAAAAAAAGTAATATACACGATCCTGAAAAAAATGCTTAAAATACATATTGAAATGCATATTAAAATATATATTATATATTAGATATTAGAATAAAGGAATTGGAAAAAAAAAACAATTGCGAGAAAAAAGATGCAAGAAAAAATATGTAAATAATATATACAATCCTGAAAAAAATGCTTAAAATAATTATCAAAAATACATATTAAAATATATATATATATTAGATATTAGATTAGAAAATTGAAAGAAAAGCAATTGCGAGAAAAAAGATGCACGAAAAAAAAATTCTATTTGATATATACGATCCTGAAAAAGAGATATATAAAATAGAATACACGTTAGAGCCATTCTGATAATGAAAGGGATTACAGTTAATTGCGCTGATTTTCGTTATATTAAAGGAAAACGCAATTGCGAGAAAAAAGGTGCAAGAAAAAAAATGCAATATATATGATCCTGAAAAAAAATGCTTAAAATGCACATTAAAATACATATTGAAATATATATTAGATGTTAGACATTAGAATAAAGGAATTGAAAAAAAGCAATTGCGAGAAAAAAGGTGCAATAAAAAAAATGCAACATATATGATCCTGAAAAAAAATGCTTAAAATGCATATTAAAAAATATATTATATAATAAATATTAGAATAAAGAAATTGAAAAAAAAGAAAAGAAAAAAAATACTTAAAATGCATATAGATAAAGAATAAAGGAATTGAAAAAAAAATTGCAAGAAAGAAGGTGCCATAAAAAAATTCCTTAAAATGCATATTAAAATACATATTAAAATATATAAAGGAATTGAAAAAAAATAATTGCAAGAAAAAAGGTGCAAGAAAAAAAAAATTCGATCCTGAAAAAAAATAAAATAAAATACACGTTAGAGCCATTCTGATAATGAAACGGATTACAGTTAAACGCGATGATTTTCGTTATATGAAAGGAAAAAGGAATTGCGAGAAAAAAGGTACAAGAAAAAAAAATGCAATATATACGATCCTGAAAAAAAACATGCTTCAAATATATACGATCCTGAGAAGAAAAAAAAAATGCTTAAAAGGCATATTAAAAATACATATTAAAATATATATTATATATTAGATATTAGAATAATGGAAGTGAAAAAAAAGCAATTCCGAAAAAAATGGTGCAAGAAAAAAAATGCAAGTAATATATACGATCCTGAAAAAAATACACGATAGAGCCGTTCTGAAAATGAAATGGAGTTAAATGCGCTGATTTTCGTTATATTAAAGGAAAAAGGAATTGCGAGAAAAAAAAAGTGCAAGAAAAAAAATACAATATATACAATCCTGAAAAAAATTGCTTAAAAGGCATATTAAAATACATATCAAAATATATATTAGATATTAGATATTAGAATTAAGGAATTGAAAAAATACAATTACGAGAAAAAGGTGCAAGGAAAAATATGCAGGTAATATATACTATCCTGAAAAAAAATGCACGTTAGAGCCATTCTGATAATGAAATGGATTACAGTTAAATGCGCTGATTTTCGTTATATTAAAGGAAAAAAGAATTGCGAGAAGAAAAGGTACAAGAAAAAAAAAGTAATATACACGATCCTGAAAAAAAATGCTTAAAATACATATTGAAATGCATATTAAAATATATATTATATATTAGATATTAGAATAAAGGAATTGGAAAAAAACAATTGCGAGAAAAAAGATGCAAGAAAAATTATGTAAATAATATATACGATCCTGAAAAAATGCTTAAAATGATTATTAAAAATACATATTAAAATATATATATATTAGATATTAGAATAGAAAATTGAAAGAAAAGCAATTGCGAGAAAAAAGGTGCACGAAAAAAAAAATCTATTTGATATATACGATCCTGAAAAAGAGATATATAAAATAGAATACACGTTAGAGCCATTCTGATAATGAAACGGATTACAGTTAAATGCGCTGATTTTCGTTATATTAAAGGAAAACGCAATTGCGAGAAAAAAGGTGCAAGAAAAAAAAATGCAATATATATGATCCTGAAAAAAAATGCTTAAAATGCACATTAAAATACATATTGAAATATATATTAGATGTTAGACATTAGAATAAAGGAATTGAAAAAAAGCAATTGCGAGAAAAAAGGTGCAAGAAAAAAAATGCAATATATATGATCCTGAAAAAAAATGCTTAAAATGCACATTAAAATACATATTGAAATATATATTAGATGTTAGACATTAGAATAAAGGAATTGAAAAAAAAATTACAAGAAAGAAGGTGCCATAAAAAAAATTGTTTAAAATGCATATTAAAATACATATTCAAATATATAAAGGAATTGAAAAAAAACAATTGCAAGAAAAAAGGTGCAAGAAAAAAAAAATACGATCCTGAAAAAAATAAAATAAAATACACGTTAGAGCCATTCTGATAATGAAACGGATTACAGTTAAACGCGATGATTTTCGTTATATGAAAGGAAAAAGAAATTGCGAAAAAAAGGTACAAGAAAAAAAAATGCAATATAAACGATCCTGAAAAAAAATGCTTAAAATATATACGATCCTGAGAAGAAAAAAAAAATGCTTAAAAGGCATATTAAAAATACATATTAAAATATATATTATATATTAGATATTAGAATAATGGAAGTGAAAAAAAAGCAATTCCGAGAAAAAAGGTGCAAGAAAAAAAATGCAAGTAATATATACGATCCTGAAAAAAATACACGATAGAGCCGTTCTGAAAATGAAATAGATTACAGTTAAATGCGCTGATTTTCGTTATATTAAAGGAAAAAGGAATTGCGAGAAAAAAAAAATACAATATATACAATCCTGAAAAAAATTGCTTAAAAGACATATCAAAATATATATTAGATATTAGATATTAGAATTAAGGAATTGAAAAAATACAATTACGAGAAAAAAGGTGCAAGAAAAAATATGCAGGTAATATATACGATCCTGAAAAAAAAAATACACGTTAGAGCCATTCTGATAATGAAATGGATTACAGTTAAATGCGCTGATTTTCGTTATATTAAAGGAAAAAGGAATTGCGAGAAAAAAAGGTGCAAGAAAAAAAAAGTAATATACACGATCCTGAAAAAGATGCTTTAAATACATATTGAAATGCATATTGAAATATATATTATATATTAGATATTAGAATAAAGGAATTGGAAAAAAAAACAATTGCGAGAAAAAAGATGCAAGAAAAAATATGTAAATAATATATACGATCCTGAGAAGAAAAAAAAATGCTTAAAAGGCATATTAAAAATACATATTAAAATATATATTATATATTAGATATTAGAATAATGGAAGTGAAAAAAAAAGCAATTCCGAGAAAAAAGGTGCAAGAAAAAAAATGCAAGTAATATATAAGATCCTGAAAAAAAAATACACGATAGAGCCGTTCTGAAAATGAAATGGATTACAGTTAAATGCGCTGATTTTCGTTATATTAAAGGAAAAAGGAATTGCGAGAAAAAAAAGTGCAAGAAAAAAAATACAATATATACAATCCTGAAAAAAATTGCTTAAAAGGCATATTAAAATACATATCAAAATATATATTAGATATTAGATATTAGAATTAAGGAATTGAAAAAATACAATTACGAGAAAAAAGGTGCAGGTAATATATACGATCCTGAAAAAAAAAATGCACGTTAGAGCCATTCTGATAATGAAATGGATTACAGTTAAATGCGCTGATTTTCGTTATATTAAAGGAAAAAGGAATTGCGAGAAGAAAAGGTGTAAGAAAAAAAAAGTAATATACACGATCCTGAAAAAAATGCTTAAAATACATATTGAAATGAATATTAAAATATATATTATATATTAGATATTAGAATAAAGGAATTGGAAAAAAAACAATTGCGAGAAAAAAGATGCAAGAAAAAATATGTAAATAATATATACGATCCTGAAAAAAATGCTTACTTAAAATGATTATTAAAAATACATATTAAAATATATATATATTAGATATTAGAATAGAAAATTGAAAGAAAAGCAATTGCGAGAAAAAAGGTGCACGAAAAAAAAATCTATTTGATATATACGATCCTGAAAAAGAGATATATAAAATAGAATACACGTTAGAGCCATTCTGATAATGAAACGGATTACAGTTAAATGCGCTGATTTTCGTTATATTAAAGGAAAACGCAATTGCCAGAAAAAAGGTGCAAGAAAAAAAATACAATATATATGATCCTGAAAAAAAAATGCTTAAAATGCACATTAAAATACATATTGAAATATATATTAGATGTTAGACATTAGAATAAAGGAATTGAAAAAAAGCAATTGCGAGAAAAAAGGTGCAAGAAAAAAAATGCAACATATATGATCCTGAAAAAAATGCTTAAAATGCATATTAAAAAATATATTATATATTAAATATTAAAATAAAGAAATTGAAAAAAAAGAAAAAAAAAATACTTAAAATGCATTTAGATAGATATTAGAATAAAGGAATTGAAAAAAAAAAATGCAAGAAAGAAGGTGCCATAAAAAAAATTGCTTAAAATGCATATTAAAATACATATTAAAATATATAAAGGAATTGAAAAAAAAAACAATTGCAAGAAAAAAAGTGCAAGAAAAAAAATACGATCCTGAAAAAAATAAAATAAAATACACGTAAGAGCCATTCTGATAATGAAACGGATTACAGTTAAACGCGATGATTTTCGTTATATGAAAGTGTCGCGGTCGACGGCGCCGTCCATGCGCAATCGCCCTCGATTACGTTACATAAAGGTGCGCCCTGCCTCAATTAAGATTGAAATTGAACGCCATGACTTTGCAGGAACGTATCTTGAGCGAGGAAGCAATATTGAAACACCAGTGACCCCTGGCAACCCCTTTGGCGACATCGAGTGACGTTAGATACGACTCTGGCGCCGCTTCATCATCTCGCTGCTTCCGGGTCGACGTAGCAGCATGACAAGTGGATGCCTTATCAACCTGGAACGATATCAGGCCATTCCAGCATTCCCTGGCCTGAAAAGATGAATATAAACATTAGTTGCAGTTGCCAGATGCCACCAGAATCATTCGCTGCACTTCTATCTGCTCTTCTACGACGTAAATCGCGTTGTCGCGCCGCATCGTCATCTTTTAAATGTTTATCAATGTTTTTAGGATGTAAGGAGTTTTCATTTCAAATGCTAGGATATATATTTGTGTTGATGACACTGCAATACGTAATCTTTTGTACACAGAACATTCGAGCTTTTATTGCATAAAGAAGGTCGGGAGGTTGTTTCTTAAGCAGCAGCATCTTTAGACGTTTAATCGGTTTTGCATTTTTACTTATTTTTTCAGTTTTAAGAGCTTTTACGCCTTTTTAGCGTATTTTATTCCCGACATTCTTTTGTTTACATTCGGGTTTGTTTTTATTTTCGTTAATTCTTTTACCTCTGCGTTTTAAGAGTCATTTTTATTTTTCACTAATTCCATTTTAGAACAGTATTTCATTTTTAGTTATTTTACGTGTTTATTTACCTTTACGTAGTATTTTAAGATAACTCGAAAGCTCTGTATATAAGAGCTGCCACGTGGGCTTCCAGCGGAGCCCGCTTCCAGCCTTTGTTCAACACGCTTGTCTTGTCAGAAAGCTCTGTTCTCTCTCTTCGAGTACCCTGGCTGATTTTTCCATCTCGTCCAGCAACCAGATAAGTTATTGGTCGTGTACAGTTGTGAAATTCAGGTCGAGAGTAGTGATTATTGCATCAAAATTAACGCCAGGTATAACAGACAAAGTGCCTTTTTTTTACTTTATTCGTGACTAAATTCTGCAGAAAACTATATATTGTGGTGTCATCTATGTGACTGCGTCAATTCGCCATATTTCATTTATATTAGTCAAGCTAATAATTCGTTTCTTTTAATTGTTTATAACTGCTTGCCCCTATACGCAGTTATTTTAGTACAATTATTAAGTTAATCTATATTCAGTCTTTAGGATATTGCCTAGTATCATTCCGGTATTTCCGCCTCCACATCCATTTTAGATTAATTTTATTGGGGCGACATCAACCCCGATTTCTAAGTTGATTCGTTTCGCTATCTATCTATTTTTATTGTGTTAGTTAAGGTCCCTTTTGCTACTGTTTGTATACCATCGGATATTTCTATGTATATATATGTCACATCTTGAACGGTGTCTAAGAGTGAACGTCTGTGGAGCAAAGGCCAACAACTATAAAGTTCATTTATTTTTACATGTATGTCAATTATTCTGTTATTTAATGATTACGGTATTTCTGCACATAATAAACGAAATTACCTGTGAAGTGTTTCTGAATCATATGTTTTAAATACCGAGTGAATGATTATTATTTTAAAGTTTGTATATTCATTTTAAATCATTTTAATTTGTTTCTCATTGTGGATACTTTGGCTGAAGGAGGATACGAAATACTTTACCTTAAAACTGGAAAAAAAAGTATTAATCTGAATATTGTATTTGAAACGAAGAGATCAATTTCAGCTTTCCATCTGAAGAGAATTATTCAAATATTTTATCCGAATATAAAGATTAACTTGAATTCTGTATCTGGAAAAGAAAAAAGATATTAACAATAGTATAATAATACAACTCTATCTTGATAATACTGGCAGGTTGAGCATACGTTAAAATAATTATCAAATTAAATCTATTGCACCAGTATATGTGAATGAGCGATGGGTATACTCCTGGCCTATTGATTTATAAATTATTAAAAAGAAACTTGGTCACAGAAGAAACTTATGTACTTAGCTGGAAGCTGGTTTCATTGTTTTTAAAGGTTTGGATTACTACTTACCTGAGAGTTGAAGTCGCCTCAGATGATGGACTCTAGGATTACTATTTACCTATGGTTGAAATCTCCAGCTACATGTTGATTACTCTGAAGACTCGCACATATATGAATAATTAGTACACATCGAGTCGGTTTAAGCACGCAGTCTCTCAACTGTTTACTCACTCACACATTCGTTCAGTTATTCGTTCATACATTCACACATCTCATACACCCACCACGCCCCTCGGTTCGCACGCTACCAAACCACTTTCATACACGCATATTATACACACATACATCCACGCCCACACTCCTGTTTTTCCCTTACACTCTCTTGCACACGATTCTTACACCCCCACACACACATGACGTTCCCAGACGTATAACTGGGTGGTGGCAGCAAAGGAAGAGTGATGTGCCAAGCGGGCTAATTCTATGCATATACTCATCATCACACATCTCCATATTATACTCATTTGGCATTGAGCCATTGCACTGTCATTAAGTATATCTGCACACTACATTTAGTGGTAGGCAGGACGTCTATTTGGTATTCAACGGCACTACGCCTATTCGCCACGGGTATAGGGCGTCCCGCACTACTACAATTAGAATAAAGGAATTGAAAAAAAAAAATTGCAAGAAAGAAGGTGCCATAAAAAAGAATTGCTTAAAATGCATATTAAAATACATATTAAAATATATAAAGGAATTGAAAAAAAAAAACAATTGCAAGAAAAAAGGTGCAAGAAAAAAAAATACGATCCTGAAAAAAATAAAATAAAATACACATTAGAGCCATTCTGATAATGAAACGGATTACAGTTAAACGCGATGATTTTCGTTATATGAAACGAAAAAGGAATTGCGAGAAAAAAGGTACAAGAAAAAAAAATGCAATATATACGATCCTGAAAAAAAAATGCTTAAAATATATACGATCCTGAGAAGAAGAAAAAAAATGCTTATAAGGCATATTAAAAATACATATTAAAATATATATTATATATTAGATATTAGAATAATGGAAGTGAAAAAAAAGCAATTCAGAGAAAAAAGGTGCAAGAAAAAAAATGCAAGTAATATATACGATCCTGAAAAAAAAATACACGATAGAGCCGTTCTGAAAATGAAATGGATTACAGTTAAATGCGCTGATTTTCGTTATATTAAAGGAAAAAGGAATTGCGAGAAAAAAAAGTGCAAGAAAATAATACAATATATACAATCCTGAAAAAAATTGCTTAAAAGGCATATTAAAATACATATCAAAATATATATTACATATTAGATATTAGAATTAAGGAATTGTAAAAATACAATTACGAGAAAAAAGGTGCAAGAAAAAATATGCAGGTAATATATACAATCCTGAAAAAAAATATGCACGTTAGAGCCATTCTGATAATGAAATGGATTACAGTTAAATGCGCTGATTTTCGTTATATTAAAGGAAAAAGGAATTGCGAGAAAAAAGATGCAAGAAAAATACACGATAGAGCCGTTCTGAAAATGAAATGGATTACAGTTAAATGCGCTGATTTTCGTTATATTAAAGGAAAAAGGAATTGCGAGAAGAAAAGGTGCAAGAAAAAAAAGTAATATACACGATCCTAAAAAAAATGCTTAAAATACATATTGAAATGCATATTAAAATATATATTATATATTAGATATTAGAATAAGGGAATTGGAAAAAAAAACAATTGCGAGAAAAAAGATGCAAGAAAAAATATGTAAATAATATATACGATCCTGAAAAAAATGCTTAAAATGATTATCAAAAATAAATATTAAAATATATATATATTAGATATTAGAATAGAAAATTGAAAGAAAAGCAATTGCGAGAAAAAAGGTGCACGAAAAAAAAAATCTATTTGATATAACCGATCCTGAAAAAGAGATATATAAAATAGAATACACGTTAGAGCCATTCTGATAATGAAACGGATTACAGTTAAATGCGCTGATTTTCGTTATATTAAAGGAAAACGCAATTGCGAGTAAAAAGGTGCAAGAAAAAAAAATGCAATATATATGATCCTGAAAAAAAAATGCTTAAAATGCACATTAAAATCGTATTGAAATATATATTAGATGTTAGACATTAGAATAAAGGAATTGAAAAAAAGCAATTGCGAGAAAAAAGGTGCAAGAAAAAAAATGCAACATATATGATCCTGAAAAAAAATGCTTAAAATGCATATTAAAAAATATATTATATATTAAATATTAGAATAAAGAAATTGAAAAAAAAAGAAAAAAAAAACTTAAAATGCATATAGATAGATATTAAAATAAAGGAATTGAAAAAAAAAAAAATTGCAAGAAAGAAGGTGCCATAAAAAAAATTGCTTAAAATGCATATTAAAATACATATTAAAATATATAAAGGAATTGAAAAAAAAACAATTGCAAGAAAAAAGGTGCAAGAAAAAAAAATACGATCCTGAAAAAAATAAAATAAAATACACGTTACAGCCATTCTGATAATGAAACGGATTACAGTTAACCGCGATGATTTTCGTTATATGAAAGGAAAAAGGAATTGCGAGAAAAAAGGTACAAGAAAAAAAAAATGCAATATATACGATCCTGAAAAAAAATGCTTAAAATATATACGATCCTGAGAAGAAATAAAAATGCTTAAAAGGCATATTAAAAATACATATTAAAATATATATTATATAATAGATATTAGAATAATGGAAGTGAAAAAAAAGCAATTCAGAGAAAAAAGGTGCAAGAAAAAAAATGCAATATATACGATCCTCAAAAAAAATGCTTAAAATATATACGATCCTGAGAAGAAGAAAAAAATGCTTAAAAGGCATATTAAAAATACATATTAAAATATATATTATATATTAGATATTAGAATAATGGAAGTGAAAAAAAAGCAATTCCGAAAAAAAAGGTGCAAGAAAAAAAATGCAAGTAATATATACGATCCTGAAAAAAAATACACGATAGAGCCGTTCTGAAAATGAAATGGATTACAGTTAAATGCGCTGATTTTCGTTATATTAAAGGAAAAAGGAATTGCGAGAAAAAAAAGTGCAAGAAAAAAAATACAATATATACAATCCTGAAAAAAATTGCTTAAAAGGCATATTAAAATACATATCAAAATATATATTAGATATTAGATATTAGAATTAAGGAATTGAAAAAATACAATTACGAGAAAAAAGGTGCAAGAAAAAATATGCAGGTAATATATACGATCCTGAAAAAAAATGCACGTTAGAGCCATTCTGATAATGAAATGGATTACAGTTAAATGCGCTGATTTTCGTTATATTAAAGGAAAAGGGAATTGCGAGAAGAAAAGGTACAAGAAAAAAAGAGTAATATACACGATCCTGAAAAAAATGCTTAAAATACATATTGAAATGCATATTAAAATATATATTATGTATTAGATATTAGAATAAAGGAATTGGAAAAAAAAAAAATTGCGAGAAAAAAAGATGCAAGAAAAAAATATGTAAATAATATATACGATCTTGAAAAAAATGCTTAAAATGATTATTAAAAATACATATTAAAATATATATATATATTAGATATTAGAATAGAAAATTGAAAGAAAAGCAATTGCGAGAAAAAAGGTGAACGAAAAAAAAAATCTATTTGATATATACGATCCTGAAAAAGAGATATATAAAATAGAATACACGTTAGAGCCATTCTGATAATGAAACGGATTACAGTTAAATGCGCTGATTTTCGTTATATTAAAGGAAAACGCAATTGCGAGAAAAAAGGTGCAAGAAAAAAAATGCAATATATATGATCCTGAAAAAAAATGCTTAAAATGCACATTAAAATACATATTGAAATATATATTAGATGTTAGATATTAAAATAAAGGAATTGAAAAAAAGCAATTGCGAGAAAAAAGGTGCAAGAAAAAAAATGCAACATATATGATCCTGAAAAAAAAATGCTTAAAATGGATATTAAAAAATATATTATATATTAAATATTAGAATAAAGAAATTGAAAAAAAAGAAAAGAAAAAAAATACTTAAAATGCATATAGATAGATATTAGAATAAAGGAATTGAAAAAAAAATTGCAAGAAAGAAGGTGCCATAAAAAAATTGCTTAAAATGCATATTAAAATACATATTAAAATATATAAAGGAATTGAAATAAAAACAATTGCAAGAAAAAAGGTGCAAGAAAAAAAAATACGATCCTGAAAAAAATAAAATAAAATACACGTTAGAGCCATTCTGATAATGAAACTGATTACAGTTAAACGCGATGATTTTCGTTATATGAAAGGAAAAAGGAATTGCGAGAAAAAAGGTACAAGAAAAAAAAATGCAATATATACGATCCTGAAAAGAAAAATGCTTCAAATATAAACGATCCTGAGAAGAAAAAAAAAATGCTTAAAATGCATATTAAAAATACATATTAAAATATATATTATATATTAGATATTAGAATAATGGAAGTGAAAAAAAGCAATTCCGAGAAAAAAGGTGCAAGAAAAAAAATGCAAGTAATATATACGATCCTGAAAAAAAAAAATACACGATAGAGCCGTTCTGAAAATGGATTACAGTTAAATGCGCTGATTTTCGTTATATTAAAGGAAAAAGGAATTGCGAGAAAATAAAGTGCAAGAAAAAAAATACAATATATACAATCCTGAAAAAAATTGCTTAAAAGGCATATTAAAATACATATCAAAATATATATTAGATATTAGATATTAGAATTAAGGAATTGAAAAAATACAATTACGAGAAAAAAGGTGCAAGAAAAAATATGCAGGTAATATATACGATCCTGAAAAAAAAAATGCACGTTAGAGCCATTCTGATAATGAAATGGATTACAGTTAAATGCGCTGATTTTCGTTATATTAAAGGAAAAACGAATTGCGAGAGGAAAAGGTGCAAGAAAAAAAAGTAATATACACGATCCTGAAAAAGATGCTTAAAATACATATTGAAATGCATATTAAAATATATATTATATATTAGATATTAGAATAAAGGAATTGGAAAAAAAAACAATTGCGAGAAAAAAGATGCAAGAAAAAATATGTAAATAATATATACGATCCTGAGAAGAAAAAAAATGCTTAAAAGGCATATTAAAAATACATATTAAAATATATATTATATATTAGATATTAGAATAATGGAAGTGAAAAAAAAACAATTCCGAGAAAAAAGGTGCAAGAAAAAAAATGCAAGTAATATATACGATCCTGAAAAAAAATACACGATAGAGCCGTTCTGAAAATGAAATGGATTACAGTTAAATGCGCTGATTTTCGTTATATTAAAGGAAAAAGGAATTGCGAGAAAAAAAAGTGCAAGAAAAAAAATACAATATATACAATCCTGAAAAAAATTGCTTAAAAGCCATATTAAAATACATATCAAAATATATATTAGATATTAGATATTAGAATTAAGGAATTGAAAAAACACAATTACGAGAAAAAAGGTGCAAGAAAAAATATGCAGGTAATATATACGATCCTGAAAAAAAAATGCACGTTAGAGCCATTCTGATAATGAAATGGATTACAGTTAAATGCGAGAAGAAAAGGTGCAAGAAAAAAAAAATATACACGATCCTGAAAAAAATGCTTAAAATACATATTGAAATGCATATTAAAATATATATTATATATTAGATATTAAAATAAAGGAATTGGAAAAAAAAACAATTGCGAGAAAAAAGATGCAAGAAAAAATATGTAAATAATATATACGATCCTGAAAAAAATGCTTGAAATGATTATTAAAAATACATATTAAAATATATATATATTAGATATTAGAATAGAAAATTGAAAGAAAAGCAATTGCGAGAAAAAAGGTGCACGATAAAAAAATCTATTTGATATATACGATCCTGAAAAAGAGATTTATAAAATAGAATACACGTTAGAGCCATTCTGATAATGAAACGGATTACAGTTAAATGCGCTGATTTTCGTTATATTAAAGGAAAACGCAATTGCGAGAAAAAAGGTGCAAGAAAATAAATGCAATATATATGATCCTGAAAAAAAGCTTAAAATGCACATCAAAATACATATTGAAATATATATTAGATGTTAGACATTAGAATAAAGGAATTGGAAAAAAACAATTGCGAGAAAAAAGATGCAAGAAAAAATATGTAAATAATATATACGATCCTGAAAAAAAAATGCTTAAAATGCATATTAAAAAATATATTATATAATAAATATTAGAATAAAGAAATTGAAAAAAAGAAAAGAAAAAAAATACTTAAAATGCATATAGATAGATATTAGAATAAAGGAATTGAAAAAAAAAATTGTAAGAAAGAAGGTGCCATAAAAAAAATTGCTTAAAATGCATATTAAAATACATATTAAAATATATAAAGGAATTGAAAAAAAACAATTGCAAGAAAAAAGGTGCAAGAAAAAAAATACGATCCTGAAAAAAATAAAATAAAATACACGTTAGAGCCATTCTGATAATGAAACGGATTACAGTTAAACGCGATGATTTTCGTTATATGAAAGGAAAAAGGAATTGCGAGAAAAAAGGTACAAGAAAAAAAAATGCAATATATATTGTCGCGCTCGACGGCGTCGTCCATGCGCAATCGCCCTCGATTACGTTACATAAAGGTGCGCCCTGCCTCAATTAAGATTGAAATTTAACGCCATGACTTTGCAGGAACGTATCTTGAGCGAGGAAGCAATATTGAAACACCAGTGACCCCTGGCAACCCCTTTGGCGACATCGAGTGACGTTAGATACGACTCTGGCGCCGCTTCATCATCTCGCTGCTTCTGGGTCGACGTAGCAGCATGACAAGTGGATGCCTTATCAACCTGGAACGATATCAGGCCATTCCAGCATCCCCTGGCCTGAAAAGATGAATATAAACATTAGTTGCAGTTGCCAGATGCCGCCAGAATCATTCGCTGCACTTCTATCTGCTCTTCTACGACGTAAATCGCGTTGTCGCGCCGCATCGTCATCTTTTAAATGTTTATCAATGTTTTTAGGATGTAAGGAGTCTTCATTTCAAATGCTAGGATATATATTTGTGTTGATGACACTGCAATACGTAATCTTTTGTACACAGAACATTCGAGCTTTTATTGCATAAAGAAGGTCGGGAGGTTGTTTCTTAAGCAGCAGCATCTTTAGACGTTTAATCGGTTTTGCATTTTTATTTATTTTTTTCAGTGTTAAGAGCTTTTACGCCTTTTTAGCGTATTTTATTCCCGACATTCTTTTGTTTACATTCGGGTTTGTTTTTATTTTCGTTAATTCTTTTACCTCTGCGTTTTAAGAGTCATTTTTATTTTTCACTAATTCCATTTTAAGAACAGCATTTCATTTTTAGTTATTTTACGTGTTTATTTACCTTTACGTAGTATTTTAAGATAACTCGAAAGCTCTGTATATAAGAGCTGCCACGTGGGCTTCCAGCGGAGCCCGCTTCCAGCCTTTGTTCAACACGCTTGTCTTGTCAGAAAGCTCTGTTCTCTCTCTTCGAGTACCCTGGCTGATTTTTCCATCTCGTCCAGCAATCAGATAAGTTATTGGTCGTGTACAGTTGTGAAATTCAGGTCGAGAGTGGTGATTATTGCATCAAAATTAACGCCAGGTATAACATAGACAAAGTGCTTTTTTTTTTTTTACTTTATTCGTGACTAAATTCTGCAGAAAACTATATATTGTGGTGTCATCTATGTGACTGCGTCAATTCGCCATATTTCATTTATATCAGTCAAGCTAATAATTCGTTTCGTTTAATTGTTTATAACTGCTTGCCCCTATACGCAGTTATTTTAGTACAATTATTAAGTTAATCTATATTCAGTCTTTAGGATATTGCCTAGTATCATTCCGGTATTTCCGCCTCCACATCCATTTTAGATTAATTTTATTGGGGCGACATCAACCCCGATTTCTAAGTTGATTCGTTTCGCTATCTATCTATTTTTATTGTGTTAGTTAAGGTCCCTTTTGCTACTGTTTGTATACCATCGGATATTTCTATGTATATATATGTCACATCTTGAACGGTGTCTAAGAGTGAACGTCTGTGGAGCAAAGGCCAACAACTATAAAGTTCATTTATTTTTACATGTATGTCAATTATTCTGTTATTTAATGATTACGGTATTTCTGCACATAATAAACGAAATTACCTGTGAAGTGTTTCTGAATCATATGTTTTAAATACCGAGTGAATGATTATTATTTTAAAGTTTGTATATTCATTTTAAATCATTTTAATTTGTTTCTCATTGTGGATACTTTGGCTGAAGGAGGATACGAAATACTTTACCTTAAAACTGAAAAAAAAGTATTAATCTGAATATTGTATTTGAAACGAAGAGATCAATTTCAGCTCTCCATCTGAAGAGAATTATTCAAATATTTTATCCGAATATAAAGATTAACTTGAATTCTGTATCTGGAAAAGAAAAAAGATATTAACAATAGTATAATAATACAACTCTATCTTGATAATACTGGCAGGTTGAGCATACGTTAAAATAATTATCAAATTAAATCTATTGCACCAGTATATGTGAATGAGCGATGGGTATACTCCTGGCCTATTGATTTATAAATTATTAAAAAGAAACTTGGTCACAGAAGAAACTTATGTACTTAGCTGGAAGCTGGTTTCATTGTTTTTTTAAAGGTTTGGATTACTACTTACCTGAGAGTTGAAGTCGCCTCAGATGATGGACTCTAGGATTACTATTTACCTATGGTTGAAATCTCCAGCTACATCTTGATTACTCTGAAGACTCGCACATATATGAATAATTAGTACACATCGAGTCGGTTTAAGCACGCAGTCTCTCAACTGTTTACTCACTCACACATTCGTTCAGTTATTCGTTCATACATTCACACATCTCATACACCCACCACGCCCCCTCGGTTCGCACGCTACCAAACCACTTTCATACACGCATATTATACACACATACATCCACACCCACACTCCTGTTTTTCCCTTACACTCTCTTGCACACGATTCTTACACCCCCACACACACATGACGTTCCCAGACGTATAACTGGGTGGTGGCAGCAAAGGAAGAGTGACATGCCAAGCGGGCTAATTCTATGCATATACCCATCATCACACATCTCCATATTATACTCATTTGGCATTGAGCCATTGCACTGTCAAGTATATCTGCACACTACATTTAGTGGTAGGCAGGACGTCTATTTGGTATTCAACGGTACTACGCCTATTCGCCACGGGTATAGGGCGTCCCGCACTACTACATATACGATCCTGAAAAAAAAATGCTTAAAATATATACGATCCTGAGAAGAAAAAAAAATGCTTAAAAGGCATATTAAAAAAATATATTATATATTAAATATTAGAATAAAGAAATTGAAAAAAAAGAAAAGAAAAAATAAATACTTAAAATGCATATAGATAGATATTAGAATAAAGGAATTGAAAAAAAAAAATGCAAGAAAGAAGGTGCCATAAAAAAAATTGCTTAAAATGCATATTAAAATACATATTAAAATATATAAAGGAATTGAAAAAAAAACAATTGCAAGAAAAAAGGTGCAAGAAAAAAAAATAAAATAAAATACACGTTAGAGCCATTCTGATAATGAAACGGATTACAGTTAAACGCGATGATTTTCGTTATATGAAAGGAAAAAGGAATTGCGAGAAAAAAGGTACAAGAAAAAAAATGCTTCAAATATATACGATCCTGAGAAGAAAAAAAATGCTTAAAAGGCATATTAAAAATACATATTAAAATATATATTATATATTAGATATTAGAATAATGGAAGTGAAAAAAAAGCAATTCCGAGAAAAAAGGTGCAAGAAAAGAAATGCAAGTAATATATACGATCCTAGAAAAAAAATACACGATAGAGCCGTTCTGAAAAATGAAATGGATTTACAGTTAAATGCGCTGATTTTCGTTATATTAAAGGAAAAAGGAATTGCGAGAAAAAAAAGTGCAAGAAAAAAAATACAATATATACAACCCTGAAAAAAAATTCCTTAAAAGGCATATTAAAATACATATCAAAATATATATTAGATATTAGATATTAGAATTAAGGAATTGAAAAAATACAATTACGAGAAAAAAGGTACAAGAAAAAATATGCAGGTAATATATACGATCCTGAAAAAAAAATGCACGTTAGAGCCATTCTGATAATGAAATGGATTACAGTTTAATGCGCTGATTTTCGTTAAGGCCATTCTGATAATGAAATGGATTACAGTTAAATGCGCTGATTTTCGTTATATTAAAGGAAAAAGGAATTGCGAGAAGAAAAGGTGCGAGAAAAAAAAAGTAATATACACGATCCTGAAAAAAATGCTTAAAATACATATTGAAATGCATATTAAAATATATATTATATATTAGATATTAGAATAAAGGAATTGGAAAAAAAAACAATTGCGAGAAAAAAGATGCAAGAAAAAATATGTAAATAATATATACGATCCTGAAAAAAATGCTTGAAATGA
The DNA here is from genome assembly GCF_977035675.1 of Penaeus japonicus. NCBI lineage: Eukaryota > Metazoa > Arthropoda > Malacostraca > Decapoda > Penaeidae > Penaeus > Penaeus japonicus. The sequence goes on along the minus strand of NW_028234445.1, from coordinate 281,724 downwards.
TTATTAAAAATACATATTAAAAAATATATTTATTAGATATTAGAATAGAAAATTGAAAGAAAAGCAATTGCGAGAAAAAAGATGCACGAAAAAAAAAATCTATTTGATATATACGATCCTGAAAAAGAGATATATAAAATAGAATACACGTTAGAGCCATTCTGATAATGAAACGGATTACAGTTAAATGCGCTGATTTTCGTTATATTAAAGGAAAACGCAATTGCGAGAAAAAAGGTGCAAGAAAAAAAATGCAATATATATGATCCTGAAAAAAAATGCATAAAATGCACATTAAAATACATATTGAAATATATATTAGATGTTAGACATTAGAATAAAGGAATTGAAAATAAGCAATTGCGAGAAAAAAGGTGCAAGAAAAAAAATGCAACATATATGATCCTGAAAAAAAATGCTTAAAATGCATATTAAAAAATATATTATATATTAAATATTAGAATAAAGATATTGAAAAAAAAGAAAAAAAAAAACTTAAAATGCATATAGATAGAAATTAGAATAAAGGAATTGAAAAAAAAATGCAAGAAAGAAGGTGCCATAAAAAAAATTGCTTAAAATGCATATTAAAATAGGGGGGGGGGTGGGGGGGGGGGGGCATATTAAAATATATAAAGGAATTGAAAAAAAACAATTGCAAGAAAAAAGATGCAAGAAAAAAAAATACGATCCTGAAAAAAATAAAATAAAATACACGGCAGAGCCAGTAAGATAATGAAACGGAAAAAAGTTAAACGCGATGATTTTCGTTATATGAAAGGAAAAAGGAATTGCGAGAGAAAAAGGTACAAGAAAAAAAAATGCAATATATATGATCCTGAAAAAAATGCTTAAAATATATACGATCCTGAGAAGAAAAAAAAATGCTTAAAAGGCATATTAAAAATACATATTAAAATATATATTATATATTAGATATTAGAATAATGGAAGTGAAAAAAAGTAATAAAAAACAATTCCGAGAAAAAAGGTGCAAGAAAAAAAATGCAAGTAATATATACGATCCTGAAAAAAAATACACGATAAAGCCGTTCTGAAAATGAAATGGATTACAGTTAAATGCGCTGATTTTCGTTATATTAAAGGAAAAAGGAATTGCGAGAAAAAAAAGTGCAAGAAAAAAAATACAATATATAACATTCCTGAAAAAAATTGCTTAAAAGGCATATTAAAATACATATCAAAATATATATTAGATATTAGATATTAGAATTAAGGAATTGAAAAAATACAATTACGAGAAAAAAGGTGCAAGAAAAAATATGCAGGTAATATATACGATCCTGAAAAAAAAAAAAAATGCACGTTAGAGCCATTCTGATAATGAAATGGATTACAGTTAAATGCGATGATTTTCGTTATATTAAAGGAAAAAGGAATTGCGAGAAGAAAAGGTGCAAGAAAAAAAAAGTAATATACACAATCCTGAAAAAAATGCTTAAAATAATTATTGAAATGCATATTAAAATATATATTATATATTAGATATTAGAATAAAGAATTGGAAAAAAAAAAAACAATTGTGAGAAAAAAGATCAAGAAAAAATATGTAAATAATATATACGATCCTGAAAAAAATGCTTAAAATGATTATTAAAAATACATATTAATATATATATATATTAGATATTAGAATAGAAAATTGAAAGAAAAGCAATTGCGAGAAAAAAGGTGCAAGAAAAAAAAAATATATTTTATATACACGATCCGGAAAAGAGATATATAAAATAGAATACACGTTTAGAGCCATTCTGATAATGAAACGGATTTAAGTTAAATGCGCTGATTTTCGTTATATTAAAGGAAAACGCAATTGCGAGAAAAAAGGTGCAAGAAAAAAAAAATGCAATATATATGATCCTGAAAAAAAAAAATGCTTAAAATGCACATTAAAATATATATTAAAATATATATTAGATGTTAGACATTAGAATAAAGGAATTGAAAAAAAGCAATTGCGAGAAAAAAGGTGCAAGAAAAAAAATGCAACATATATGATCCTGAAAAAAATGCTTAAAATGCATATTTAAAAATATATTAAATATTAAATATTAGAATAAAGAAATTGAAAAAAAGGAAAAGAAAAAAAAATACTTAAAATGCATATAGATAGATATTAGAATAAAGGAATTGAAAAAAAAAATTGAAAGAAAGAAGGACGAATAAAAAAAAATTGCTAAAAATGCATATTAAAATACATATTAAAATATATAAAGGAATTGAAAAAAAAAAACAATTGCAAGAAAAAAGGTGCAAGAAAAAAAAATACGATCCTGAAAAAAAAAAAAAAAAAAATACACGATAGAGCCATTCTGATAATGAAACGGATTACAGTTAAAACGCGATGATTTTCGTTATATGAAAGGGAAAGGAATTGCGAAGGGAAAAAGGGACAAGGAAAAAAAAATGTATGCTTAACAATATATACGATCCTGAGAAGAAAAAAAATGCTTAAAAGGCATATTAAAAATATATATTAAAATATATATATATATATATTAGATATTTAGAATAATGGAAGTAAAAATAAAAAAGCAATTCCGAGAAAAAAGGTGCAAGAAAAAATGCAAGTAATACTATACGATTCCTGAAAAAAAGCAATTGCGAGGGAAAAAAGGTGCAAGAAAAATACCACGATAGAGCCGTTCTGAAAATGAAATGGATTACTGTTAAATGCGCTGATTTTCGTTATATTTAAAGGAAAAACGCAATTACGAGAAAAAAGGTGCAAAAAAAAAAATGCAATATATATGGATCCTGAAAGAAAAAAAAAATGCTTTAAAATTGCACATTAAAATACATATTGAAAATATATATTAGATGTTAGACATTAGGAATAAAGGAAATTTGAAAAAAAAGCAATTGCGAGAAAAAAAGGTGCAAGAAAAATACACGATAAAGCCGTTCCTGAAAATGAAATGGATTACAGTTTAAATGCGTGATTTTTCGTGTTATATTTAAAGGGGAAAAAGGAATTGCGAGAAAAAAAAGTGCAAGAAAAAAAAATACAATCATATACAATCCTGAAAAAAATTGCTTATAAAAATAGTATGGAGTAAGGTGGGGGTCGCATGCACTGCGGACGCGCGCGGCGCGCATATTAAAATACATATCAAAATATATATTAGATATTAGATATTAGAATTAAAGGAATTGAAAAAATACAATTTATACGAGAAAAAAGGGGCAAGAAGCAAAAATTAGCAGGTAATATATATCGATCCTGAAAAAAAAAAAAATGCACGTTAGAGCCATTCTGATAAATGAAATTGGATTACAGTTTAATACGCTGCTATTTTCGTTAGGGCCAATTCTGATAATGAAATGAGATTAACAGTTAATGCGCCTGATTTTTTGTTATATTAAAGGAAAAGGAATTGCGAGTGAAAAGGTGCAAGAAAAAAAAAGTAATATACCACGATCCTGGAGAAAAAAAATGCTTAAGAATACATATTGAAATGCATTATTAAAATATATATTTATATATTAGATTATTAGAGGATAAAGGAATTGGAAAAAAAAAACAATTGGCGAGAAAAAAGAAGATGCAAGAAAAAATATGTAAACTAATAATATACGATCCTGAAAAAACAAAATGCTTAAAATGATTATTAAAAATACATATTAAAAATATTTATATATTAGATATTCGAAATAGAAAATTGAAAGAAAAGCATTTGCGAGGAAAAAAGGTGCACTCGAAAAAAATCATTATGATCTTATTTGATTTATATACGATCTGGAAAAAGAGATATATAAATAGATATACCTGTTAGAGCCATTCTGAAATGAAAAGGATTACCAGTTAAATGCGCTGATTTCTCGTTATATTAAAAGGAAAACGCAATTTGCGAGAAAAAAGGGTGCAAGAAAAAAAAATGCAATATATATATATGATCCTGAAAAAAAAATGCTTAAAATACATATTATTAAATACATATTGAAATATATATTAGAATGTTAGACATTAGATAAAGGAATTGAAAAAAATGCAATTGCGGGGGGGAGAAAAAAGGTGCAAGAAAAAAAATGCAACTATAACTGATCCTGAAAAAAAAATGCTTAAAATGCTTATAAAAACATATATTATATAATAAAATATTTAGAATAAAAAAATAGAAAAAAAATGAAAAGAAAAAAAAAAACTAAAACTGTTATAGATAGATGATTAGGATAAAGGAATTTGAAAAAAAAAATTGCAGAAAGAAGGTGCATAAAACATTTGCTTAAATGCATATTAAAATACATATTAAAATATATAAAGGAATTGAAAAAAAACAATTGCATGAAAAAGATGCAAGAAAAAACATACGATCCTGAACAAATAAAATAAAATACAGTTGGAGCATTTGTAATAATGAAACGGTAATAAAGTTAAACGCGATGATTTCGTTATATGAAAGAAAAAGGACATTGCGAGAAAAAAGTAAAAGAAAAAAAATGCAATAATTGATCTGAAAAAATGCTTAAAATATATACGATCCTGAGAAGAAGAAAAATGCTTAAAAGGCATATTAAAAATACATATTAAAATTATATTATATATTAGTTATTTAAGAATAATGGAAGTGAAAAAAATGCAATCCGAGAAAAACGGTTGCAAGAAAAAAAATGCAAGTAATTATATACGATCTGAAAAAAAAATACCGATAGAGCCGTTTGAAAATGAAATGGATTACAGTTTAAATGCGCTGATTTTCGTTAATTAAAGGAAAAAATGGAATTGCGAGAAAAAAAGTGCAAGAAAAAAATACAATATATCAATCCGAAAAAATGGCTTAAAAGGCAATTAAAATACTTATATCAAAAATATATATTAGATATTAGATTTTAGAAATTAGGAATTGAAAATACAATTACGAGAAAAAAGGTGCAAGACAAAATATGCAGGTAATTATACGATCTGAAACCAAAATTGCGTTAGAGCCATTCTGATAATGAAATGGATTACAGTTAAATGGCTGATTTTCGTTATATATTAAAGGAAAAGAATTGCGTGAAGAAAAAGGTGAAAGAAAAAAAAAATGTAATTACACGATCCTGTAAAATATGCTTAAAAATAAATATTGGATATGCATATTAAAATATTATTATTTATTAGATATTAGAATAAAGGAATTGGAAAAAAAACAATTGCGAGAAAAAAGATGCGAGGAAAAATTATGTAAATAATATATACGATCTGAAAAAAAAAATTTTTGGCTTTAAAAAAAAAATGATTATTAAAAATACATATTAAAATATATAGATATTAGATTTTAGAATTGAAAATTGAAAGAAAAAGCAAATGCGAGAAAAAGGTGCACGAAAAAAAAATCTATTTGATATAATACGATCTGAAAAAAGAGATATTTAAAATTGAATACACGATTGAGCCATTCTGAAAATGAACGATTACTGTTAAATGCGCTGATATTCGTTATATTAAAGAAAACGCAATTGCGAGAGAAAAAGGTTGCTAAGAAAAAAAATGCAATCGATATGATCCTGAAAACAATGCTTAAAAGCTCATTAATAAAAATAATTATTGAAATATATATTAGATGTCTAGACATTAGAATAAAGGGAATGAAAAAGCAATTGCGAGAAAAAGATGCAAGGAAAAAAATGCAAAATATATGTCCTGAAAAAAAAAATGTTAAAATGCATATTACAAAAATTATATTATATATTAAATCTTAGATAAAGAATGAAAAAAGAAAAGAAAAAAAAAATACTTATAATGCATATAGAATAGATATTCTAGGATATAAAGGAATTGAAAAAAAAAAATTGCAAGAAGAAGGTGTGCCATTAAAAAAATTGCTTAAAATGCATATTAAAATACATATTAAAATATATAAAGGAATTGAAAAAATTAAACAATTGCAAGAAAAAAGGTTGCTGCAAGAAAATAAAAAATACGATTCCTGAAAAGAAATAAATAAAAATACACGGAGAGACCATTCCTGATAATTGAAACTGTGTACAGTTAAAACCGCTGATGATTTTTCGTCAATATAAGAAAGGAAAAAGGAATTGCGAGAAAAATGGTACAAAGAAAAAAAAAAATGCAATATATTCGATCCATGAAAAAAATGCTTAAAATAATATATCGGATCCTGAGAAAGAAAAAAAAAATGCTTAAAAAGGCATATTAAAAATAACATTATTAAAATCTATATTATATATTAGATATTTAGCAATAATGGAAGTGAAAAAAAAGCGATTCCGAGAAAAAAAGTGCAAGAAAAAAAATGCAAGTAATATATATACGATCCTGAAAAAATATACAACGATAGAGCCGTTCTGAAAATGAAATGGATTACAGTTTTAATGCGCTGATTTTTCGTTATATTAAAGGGAAAAAAGGAATTGCGAGAAAAAAAAGTGCAAGAAAAAATATACAAGATATACAATCCTGAAAAAATTGCTTAAAAGCATATATTAAACTATTACATATCAAAAATATATAGTAGATATTAGATAATTAGAATTAAGGAATTGAAAAAAATACAATTACGAGAAAAAAGGTGTGCAAGAAAAAATATGGCAGAGTAATATATACAATACAATCCTGAAAAAAAAAAAAATGCACGTTAGAGCCATTCTGATAATGAAAAGGATTACAGTTAAATGCGCTGATTTCGTTATATTAAGGAAAAAAGGAATGCGATGAAAAAAGTGCAAGAAAAAAAAAGGACAAATACTATCAATCCTAGAAAAAAAATTGCTTAAAGGCATATGAAATACATATCAAAAATATATATTAGTTATGTAGATATTAGGAAAAGGAATTGAAAAAATACAATTAAGAGAAAAAAAGGTGCAACGAAAAAATATGAGTTAATATATACGATCCTGAAAAAAATGCACGTTAGAGCCATTCTGATACTGAAATGGATTACAGGTGTAATGGCTGATTTTCGTTATATTAAGGAAAAAGAATTCGAAAGAAGAAAAGGTGCAGAAAAAAAAAAAAGTCTATACATGATCCTGAAAAAAAAATGCTTAAATACTTATTGAAAGGCATATTAAAATATATATTATATATTAGAGATTAGAATGAAGGAATTGAAAAAAAGAATTGCGAGAAAAAAGATGCAGAAAAAATATGTAATAATATTAGATCTTGAAAAAAAAATGCTTAAATTGAAAAAGCAATTGCGAGAAAAAAGGTGCAGAAAAAAAAAAATGCAAAATATGATCCTGAAAAAAAAAAAATGCTTAAAATGCTTATAAAAAAATATATTATATATTAAATATTCCTTTTTCATTAATTATAACGAAAAATCAGCGCATTTAACTGTAATCCATTTCATTATCAGAATGGCTTAACGGCTTTTTTTTTGCAGGATGTATAAATTACCTGCATATTTTTTCTTGCACCTTTTTTCTCGTAATTGTATTTTTTCAATACCTTAATACTAATATTTATATCTAATATAGATTTTGATATGTATTTTAATATGCCTTTGAAGCAATTTTTCAGGATTGTATATATTGTATTTTTTCTTGCACTTTTTTTCTCGCACTTCCTTTATCCTTTAATATACGGAAACTCAGCGCATTTACTGTAATCCTTTTCATTTTCAGAACGGCTCTATCGTGTATTTTTTTTCAAGGATCGTATATATTACTTTGCATTTTTTTTTCTTGCAATTTTTTCTCGGAATTGTTTTTTTTCAATTCCATTATTCTTATATCTAATATTATAATATATATTTAATATGTATTTTTAATATGCCTTTTAAGATTTTTTTCCTTATCTCAGATCGTATTATTTTAAGCTTTTTTCAGGATCATATATATTGCATTTTTTTTTCTTGTACCTTTTTTCTCGCAATTCCTTTTTCCTTTTCATATAACGAAAATCATCGCGTTTAACTTGTAAATCCGTTTCATTATCAGAATGGCTCTACGTGTATTTTATTTTATTTTTTTCAGGATGTATTTTTTTTCTTGGCATCTTTTTTCATTGCAATTGTTTTTTTTTTCAATTCCTTTATATATTTTAATATGTATTTTAATATGCAATTTTAGCATTTTTTTATGGCACTTCTTTCTTGCAAATTTTTTTTTTTTCAATTCCTTTATTCTAATTTTTATCTATATGCATTTTAAGTTTTTTTTTTTTTTTCTTTTTTTCTATTTTTATATTCTAAATATTTAATATATAATTATTTTTTATATGCTTTTAGCATTTTTTTTCAGGTCATATATGTTGATTTTTTTTCTTGCCCCTTTTTTCTTCGCTAGTGCTTTTTTTTAATTCCTTTATTTAATGCTAACATTAAGAATATTTCAATATGTATGTTAATATGCATTTTAAGCTTTTTTTTTAGGATCATATATATTGCATTTTTTTTTCTTGCACTTTTTTCTCGAATTGCTTTTTTCCTTAATATAACGAAAAATCAGCGATTTACCTGTATCCGTTTTTCATTATCAGAATGGCTTAACAGTAATTCTATTTTAATATATCTTCTTTTTAGGGATGTATATATCAAATAGATTTTTTTTTTTTTAGTGGCACTATGTTTCTCGCAATTGCTTTTCTTTCAATTTCTATTCTATATCTAATATATATATATTTTAATATGTATTTTTAATAATATTTTAAGCATTTTTTTCAGGTCGTATATATTATTTACATATTTTTCTTGAATCTTTTTTCTCGCAATTTTGTTTTTCCAATTCCTTTATTCTAATATCTATATATAATATATATTTTTAATATGTTCGCAATATGTATTTGAAGCATTTTTTCAGGTGTGTATATTACTTTTTTTTTCTTGCACTTTTCTTCTCGCAATTCCTTTTTCCTGTTATATACAAAAATTGCGCATTTACTGTAATCCATTTCATTATCAGAATGGCCCTAACGAAAATTCAGCGTATTAAACTGTTATCCATTCATTATCAGAAGGCTCTAACGTGCATTTTTTTTTTTTTTCAGGATCGTATAATATTACCTGCATATATTTTCTTTGCACTTTTTTCTCGTAATTGTATTTTTTCAATCTTAATTCTAATATTAATATCTAATATATATTTTGAGATGTATTTTATATGCTTTTCAGCAAATTTTTTTAGGATTGTATATATTGTATTTTTTTTTCTGCACTTTTTTTTTCTCGGCAATTCTTTGCCTTTAATATAACGAAAATCAGCGCATTTAATGTAATCAGTTTCATTTTCAGAACGGCTTTATCGTGTAATTTTCTTGCACTTTTTGCTCGCAATTGCTTTTTTTCAATTTCCCTTTTTCTAGTCTAACATTAATATGTATTTCAATATGTATTTTAATGTGCATTTTAAGCTATTTTTTTCTTCAGGATCATATTTTATATTGCATTTTTTTTTTGTGCACCTTTTTTCTCGTAATAGCGTTTTCCTTTAATATAACGAAATCAGCGCATTTAACAGGTAATCCATTTCATTTTCAGAAACGCTCGATAGTGTATGTTTCTTGCACCTTTTTTTCTCGCAATTGCTTTTTTTCAGGATGTATATATTACTGGCATTTTTGTTCTTGCACCCTTTGTTCTCGGAATTGCTTTATTTTTACTTCATTATTCTAATATATAATATATAATAATATTTTAATATGTATTTTTAAATATGATTTTAGCATTTATTTTTTCTGATCGTATATATTTTTTAGCATTTTTTTTTTTCTTGGTCCCTTTTTCTCGCAATTCCTTCTCCCTTTCATTATAACGAAAACATCGCGTTTAACTGTAATCCGTTTTCATTATCAGAATGGTCTAACGTGTATTTATTTTATTTTTTTCAGGTTCGTATTTTTTTTTCTGCACTTTTTTCTTGCAATTGTTTTTTTTTCAATTTCTTTATATATTTTAATAGGTAGTTTATAAGGCAGTTTAAGCATTTTTTTTTTAGGCCTTCTTTCTTGCAATTTTTTTTTTTTCATTCCTTGATTCTAATATCTATCTAAATGCATTTTAAGTATTTTTTTTTCTTTTCCTTTTTTTTCAAATTTCTTTATTCTAAATATTTAATATTTAATTATTTTTAACTATGCATTTAAGCATTTTTTTCAGGATCATATATGTTGCATTTTTTTCTTTGCACTTTTTCTCGCATTGTTTTTTTTCAATTCCTTTATTCTACTGTCTAACATTATATTATTAATATGTATTTTTAATGTGCATTTTATGCATATTTTTTTTTCAGGATCATATATATTGCATTTTTTTTCTTGGCACCTTATTCACGCAATTGCGATTTTCCTTTTATATAACGAAAATCAGGCATTTACTTATTACTCGTTTCATTATCAGAATGGCTCTAACGTGTATTCTATTTTATTATTCTTTTCCGGATCGAGTATATCCAGCTAGTATTTTTTTTTTCGTGCACCTTTTTTCTCGCAATGTTTTCTTTCAATTTTCTATTTAATATCTAATATATATTATATATTAATATGTATTTTGATAATCATTATTAAGCATTTATTTTAAGGATCGTATATATTTTTTCATATTTTTCTTGCATCTTTTTTCTCACAATTGTTTTTTTTTTTCAATTCCTTTATTCTAATATCTAATATTTAAATTATATTATAATATGGACATTTCAATATTAGTTTAAGCATTTTTTTTCAGGATTGTGTATATTATTTTATTTCTTGCACTTTTCTTCTCGCAATTCTTTTTCCTTTAATATAACGAAAATCATCGCAATGAACTGTATTCCATTTCATTATCAGAATGGCTCTAACGTGCATTTTTTTTTTGTTCGGATCGTATATATACCGGCATATTTTTTTTGCCACCTTTTTTTCTCGTAAAGTGTATTTTTCAATCCTTATTCTAATATCTAATATCTAATATATATTTTGATATGTATTGCTAAGATGCCTTTTAGCAATTTTTTTTCAGGAATTGTATAATTGTATTTTTTTTCTTGCACTTTTTTTTCTGCGCAATTCCTTTTTCCTTGAATATAACGAAATAAGGCGCATTTAACTGTAATCATTTCATTTTCAGAGGCTTTATCGAGGATTTTATTTCAGGATCGTATATATTACTTGCATTTTTTTTCTTTGCACCCTTTTCTCGAATTTGCTTTTTTTCATTCATTATTCTTATATCTAAGATAAATATTTATTTTAATATGTAGTTTTTATATGCACTTTTACAGCATTTTTTTTTCTTCTCAGGATCGTATTTATTTTAAGCTTTTTTTTTCAGGATCGTATATATTGCATTTTTTTTTTTTGTATCCTTTTTTCTCGCAATCCTTATTCCTTTCATATAACGAAAATAATGCGTTTAACTGTTAATCCGTTTCATTATCAGAATGGCTTTACGTGTATTTTATTTTATTTTTTGCAGGATCGTTTTTTTTTTTTCTTGCATATTTTCGGGCAATTGTTTTTTTTCAATTCCTTTTTATATTTTAATATGTATTTTAATATGCATTTTAAGCAATTTTTTTTAAGGACTTTTTTCTTGATTTTTTTTTCAATTCCTTTATTCTATATCTATCTATAGGCATTTATAAGTATTTATATTTTTTTTTTTTTTCAATTTCATTATTCTATTATTTAATATATAATATATTTTTTAATATGCATTTTAAGCATTTTTTTTTTCAGGATTTATATGTTGCATTTTTTTTCGTGCACCTTTTTTCTCGCAATTGCTTTTTTTCAATTCTTTATTCTAATGTTCTAACATCTAATATAAATTTCAATAAGTATTTTAATGTGTTTTTAAGCATTTTTTTTTTAGGCTCATATATATTCGCATTTTTTTTTAGCATTTTCTCTCGCAATTGCGTTTTCCTTTATATATTTAAAAAAAAAAAAACGGATAAAAAAATCAGCGCATTTTTAACTGTAATCCGTTTCATTATCAGAAGGGCTCCTAACGTGTATTCTATTTTATATATCTCTTTTTCAGGATCGTATAGTATCAAAGAGAATTTTTTTTTCGTGCATCTTGTTTATCGCAATTGCTTTTCTTTCAATTTTCTTTTCTACATATCTACATTATATATATATTTTAATATGTATTTTTAATAATTATTTTTAAGCATTTTTTTTCAGGATCGTTATATATTCTTTACATATTTTTTCTGTGCATCTTTTTTCTCGCAATTGTTTTTGTTCAATTCTTTATTCTAATATCGAATATATAATATTATATTTTAATATGCCATTTCAATAGTATTTTAAGCTTTTTTTCGGATCGTGTATATTACTTTTTTTTCTTGCACTTTTCTTCTCGCAATTCTTTTTCTTTATATACGAAAATCAAGCGCATTTAACTGTAAATCCATTTCTTATCAGAATGGCTTAACGAAAATCAGCGCATTAAACTGTAATCCATTTCATTATCAGAATGGCTCTAACGTGCATTTTTTTTTTTCAGGATCGTATATATTACCATGCATTATTGTTCTTGCACCTTTTTTCTCGTAATAATATTTTTTTCAATTCCTTAATTCTATATATGATATCTAATATATATTTTGTTCTGTATTTTAATATGCCTTTAAGAATTTTTTTTCAGGGTTGTAATTATTGAATTTTTTTTCTTGCACTTTTTTTTCTCGCAATTCTTTTTCCTTTAATATACGAAATCAGCGCATTTTACTGTAATCATTTCATTTTCAGAACGGGTCTCTATCATGTATTTTTTTTCTAGGACGTATATATTACTTGCATTTTCTTGTCTTGCCACCTTTTTTATCGAATTGCTTTTTTTTACTCCATTTATTTAATATTCTAATACTAATATATCATTTATATGTATTTTTTAAGATGCCTTTTAAGCATTTTTTTTCTTCTCAGGATCGTATATATTTGAAGCATTTTTTTTTCTTGTGCCTTTTTTTCGCACATCCTTTTTCCTTTCATATAACGAAAATCTTCGCGTTTAACTGTAATACGTTACATTATCAGATTGGCTATAGTGTTATTTGTATTTTATTTTTTTTTTATTGCACCTTTTTTCTTGCAATGTTTTTTTTCAATTCCTTTATATATTTAATAGCGGATTTAATATGCATTTTAAGAATTTTTTTTATGCACCTTCTTTCTTGCATTTTTTTTTTTTTTCAATTCCTTTATTCTTATATCTATCTATATGCATTTTAAGTATTTATTATTTTCTTTTTTTTTTTCAATTTCTTTATTCTAATATTTAATATTTAATTTATTTTTTTAATATGCTTTTAAGCATTTTTTTTTCTTCTCAGGATCGTTCTTAATTTTAAGTATTTTTTATTTTGGATCGTATATGTAGTTAGTGCGGGACGCCTATACCGTGGCGAAAAGCGCGTTAAGTACCGTTGAATACCAAATAGACGTCTGCTACACTAAATGTAGGGTGCAGATTATACTTGACAGTGCAATGGTCAATGCCAAATGAGTATATAATGGAGATGTGTGATGATGGGTATATGCATAGAATTAGCCCGCTTGGCATGTCACTCTTCCTTTGCTGCCACCACCCAGTTATTTACGTCTGAGGGATCGTAGTGTGTGTGGGGGTGTAAGTATGTGTGCAAGAGAGTGTAGGGAAAAAAACAGGAGTGTGGGTGTGGTGTATGTGTGAATAATATGCGTGTATGAAAGTGGTTTGTTAGTGCGTGCGAAACCGAGGGGGCGTGGTGGCGTGTATGAGATGTGTGAATGTCTATGAACGACTAACTGAACGAATGTTGAGTGATTAATGTTGAGAGACTGCGTGCTTAAACGACTCGATGTGTACTAATTATTCAAGATATGTGCGAGTCTTCAGAGTAATCAGATGTAGCTGGTAGATTTCAACCATAGGTAATTAGTAATCCTAGAGTCCATCATCTGAGGCGACTTCAATCTCAGGTAAGTAGTAATCCAAACCTTAAAAAACAATGAAACCAGCTTCCAGCGAAGTACAATAAGTTTTTCTGTGGGACCAAGTTTCTTTTTAATAATTTTATAAATCAATAGGCCAGAGTTATACCCATCGCTCATTCACATATACTGGTGCAATAGATTTAATTTGATAATTATTTAACGTATGCTCAACCGCCAGTATTATCAAGATAGAGTTGTATTATTATACTATTGTTAATATCTTTTTTCTTTTCCAGATACAGAATTCAAGTTAATCTTTCTATTCGGATAAAATATTTGAATAATTCTCTTCAGATGGAAAGCTGAAATTGATCTCTTCGTTTCAAATACAATATTCATATTAATACTTTTTTTTCAATTTTAAGGTAAAGTATTTCGTATCCTCCTTCAGCCAAAGTATCCACAATGGGAAACAAATTAAAATGATTTAAAATGAATATACAAACTTTAAAATAATAATCATTCACTCGGTATTTAAAACATATGATTCAGAAACACTTCACAGGTAATTTCGTTTATTATATGCAGAAATACCGTAATCATTAAGTAACAGAACAATTGACATACATGTAAAAATAAATGAACTTTATAGTTGTTGGCCTTTGCTCCACAGACGTTCACTCTTAGACACCGTTCCACATGTGACATATATATACCTAGCAATATCCCATGGAATACAACCAGTAGAAAAAGGGACCTTAACTAACACAATAAAAATAGATAGATAGCGAAACGAATCAACTTAGAAATCGGGTTGATGTCGCCCCAATAAAATTAATCTAAAATGGATGTGGAGGCGGAAATACCGGAATGATACTAGGCAATATCCTAAAGATTGAATATAGATTAACTTAATAATTTGTACTAAAATAACTGCGTATAGGGCAAGCAGTTATAAACAATTAAACGAAACGAATTATTAGCTTGACTGATATAAATGAAATATGGCGAATTGACGCAGTCACATAGATGACACCACAATATATAGTTTTCTGCAGAATTTAGTCACGAATAAAGTAAAAAAAAAAAAAAGCACTTGTCTATGTTATACCTGGCGTTAATTTGATGCAATAATCACCACTCTCGACCTGAATTTCACAACTGTACACGACCAATAACTTATCTGATTGCTGGACGAGATGGAAAAAATCAGCCAGGGTACTCGAGAGAGAGAACAGAGCTTTCTGACAAGACAAGCGTGTTGAACAAAGGCTGGAAGCGGGCTCCGCTGGAAGCCCACGTGGCAGCCTCTTATATACAGAGCTTCGAGTTATCTAAAATACTACGTAAAGGTAAATAAACACTAAAATAACTAAAAATGAAATGCTGTTCTTAAAATGGAATTAGTGAAAATAAAAATGACTCTTAAAACGCAGAGGTAAAAGAATTAACGAAAATAAAAACAAACCCGAATGTAAACAAAAGAATGTCGGGAATAAAATACGCTAAAAAGGCGTAAAAGCTCTTACACTAAAAAAATAAATAAAAATGCAAAACCGATTAAACGTCTAAAGATGCTGCTGCTTAAGAAACAACCTCCCGACCTTCTTTATGCAATAAAAGCTCGAATGTTCTGTGTACAAAAGATTACGTATTGCAGTGTCATCACACAATATATATCCTAGCATTTGAAATGAAGACTCCTTACATCCTAAAAACATTGATAAACATTTAAAAGATGACGATGCGGCGCGACAACGCGATTTACGTCGTAAAAGAGCAGATAGAAGTGCAGCGAATGATTCTGGCGGCATCTGGAAACTGCAACTAATGTTTATATTCATCTTTTCAGGCAGGGGGATGCGGGAATGGCCTGATATCGTTGCAGGTTGATAAGGCATCCACTTGTCATGCTGCTACGTCGACCCAGAAGCAGCGAGATGATGAAGCGGCGCCAGAGTCGTATCTAACGTCACTCGATCCCCAAAGGGGTTGCCGGGGGTCACTGGGGTTCAATATTGCTTCCCTGCTCAAGATACGTTCCTGCAAAGTCATGGCGTTAAATTTCAATCTTAATTGGGGCAGGGCGCACCTTTATGTAACGTAATCGGGGGCGTTGCGCATGGACGACCCCCGTCGAGCGCGACAATATATTTTGAAATTTTTTTTTTTTGTACCTTTTTTCTCGCAATTCCTTTTTCCTTTCATATAACGAAAATCATCGCGTTTAACTGTATTCCGTTTCATTATCAGAATGGCTCTAACGTGTATTTTATTTTATTTTTTTCAGATCGTATTTTTTTTCTTGCACCTTTTTTCTTGCAATTGTTTTTTTTCAATTCCTTTATATATTTTAATATGTATTTTAATATGCTTTTTTAGCAATTTTTTTTATGCACCTTCTTTCTTACAATTTTTTTTTTTTCAATTCCTTTATTCTAATATCTATCTATATGCATTTTAAGTATTTTTTTTCTTTTTCTTTTTTTCAATTTCTTTATTCTAATTTTTTATTATATAATATTTTTTTTAATATGCATTTTAAGCATTTTTTTTTTCAGTATCATATATGTTGCATTTTTTTTCTTGCACCTTTTTTCTCGCATTGCTTTTTTTCAATTCCTTTTTTCTAATGTCTAACATCTAATATATATTCAATATGTATTTTAATGTGCATTTTAAGCTTTTTTTTCAGGATCATATATATTGTTTTTTTTTTCTTGCACCTTTTTTCTCGCAATTGCGTTTTCCTTTAATATAACGAAAATTAGCGCTTTTTACTGTAATCCTTTTCATATCAGAATGGCTCTAACGTGTATTCTATTTTATAAATCTCTTTTTCAGGATCGTATATATAAAATAGTTTTTTTTATCGTGCACCTTTTTCTCGCAATTGCTTTCTTTCAATTTTCTATTCTAAATCTAATATAATATATTTTAATATGAAATTTTTAATAATCATTTCAAGCATTTTTTTCAGGAATCGTATTTTTATTTACATATTTTTTCTTGCATCTTTTTTCTCGCAATTTTTTTTTTTTTCCAATTCCTTTATTTTAATATCTAATATATAATAATATTTTAATATGCATTTCAATATGTATTTTAAGCTTTTTTTTCAGGATCGTGTATATTTTTTTTTTCTTGCACCTTTTCTTCTCGCATTTAACTGTAATCCATTTCATTATCAGAATGGCTCAACGTGCTTTTTTTTTTTTCAGGATCGTATATATTACCTGCATATTTTTTCTTGCACCTTTTTTCTCGTAATTTGTTTTTTTTTCAATTCCTTAATTCAATATCTAATATCTAATATATATTTTGATATGTATTTTTAATATGGCTTTTAAGCAATTTTTTTTCGATTGTATATATTGTATTTTTTTTCTTGCACTTTTTTTTCTCGCTATTCCCTTTTCCTTTACTCTCACGAACATCCGCGCATTTCACTGTACTCCCTTTCATTCTCAGACCGGCTCTATCGTGTCTTTTTTTTCCGGATCGTATATATTACTTGCATTTTTTTTCTTGCACCTTTTTTCTTGGAATTGTTTTTTTTTACTTCCTTTTTTCTATTTTCTTATATATTTTATTTTTTTTATTATGTATTTTTTAAATATGCCTTTTAAGCATTTTTTTTCTTCTCAGGATCGTATATATTATTTACATATTTTTTCTTGCATCTTTTTTCTCGCAATTGTTTTTTTTCCATTCCTTTATTCTAATATAATATATAATATATATTTTAATATCATTTAAATATGTATTTTAAGCATCTTTTTCAGGATCGTGTATATTACTTTTTTTTTCTTGCCCTTTTCCTCTCGCAATTCGTTTTTTTCCTTTAATATAACGAAAATCACGCATTTAACTGTAATCCATTTCATTATCAGAATGGCTCTAACGTGCATTTTTTTTTTTCAGGATCGTATATATTACCTGCATATTTTTTCTTGCACCTTTTTTCCTCGTAATTGTATTTTTTCATTCCTTAATTCTAATATCTAATATCTAAAATATATTTGATATGTATTTTAATATGCTTTAAGCAATTTTTTTCAGGATTGTATATATTGTATTTTTTTCTTGCACTTTATTTTCTCGCAATTCCTTTTTCCTTTAATATAACGAAAATCAGCGCATTTAACTGTAATCCATTTCAGAACGGCTCTATCGTGTATTTTTTTTTTTCAGGATCGTATATATTACTGGCTTTTTTTTCTGGCACCTTTTTCTCGGAATTGCTTTTTTTCACTTCCATTATTCTAATATCTAATATATAATATATATTTTAATATGTATTTTTATATGCATTTAAGCATTTTTTTTTCTTCTCAGGTTCGTTTATATTGAAGCATTTTTCTTTTCAGGATCGTATATATTGCATTTTTTTTTCTTGTACCTTTTTTCTCGCAATTCCTTTTTCCTTTCATATAACGAAAATCATCGCGTTTAAACTGTAATCAGTTTCATTATCAGAATGGCTCTAACGTGTATTTTATTTTATTTTTTTTTGGATCGTATTTTGTTTTGTTGCGCCTTTTTTCTTGCAATTGTTTTTTTTCAATTCCTTTATATATATTAATATGTATTTTAATATGCATTTTAAGCAATTTTTTATGGCACCTTTTTTCTTGCAATTTTTTTTTTTTTAATTCTTTTTTTCTTATATCTATCTATATTCTTTTTAAGTATTTTTTTTCTTTTCTTTTTTTTCATTTTCTTTTTTCTAATATTTATTATAATATATTTTTTTAATATCCATTTTAAGCATTTTTTTTTCAGGATCATATATGTTGCATTTTTTTTCTTGCACCTTTTTTCTCGCAATTGCTTTTTTTCAATTCCTTTATTTTTATTTTTTACATCTAATATATATTTCAATATGTATTTTAATGTGCATTTTAAGCATTTTTTTTCAGGATCATATATATTGCATTTTTTTTCTTGCACCTTTTTTCTCGCAATTGCGTTTTCCTTTAATATAACGAAAATCAGCGCATTTAACTGTAATCCGTTTCATTATCAGAATGGCTCTAACGTGTATTCTATTTTATATATCTCTTTTTCAGGATCGTATATATCAAATAGATTTTTTTTTTTCGTGCACCTTTTTTTCTCGCAATTGCTTTTCTTTAAAATTTCTATTCTAATATCTAATATATAATATATTTTAATTGTATTTTAATAATCATTTTAAGCATTTTTTTCAAGATCGTATATATATTTACAATTTTTTTTTCTTGCATCTTTTTTTCTCGCAATTGTTTTTTTTCCAATTCCTTTATTCTAATATCTAATACATATAATATATTTTAATATGCATTTCAATATGTATTTTAAGCATTTTTTTTCAGGATCGTGTATATTACTCTTTTTTTCTTGTACCTTTTCTTCTCGCAATTCTCTTTTCCTTTAATATAACGAAAATCAGCGCATTAAACTGTAATCCATTTCATTATCAGAATGGCTCTAACGTGCATTTTTTTTTCAGGATCGTATATATTACCTGCATATTTTTTCTTGCACCTTTTTTCTCGTAATTGTATTTTTTCAATTCCTTAATTCTAATATCTAATATCTAATATATATTTTGATATGTATTTTAATATGCCTTTTAAGCAATTTTTTTCAGGATTGTATATATTGTATTTTTTTTCTTGCACTTTTTTTTCTCGCAATTCCTTTTTCCTTTAATATAACGAAAATCAGCGCATTTAACTGTAATCCATTTCATTTTCAGCACGGCTCTATCGTGTATTTTTTTTCAGGATCGTATATATTACTTGCATTTTTTTTCTTGCACCTTTTTTTTTCGGAATTGCTTTTTTTTCACTTCCATTATTCTAATATCTAATATATAATATATATTTTAATATGTATTTTTAATATGCCTTTTAAGCATTTTTTTTTCATCTCAGGATCGTATATATTTTAAGCATTTTTTGAGGATCGTATATATTGCATTTTTTTTTCTTGCACCTTTTTTCTCTGAATTGCTTTTTTTTTCACTTCCATTATTCTAATATCTATTATATAATAATATATTTTAATATGTATTTTAATATGCCTTTTAAGCATTTTTATTTCTTCTCAGGATCGTATATATTTAAGCATTTTTTTTCAGGATCGTATATATTGCATTTTTTTTTTCTTGTACCTTTTTTCTCGCAATTCCTTTTTCCTTTCATATAACGAAATCACGCGGTTAACTGTAATCCGTTTCATTATCAGAATGGCTGTAACGTGTATTTTATTTTATTTTTTTTCAGGATCGTCATTTTTTTTTTCTTGCACCTTTTTTCTTGCAATTGTTTTTTTTTCAATGCCTTTATTTATTTTAATATGTATTTTAATATGCATTTTAAGCAATTTTTTTTATGGCACCTTCTTTCTTGCAATTTTTTTTTTTTCAATTCCTTTATTTTAATATCTATCTATATGCATTTTAAGTTTTTTTTTCTTTTTTTTCAATTTCTTTATTCTAATATTTAATATATAATATATTTTTTAATATGCATTTTAAGCATTTTTTTTTCAGGATCATATATGTTGCATTTTTTTTCTTGCACCTTTTTTCTCGCAATTGCTTTTTTTCAATTCCTTTATTCTAATGTCTAAAATCTAATATATATTTCAATATGTATTTTAATGTGCATTTTAAGCATTTTTTTTTCAGGTTCATATATATTGCATTTTTTTTTCTTGGCACCTTTTTACTCGCAATTGCGTTTTCCTTTAATATAACGAAAATCAGCGCATTTAACTGTAATCCGTTTCATTATCAGAATGGCTCTAACGTGTATTCTATTTTATATATCTCTTTTTCAGGATCGGTTATATCAAATAGATTTTTTTTTTCGTGCACCTCTTTTCTCGCAATTGCTTTTCTTTCAATTTTCTATTCTAATATCTAATATATATATATTTTAATATTTATTTTTGATAATCATTTTAAGCATTTTTTTCAGGATCGTATATATTATTTACATATTTTTTCTTGCATCTTTTTTCTCGCAATTGTTTTTTTTCCAATTCCCTTATTCTAATATCTAATATATAATATATATTTTAATATGCATTTCAATATGTAAGCATTTTTTTAAGCTCGTATATATTACTTTTTTTCTTGCACCTTTTCTTCTCGCAATTCCTTTTTCCTTTAATATAATGAAAATCAGCGCATTTAACTGTAATCCATTTCATTTTCAGAACGGCTCTATCGTGTATTTTTCTTGCATCTTTTTCCTCGCAATTCCTTTTTCCTTTAATATAACGAAAATCAGCGCATTTAACTGTAATCCATTTCATTATCAAATGGCTCTAACGTGCAAAATTTTTTTTCAGGATTGTAAAATATTACCTGCATATTTTTTCTTGCACCTTTTTTCTCGTAATTGTATTTTACAATTCCTTAATTCTAATATCTAATATGTAATATATATTTTGATATGTATTTTAATATGCCTTTTAAGCAATTTTTTTCAGGATTGTATATATTGTATTATTTTCTTGCACTTTTTTTTCTTCGCAATTCCTTTTTCCTTTAATATAACGAAAATCAGCGCATTTAACTGTAATCCATTTCATTTTCAGAACGGCTCTATCGTGTATTTTTTATTCAGGATCGTATATATTACTTGCATTTTTTTTCTTGCACCTTTTTTTCTCTGAATTGCTTTTTTTTTCACTTCCATTATTCTAATATCTAATATATAATATATATTTTAATATGTATTTTTAATATGCCTTATAAGCATTTTTTTTCTTCTTTTCAGGATCTTATATATTTTATGCATTTTTTTTTTCAGGATCGTATATATTGCATTTTTTTTTTCTTGTACCTTTCTTCTCGCAATTCCTTTTTCCTTTCATATAACGAAAATCATCGCGTTTAACTGTAATCCGTTTCATTATCAGAATGGCTCTAACGTGTATTTTATTTTATTTTTTTCAGGATCGTATTTTTTTTTCTTGCGCCTTTTTTCTTGCAATTGTTTTTTTTTTTTTCAATTCCTTTATATATTTTAATATGTATTTTAATATGGATTTAAGCAATTTTTTTATGGCACCTTCTTTCTTGCAATTTTTTTTTTCAATTACTTTATTCTAATTGTAGTAGTGCGGGACGCCCTATACCCGTGGCGAATAGGCGTAGTGCCGTTGAATACCAAATAGACGTTAATTCTACCACTAAATGTAGTGTGCAGATATACTATATTAAAGTGCACTGGCTCAATGTCAAATTAGTATAATATGGAGATGTGTGATGATGAGTATATGCATAGAATTAGTCCGCTTGGCACATCACTCTTCCTTTTTCTGCCACCACCCAGTTATACGTCTGGGAACGTCATGTGTGTGTGGGGGAGTAAGAATCGTGTGCAAGAGAGTGTATGGGAAAAACAGGAGTGTGGGCGTGGATGTATGTGTGTATAATATGCGTGTATGAAAGTGGTTTGGTAGCGTGCGAACCGAGGGGCGTGGTGGGTGTATGAGATGTGTGAATGTATGAACGAATAACTGAACGAATGTGTGAGTGAGTAAACAGTTGAGAGACTGCGTGCTTAAACCGACTCGATGTGTACTAATTATTCATATATGTGCGAGTCTTCAGAGTAATCATGTAGCTGGAGATTTCAACCATAGGTAAATAGTAATCCTAGATTCCATCATCTGAGGCGACTTCAACTCTCAGGTAAGTAGTAATCCAAACCTTTAAAAACAATGAAACCAGCTTCCAGCTAAGTACATGTTTCTTCTGTGACCAAGTTTCTTTTTAATAATTTATAAATCAATAGGCCAGGAGTATACCCATCGCTCATTCACATATACTGGTGCAATAGATTTAATTTGATAATTATTTTAACGTATGCTCAACCTGCCAGTATTATCAAGATAGAGTTGTATTATTATACTATTGTTAATATCTTTTTTCTTTTCCAGATACAGAATTCAAGTTAATCTTTATATTCGGATAAAATATTTGAATAATTCTCTTCAGATGGAAAGCTGAAATTGATCTCTTCGTTTCAAATACAATATTCAGATTAATACTTTTTTTTCCAGTTTTAAGGTAAAGTATTTCGTATCCTCCTTCAGCCAAAGTATCCACAATGAGAAACAAATTAAAATGATTTAAAATGAATATACAAACTTTAAAATAATAATCATTCACTCGGTATTTAAACATATGATTCAGAAACAACTTCACAGTAATTTCGTTATTATGTGCAGAAATACCGTAATCATTAAATAACAGAATAATTGACATACATGTAAAAATAAATGAACTTTATAGTTGTTGGCCTTTGCTCCACAGACGTTCACTCTTAGACACCGTTCAAGATGTGACATATATATACATAGAAATATCCGATGGTATACAAACAGTAGCAAAAGGGACCTTAACTAACACAATAAAAATAGATAGATAGCGAAACGAATCAACTTAGAAATCGGGGTTGATGTCGCCCCAATAAAATTAATCTAAAATGGATGTGGAGGCGGAAATACCGGAATGATACTAGGCAATATCCTAAAGACTGAATATAGATTAACTTAATAATTGTACTAAAATAACTGCGTATAGGGGCAAGCAGTTATAAACAATTAAAAGAAACGAATTATTAGCTGACTAATATAAATGAAATATGGCGAATTGACGCAGTCACATAGATGACACCACAATATATAGTTTTCTGCAGAATTTAGTCACGAATAAAGTAAAAAAAAGGCAATTTGTCTGTTATACCTGGCGTTAATTTTGATGCAATAATAAACACTATCAACCTGAATTTCACAACTGTACACGACCAATAACTTATCTGGTTGCTGGACGAGATGGAAAAATCAGCCAGGGTACTCGAAGAGAGAGAACAGAGCTTTCTGACAAGACAAGCGTGTTGAACAAAGGCTGGAAGCGGGCTCCGCTGGAAGCCCACGTGGCAGCTCTTATATACAGAGCTTTCGAGTTATCTTAAAATACTACGTAAAGTAAATAAACACGTAAAATAACTAAAAATGAAATACTGTTCTAAAATGGAATTAGTGAAAAATAAAAATGACTCTTAAAACGCAGAGGTAAAAGAATTAACGAAAATAAAAACAAACCCGAATGTAAACAAAAGAATGTCGGGAATAAAATACGCTAAAAAGGCGTAAAAGCTCTTAAAACTGAAAAAATAAGTAAAAATGCAAAACCGATTAAACGTCTAAAGATGCTGCTGCTTAAGAAACAACCTCCCGACCTTCTTTATGCAATAAAAGCTCGAATGTTCTGTGTACAAAAGATTACGTATTGCAGTGTCATCAACACAAATATATATCCTAGCATTTGAAATGAAAACTCCTTACATCCTAAAAACATTGATAAACATTTAAAAGATGACGATGCGGCGCGACAACGCGATTTACGTCGTAGAAGAGCAGATAGAAGTGCAGCGAATGATTCTGGTGGCATCTGCAACTGCAACTAATGTTTATATTCATCTTTTCAGGCCAGGGAATGCTGGAATGGCCTGATATCGTTCCAGGTTGATAAGGCATCCACTTGTCATGCTGCTACGTCGACCCGGAAGCAGCGAGATGATGAAGCGGCGCCAGAGTCGTATCTAACGTCACTCGATGTCGCCAAAGGGGTTGCCAGGGGTCACTGGTGTTTCAATATTGCTTCCTCGCTCAAGATACGTTCCTGCAAAGTCATGGCATTCAATTTCAATCTTAATTGAGGCAGGGCGCACCTTTATGTAACGTAATCGAGGGCGATTGCGCATGGACGGCGCCGTCGACCGCGACACTTTAATATAACGAAAATCAGCGCATTTAACTGTAATCCGTTTCATTATCGGAATGGCTCTAACGTGTATTTTATTTTATTTTTTTCAGGATCGTATTTTTTTTCTTGCACCTTTTTTCTTGCAATTGTTTTTTTTTCAATTCCTTTATATATTTTAATATGTATTTTAATATGCATTTTAAGCAATTTTTTTATGGCACCTTCTTTCTTGCATTTTTTTTTTCAATTCCTTTATTCTAATATCTATCTATATGCATTTTAAGTATTTTTTTTTCTTTTTTTTCAATTTCTTTTTTTTAATATTTAATATATAATATATTTTTTAATATGCATTTTAAGCATTTTTTTCAGGATCATATATGTTGCATTTTTTTTCTTGCACCTTTTTTCTCGCAATTGCTTTTTTTCAATTCCTTTATTCTAATGTCTAACATCTAATATATATTTCAATATGTATTTTAATGTGCATTTTAAGCATTTTTTTTCAGGATCATATATATTGCATTTTTTTTCTTGCACCTTTTTTCTCGCAATTGCGTTTTCCTTTAATATAACGAAAATTAGCGCATTTAACTGTAATCCGTTTCATTATCAGAATGGCTCTAACGTGTATTCTATTTTATATATCTCTTTTTCAGGATCGTATATATCAAATAGATTTTTTTTTTCTTGCACCTTTTTTCTCGTAATTGTATTTTTTCAATTCCTTAATTCTAATATCTAATATCTAATATATATTTTGATATGTATTTTAATAATCATTTTAAGTAAGCATTTTTTTCAGGATCGTATATATTATTTACATATTTTTTCTTGCATCTTTTTTCTCGCAATTGTTTTTTTTCCAATTCCTTTATTCTAATATCTAATATATAATATATATTTTAATATGCATTTCAATATGTATTTAAAGCATTTTTTTCATGATCGTGTATATTACTTTTTTTTCTTACACCTTTTCTTCTCGCAATTCCTTTTTCCTTTAATATAACGAAAATCAGCGCATTTAACTGTAATCCATTTCATTATCAGAATGGCTCTAACGTGCATTTTTTTTTTCAGGATCGTATATATTACCTGCACCTTTTTTCTCGTAATTGTATTTTTTCAATTCCTTAATTCTAATATCTAATATCTAATATATATTTTGATATGTATTTTAATATGCCTTTTAAGCAATTTTTTTCAGGATTGTATATATTGTATTTTTTTTCTTGCACTTTTTTTTCTCGCAATTCCTTTTTCCTTTAATATAACGAAAATCAGCGCATTTAACTGTAATCCATTTCATTTTCAGAACGGCTCTATCGTGTTTTTTTTTTCAGGATCTTATATATTACTTGCATTTTTTTCTTGCACCTTTTTTCTCGGAATTGCTTTTTTTTTTCACTTCCATTATTCTAATATCTAATATATAATATATATTTTAATATGTATTTTTAATATGCCTTTTAAGCATTTTTTTTTCTTCTCAGGATCGTATATATTATTTACATATTTTTTCTTGCATCTTTTTTCTCGCAATTGTTTTTTTTCCAATTCCTTTATTCTAATATCTAATATATAATATATATTTCAATATGCATTTCAATATGTATTTAAAGCATCTTTTTCAGGATCGTGTATATTACTTTTTTTTTCTTGCACCTTTTTTTCTCGCAATTCCTTTTTCCTTTAATATAACGAAAATCAGCGCATTTAACTGTAATCCATTTCATTATCAGAATGGCTCTAACGTGTATTTTTTTTTTCAGGATCGTATATATTACCTGCATATTTTTTCTTGCACCTTTTTCTCGTAATTGTATTTTTTCAATTCCTTAATTCTAATATCTAATTTCTAATATATATTTTGATATGTCTTTTAAGCATTTTTTTTCTTGATTTTATATTTTGTATTTTTTTTTTCTCGCAATTCCTTTTTCCTTTAATATAACGAAAATCAGCGCATTTAACTGTAATCTATTTCATTTTCAGAACGGCTCTATCGTGTAATTTTTTTCAGGATCGTATATGTTACTGGCATTTTTTTCTTGCACCTTTTTTCTCGCAATTTTTTTTTTCCAATCCATTATTCTAATATCTAATATATAATATATATTTTAATATGTATTTTTAATATGCCTTTTAAGCATTTTTTTTTCTTCTCAGGATCGTATATATTTTAAGCATTTTTTTTCAGGATCGTATATATTGCATTTTTTTTTCTTTTACCTTTTTTTCGCAATTCCTTTTTTCTTTCTTATAACGAAAATCATCGCGTTTAATTTTAATCCTTTTCTTTTTCAGAATGGCTCTAACGGTATTTTATTTTATTTTTTCAGGATCGTCATTTTTTTTTCGTGCACCTTTTTTCTTGCAATTGTTTTTTTTTTTCAATTCCTTTATATATTTGAATATGTATTTTAATATGCATTTTAAACAATTTTTTTATGGCACCTTCTTTCTTGCAATTTTTTTTTCAATTCCTTTATTCTAAGGTCTAACATCTAATATATATTTCAATATGTATTTTAATGTGCATTTTAAGCATTTTTTTTCAGGATCATATATATTGCATTTTTTTTCTTGCACCTTTTTTCTCGCAATTGCTTTTTTTCAATTCCTTTATTCTAATGTCTAACATCTAATATATATTTCAATATGTATTTTAATGTGCATTTTAAGCATTTTTTTTCAGGATCATATATATTGCATTTTTTTTTTCTTGCACCTTTTTTCTCGCAATTGCGTTTTCCTTTAATATAACGAAAATCAGCGCATTTAACTGTAATCCGTTTCATTATCAGAATGGCTCTAACGTGTATTCTATTTTATATATCTCTTTTTCAGGATCGTATATATCAAATAGATTTTTTTTTCGTGCACCTTTTTTCTCGCAATTGCTTTTCTTTCAATTTTCTATTCTAATATCTAATATATATATATTTTAATATGTATTTTTAATAATTATTTTAAGCATTTTTTTCAGACTCGTATATATAATTTCAATATTTTTTCTTGCATCTTTTTTCTCGCAATTGTTTTTTTCCAATTCCTTTATTCTAATATCTAATATATAATATATATTTTAATATGCATTTCAATATGTATTTTAAGCATTTTTTTTCAGGATCGTGTATATTACTTTTTTTTTCTTGTACCTTTTCTTCTCGCAATTCTTTTTTCCTTTAATATAACGAAAATCAGCGCATTTAACTGTAATCCATTTCATTATCAGAATGGCTCTAACGTGCATTTTTTTTCAGGATAGTATATATTACCTGCATATTTTTTCTTGCACCTTTTTTCTCGTAATTGTATTTTTTCAATTCCTTAATTCTAATATCTAATATCTAATATATATTTTGATATGTATTTTAATATGCCTTTTAAGCAATTTTTTTCAGGATTGTATATATTGTATTTTTTTTCTTGCACTTTTTTTTTCTCGCAATTCCTTTTTCCTTTAATATAACGAAAATCAGCGCATTTAACTCCATTTCATTTTCAGAACGGCTCTATCGTGTATTTTTTTCAGGATCGTATATATTACTTGCATTTTTTTTCTTGCACCATTTTTTTCGGAATTGCTTTTTTTTCACTTCCATTATTCTAATATCTAATATATAATATATATTTTAATATGTATTTTTAATATGCCTTTTAAGCATTTTTTTTTTCTTCTCAGGATCGTATATATTTTAAGCATTTTTTTTCAGGATCGTATATATTGCATTTTTTTTTCTTGTACCTTTTTTCTCGCAATTCCTTTTTCCTTTCATATAACGAAAATCATCGCGTTTAACTGTAATCCGTTTCATTATCAGAATGGCTCTAACGTGTATTTTATTTTATTTTTTTCAGGATCGAAATTTTTTTTTCTTGCACCCTTTTTCTAGCAATTTTTTTTTTTCAATTCCTTTATATATTTTAATATGTATTTTAATATGCATTTTAAGCAATTTTTTTTTATGGCACCTTCTTTCTTGCAATTTTTTTTTCAATTCCTTTATTCTTTATCTATATGCATTTTAAGTATTTTTTTTCTTTTCTTTTTTTTCAATTTCTTTATTCTAATATTTATTATATAATATATTTTTTAATATGCATTTTAAGCATTTTTTTTCAGGATCATATATGTTGCATTTTTTTTATTGCACCTTTTTTCTCGCAATTGCTTTTTTTCAATTCCTTTATTCTAATGTCTAACATCTAATATATATTTCAATATGTATTTTAATGTGCATTTTAAGCATTTTTTTTCAGGATCATATATATTGCATTTTTTTTTCTTGCACCTTTTTTCTCGCAATTGCGTTTTCCTTTAATATAACGAAAATCAGCGCAATTAACTGTAATCCCTTTCATTATCAGAATGGCTCTAACGTGTATTCTATTTTATATATCTCTTTTTCAGGATCGTATATATCAAATAGAATTTTTTTTTCGTGCATCTTTTTTCTCGCAATTGCTTTTCTTTCAATTTTCTAATCTAATATCTAATATATATATATTTTAATATGTATTTTTGATAATTATTTTAAGCATTTTTTTCAGGATTGTATATATTATTTACATATTTTTTCTTGCATCTTTTTTCTCGCAATTGTTTTTTTTTTCCAATTCCTTTATTCTAATATCTAATATATAATATATATTTTAATATGCATTTCAATATGTATTTTAAGCATTTTTTTCAGGATCGTGTATATTACTTTTTTTTTCTGGCACCTTTCTTCTCGCAATTCATTTTTCCTTTAATATAACGAAAATCAGCGCATTTAACTGTAATCCATTTCATTATCAGAATGGCCCTAACGTATTTTTTTTCATTAAACTGTAATCCATTTCATTATCAGAATGGCTCTAACGTGCATTTTTTTTTTCAGGATCGTATATATTACCTGCATATTTTTTCTTGCACCTTTTTTCTCGTAATTGTATTTTTTCAATTCCTTAATTCTAATATCTAATATCTAATATATATTTTGATATGTATTTTAATATGCCTTTTAAGGAATTTTTTTTCAGGTTGTATATATTGTATTTTTTTTCTTGCACTTTTTTTTCTCGCAATTCCTTTTTCCTTTAATATAACGAAAATCAGCGCATTTAACTGTAATCCATTTCATTTTCAGAACGGCTCTATCGTGTATTTTTTTCTAGGATCGTATATATTACTTGCATTTTTTTTCTTGCACCTTTTTTCTCGGAATTGCTTTTTTTTTCACTTCCATTATTCTAATATCTAATATATAATATATATTTTAATATGTATTTTTAATATGCCTTTTAAGCATTTTTTTTCTTCTCAGGATCGTATATATTTGAAGCATTTTTTTTTCTTGTACCTTTTTTCTCGCAATTCCTTTTTCCTTTCATATAACGAAAATCATCGCGTTTAACTGTAATCCGTTTCATTATCAGAATGGCTCTAACGTGTATTTTATTTTATTTTTTTTTCTTGCACCTTTTTTCTTGCAATTGTTTTTTTTTCAATTCCTTTATATATTTTAATATGTATTTTAATATGCATTTTAAGCAATTTTTTTTATGGCACCTTCTTTCTTGCAATTTTTTTTTTCAATTCCTTATCTATCTATATGCATTTTAAGTATTTATTTTTTCTTTTCTTTTTTTCAATTTCTTTATTCTAATATTTAATATATAATATATTTTTTTTAATATGCCTTTTAAGCATTTTTTTTTCTTCTCAGGATCGTATATATTTTAAGCATTTCAGGATCGTGCATGTAGTAGTGCGGGACGCCCTATACCCGTGGCGAATAGGCGTAGTACCGTTGAATACCAAATAGACGTCCTGCCTACCACTAAATGTAGTGTGCAGATATACTTAATGACAGTGCAATGGCTCAATGCCATATGGAGATATTTGACGATGAGTATATACATAGAATTAGCTCGCTTAGCACGCCCACTCATCCTTTGCTGCCACCACCCAGTTATACGTCTGGGAACGTCATGTGTGTGTGGGGGTGTAAGAATCGTGTGCAAGAGAGTGTAAGGGAAAAACAGGAGTGTGGGCGTGGATGTATGTGTGTATAATATGCGTGTATGAAAGTGGTTTAGTAGCGTGCGAACCGAGGGGGCGTGATGGGTGTATGAGATGTGTGAATGTATGAACGAATAACTGAACGAATGTGTGAGTGAGTAAACAGTTGAGAGACTGCGTGCTTAAACCGACTCGATGTGTACTAATTATTCATATATGTGCGAGTCTTCAGAGTAATCAACATGTAGCTGGAGATTTCAACCATAGGTAAATAGTAATCCTAAGTCCATCATCTGAGGCGACTTCACCTCTCAGTAAGTAGTAATCCAAACCTTTAAAAACAATGAAACCAGCTTCCAGCTAAGTACATAAGTTTCTTCTGTGACCAAGTTTCTTTTTAATAATTTATAAATCAATAGGCCAGGAGTATACCCATCGCTCATTCACATATACTGGTGCAATAGATTTAATTTGATAATTATTTTAACGTATGCTCAACCTGCCAGTATTATCAAGATAGAGTTTGTATTATTATACTATTGTTAATAATCTTTTTTCTTTTCCAGATACAGAATTCAAATTAATCTTTATATTCGGATAAAATATTTGAATAATTCTCTTCAGATGGAGAGCTGAAATTGATCTCTTCGTTTCAATACAATATTCAGATTAATACTTTTTTTCAGTTTTAAGGTAAAGTATTTCGTATCCTCCTTCAGCCAAAGTATCCACAATGAGAAACAAATTAAAATGATTTAAAATGAATATACAAACTTTAAAATAATAATCATTCACTCGGTATTTAAAACATATGATTCAGAAACACTTCACAGGTAATTTCGTTTATTATGTGCAGAAATACCGTAATCATTAAATAACAGAATAATTGACATAACTGTAAAAATAAATGAACTTTATAGTTGTTGGCCTTTGCTCCACAGACGTTCACTCTTAGACACCGTTCAAGATGTGACATATATATACATAGAAATATCCGATGGTATACAAACAGTAGCAAAAGGGACCTTAACTAACACAATAAAAATAGATAGATAGCGAAACGAATCAACTTAGAAATCGGGGTTGATGTCGCCCCAATAAAATTAATCTAAAATGGATGTGGAGGCGGAAATACCGAATGATACTAGGCAATATCCTAAAGACTGAATAATAGATTAACTTAATAATTGTACTAAAATAACTGCGTATAGGGGCAAGCAGTTATAAACAATTAAAAGAAACGAATTATTAGCTTGACTGATATAAATGAAATATGCGAATTGACGCCGTCACATAGATGAACCCACAATATATAGTTTTCTGCAAAATTTAGTCACGAATAAAGTAAAAAAAAAGCACTTTGTCTATGTTATACCTGGCGTTAATTTTGATGCAATAATCACCACTCTCGACCTGAATTTCACAACTGTACACGACCAATAACTTATCTGATTGCTGGACGAGATGGAAAAATCAGCCAGGGTACTCGAAGAGAGAGAACAGAGCTTTCTGACAAGACAAGCGTGTTGAACAAAGGCTGGAAGCGGGCTCCGCTGGAAGCCCACGTGGCAGCTCTTATATACGAGCTTTCGAGTTATCTTAAAATACTACGTAAAGGTAAATAAACACGTAAAATAACTAAAAATGAATGCTGTTCTTAAATGGAATTAGTGAAAAATAAAAATGACTCTTAAAACTCAGAGGTAAAAGAATTAACGAAAATAAAAACAAACCCGAATGTAAACAAAAGAATGTCGGGAATAAAATACGCTAAAAAGGCGTAAAAGCTCTTAAAACTGAAAAAAAAAGAATAAAATGCAAAACCGATTAAACGTCTAAAGATGCTGCTGCTTAAGAAACAACCTCCCGACCTTCTTTATGCAATAAAAGCTCAAATGTTCTGTGTACAAAAGATTACGTATTGCAGTGTCATCAACACAAATATATATCCTAGCATTTGAAATGAAAACTCCTTACATCCTAAAAACATTGATAAACATTTAAAAGATGACGATGCGGCGCGACAACGCGATTTACGTCGTAGAAGAGCAGATAGAAGTGCAGCGAATGATTCTGGCGGCATCTGGCAACTGCAACTAATGTTTATATTCATCTTTTCGGGCCAGGGGATGCTGAATGCCTGATATCGTTCCGGGTTTGATAAGGCATCCACTTGTCATGCTGCTACGTCGACCCGGAAGCAGCGAGATGATGAAGCGCGCCAGAGTCGTATCTAACGTAACTCGATGTCGCCAAAGGGGTTGCCAGGGGTCACTGGTGTTTCAATATTGCTTCCTCGCTCAAGATACTTCCTGCAAAGTCATGGCGTTCAATTTCAATCTTAATTGAGGCAGGGCGCACCTTTATGTAACGTAATCGAGGCGATTGCGCATGGACGGCGCCGTCGACCGCGACACAGAGTAGCGTAATTCTATCACTTTCGGCATTTTCATCATTTATTTCTTTTTTCATTTTTTTACTTTGCATATTTCGCAATAATTAAGGAAAATGCTAGAAGGGCGCTGCATCTTTGCAGATATTCACATTTTTCCTGTTTATTTAAGTCATTTGCTCATTGAGCCCTATTGCTATGCAGGTAAGTTGCAAATTTTCGCAATAATTTAAGGGAAATTGTACAGCGCTGCAGTTTACTGATTATTTCCTGTGTTTTTTTCGCAAAACACTGCGAGTTTAGCCAGAGTAGCGTAATTCTATCACTTTCTAGGCATTTTCTCATTTATTCTTTTTTCTTTTTTTACTTTGCATGTTCTGCGCAATAATTAAGGAAAAATGGAAGAGGCCTGCATTCTGCTGATATTCCGCAATTATTCCTGTTATTTAAGTCATTTGCGTCATGAGCCAATGCTATGCAAGGTAGTTGCATAATTCGCAAATAATTAAGGCAAATGGTAGAGGGCGCTGCAGTTTGCTGATTATTTCCTGTGTTTTTTCGCAATACACGGCGATTTTAGCCAGAGTCGCGTAATTCGATCACTTTTCTAGGCATTTTCATAATTATTCTTTTTTCTTTTTTTTACGTTGCATATTCGCAATAATAAGGGAAAAATGCCAAAGGGCGCTGCATTTTGCTGATATTCGCATTATTTCCTGTTATCTCAGTCCCATTTCAATCAATTGACCTATTGCTATGCAAGGTATTGCGTATTTTCGCAATATTTAGGAATGGTAGAGGGCGCTGCATTTTGCTGATATTTCCTGTGTTTTCGCAAACTGCGATTTATCCAGAGTAGCGTATATTCATCACTTTCTAGGCAATTTTGCCATCATAATTAAGGGAAATGGTAGAGGGCCGTGCAGTTGCTGAATTAATTTCCTGTGTTTTTTTTCGCAAAACTGCGGTTAGCCAGATACGTAATTCTATCACTTCTAGCATTTTCACCTTTATTGTTTTTTTTTTTTACGTGCATATTTTCGCAATAATAAGGGAAAAATGCTAAGAGGGCGCTTCATTTTGTGATAGTCGCATTATTTTTCCTGTAATTTAATCTCATTTGCATCATTGAGCCCTATTGCTATGCAAGGAATTGGCATATTCGCAATAATTAAAGGAAATGGTAGAGGGCGCTGCAGTTTGCTGATTATTTCCTGTGTTTTTTTTTTTTTTTTAAATTTCGCAAAACACTGCGATTTTAGGCCAGGAGTAGCGTAATTCCATCGACTTCTATGCATTTCATCATATGTAAGGAAAGGTAGAGAGGGGGCGCTGCAGTTTGCTGATTTTTCCTGTGTTTTTTTCGGCAAATACTCTGCGATTTAGCCAGAGTAGCGTAATTTCTATCCTTTCCTAGCTTTTTCATCATTTATTTCTTTTTCTTTTTGACGTTGCATATTCGCAATTATTTCGGGAAAATGCAAGAGGGCTCTGCATTTGCTGAATGATTCGCAATAAATTTTCCTGTTATTTAAGTCATTAGCATCATTGAGCTATTGCTAATCAAGGTATTGCATATTCGCAATACTAAGGGGAATGTATAGGGCGCTGCAGTTTGCTTGATTATTTCCCTTTTTTTTTCGCAAAATCCTGCCGATTTGTGCCAGAGTAGCGGAATTCTATCACTTTCTAGGCATTTTCATTTATTCTTTTTCATTTTTTACGTTGCATCTTTCGCATAATTAAGAAAAAATGCTAGAGGGCGCTGCATTTTTGCTGATATAATGCATTTTTCCTGTTATTTAAGTCATTTGCTTCATTGAGCCTATTGTCTATGCAAGGTATGTGCCTATTTCGCAATAATTAGAGGGAAATGGTAGAGGGCGCTGCAGTTTGCTGATTATTTCCTGTGATTTTTCGCAAAACACTGCACTTCTAGCCAGAGTAGCGTAATTCTATCACTTTCAAGGCATTTTTCATCGATTTGATTCTTTTTTCTTTTTACGATGCATAGATCGCAATATTTAAGGAAAATGCAAGAGGCGCTGCATTTTGCTGATATCGCATTATTTCCTGTTATTTAAGCATTTGCATCAATGAGTCATTGCTTATGCAAGGTATTGCATATTTCGCAATAATTAAAGGGGAAATGGTATAGCGCTGCATGTTTGCAATTTATTTCCTGTGTTTTCGCAAAACACTGCGATTTTAGCTAGAGTAGCATAATTTCTATCACTTTCTAGCATTTTAAAATTTATTCTTTTTTCTTTTTTTACGTTACATATTTCGCAATAATTAAGGGAAAAATGCAAGAGGGCGCTGCATTTTGCTGATATTCGCATTATTTCCTGTTATTTAAGTCATTTGCATCATTGAGTCTATTTCTATGCAAGGTATTGCATATTTCGCAATAATTAAGGGAAATGGTAGAGGGCGCTGCAGTTTGCATCTTATTTCCTGTGTTTTTTCGCAAAACACTGCGATTTTAGCCAGAGTAGCATAATTCTATCACTTTCAAGGCGTTTGCATCATTTATTCTTTGTTTTTTTTATACGTTGCATATTTCGCAATAATTAAGGGAAAAATGCAAGAGGGCGCTGTATTTTGCTGATATTCGCATTATTTCCAAAGTAGCGTAATTCTAATCATTTCTAGCATTTTATATTATTCTTTTTTCTTTTTTACGTTGCATATTTTCGTCAATTAATTCAAGGGAAAAATGCAAGAGGCGCTGCATTTTGCTGATATTCGCATTATTTCCTGTTATTTAAGTCATTTGCATCATTGAGCCTATTGCTATGAAAGATATTGCATATTTCGCAATAATTAAGGGAAATGCTAGAGGGCGCTGCAGTTTGCTGATTTTTTCTTGTGTTTTTTTCGCAAAACACTGCGATTTTAGCCAGAGTAGCGTAATTCTTTCACTTTCTAGGCATTTTCATCATTTATTCTTTTTTTTTTTTTACGTTGCATATTTCGCAATAATTAAGGGAAAAATGCAAGAGGGCGCTGCATTTTGCTGAATTCGCATTATTTCCTGTTATTTAAGTCATTTGGATCATTGAGCCTATTGCTATGCAAGGTATTGCATATTTCGCAATAATTAAGGGAATTGGTAGAGGGCGCTGCAGTTTGCTGTTTAAATTTCCTGTGTTTTTTCGCAAAACACTGCGATTTTAGCCAGATAGCGTAATTCTTTCACTTTCTGGGCATTGTCAATCATTTATTTTTTTTTCTTTTTTTACGTTGCATATTTCGCAATAATTAAGGGAAAATAAGAGGGGCGCTGCATTTTGCTGATATTCTCCATTTTTTTCCTGTTATTTAATTCATTTGCATCATTGAGCCTATTGCTATGCAAGGTATTGCATATTTCGCAATAATTAAGGGGAATCGTAGAGGCGCTGCAGTTTGCTGATTATTTTCCTGTGTTTTTTCGCAAAACACTGCAAATTTTAGCCGAAGTGTAGTAGTGCGGACGCCCTATACCCGTGGCGAATGGGCGTAGTGCCGTTGAATACCAAATAGACTTCCTGCCTACCACTAAATGTATGTGCAGATATACTTAATGACAGTGCAATGGCTTCAATGCCAAAAAAGTAAATATGGAGATGTGTGATGATGAGTATATGCATAGAATTAGCCGCTTGGCACGTCACTCTTCCTTTGCTGCACCACCCATTTATACGTCTGGGAACGTCATGTGTGTGTGGGGGTTAAGAATCGTGTCAAAGAGTGTAAGGAAAAACAGAGTGTGGGCGTGGAAAGTATGGTGGGATAATATGCGTGTATGAAAGTGGTTTGGTAGAGTGCGAACCGAGGGGCGTGGTGGGTGTAAGGGATGTGTGAAGGTATGAACGAATGACTGAACGAATGTGTGAGTGAGCAGACAGTTGAGAGACTGCGTGCTTAAACCGACTCGATGTGTACTAATTATTCATATATGTGCGAGTCTTCAGAGTAATCAAGATGTAGCTGAGATTTCAACCATAGGTAAAATAGTAATCCTAGAGTCCATCATCTGAGGCGACTTCACCTCTCCCGGTAAGTAGTGAATCCCAACCTCTTATTAAAAACAATGAAACCGCTTCCAGGCTAAGTACATAAGTTTCTTCTGTGACCAAGTTTCTTTTTAATAATTAAAAACAATAGGCCAGGAGTTATACCCATCGCTCATTCACATATACTGGTGCAATAGATTTAATTTGATAATTATTTAACGTATGCTCAACCTGCCAGTATTACAAGATAGAGTTGTATTATTATACTATTGTTTAAATCTTTTTTCTTTTCCAGATACAGAATTCAAGTTAATCTTTATTAATTCGGATAAAATATTTGAATAATTCTCTTCAGATGGAAAGCTGAAATTGATTCTCTTCGTTTCAAAATACAATATTCAGATTAATACTTTTTTTTTCCAGTTTTAAGGTAAAGTATTTCGTATCCTCCTTCAGCCAAAGTATCCACAATGAGAAACAAATTAAAATGATTTAAAATGAATATACAAACTTTAAAATAATAATCATTCACTCGGTATTTAAAACATATGATTCAGAAACACTTCACAGGTAATTTCGTTTATTATGTGCAGAAATACCGTAATCATTAAATAACAGAATAATTGACATACATGTAAAAATAAATGAACTTTATAGTTGTTGGCCTTTGCTCCACAGACGTTCACTCTTAGACACCGTTCAAGATGTGACATATATATACATAGAAATATCCGATGGTATACAAACAGTAGCAAAAGTAACACAATAAAAATAGATAGATAGCGAAACGAATCAACTTAGAAATCGGGGTTGATGTCGCCCCAATAAAATTAATCTAAAATGGATGTGGAGGCGGAAATACCGGAATGATACTAGGAAATATCCTAAAGACTGAATATAGATTAACTTAATAATTGTACTAAAATAACTGCGTATAGGGACAAGCAGTTATAAACAATTAAAAGAAACGAATTATTAGCTTGACTAATATAAACGAAATATGGCGAATTGACGCAGTCACATAGATGACACCACAATATATAGTTTTCTGCAGAATTTAGTCACGAATAAAGTAAAAAAAAAGGCACTTTGTCTATGTTATACCTGGCGTTAATTTTGATGCAATAATCACCACTCTCGACCTTAATTTCACAACTGTACACGACCAATAACTTATCTGGTTGCTGGACGAGATGGAAAAATCAGCCGGTTACTCGAAGAGAGAGAACAGAGCTTCTGACAAGACAAGCGTGATGAACAAAGGCTGGAAGCGGGCTCCGCTGGAAGCCCACGTGGCAGCTCTTATATACAGAGCTTTCGAGTTATCTTAAAATACTAGCAATGCTTTTCTTTCCATTTTCTATTCAAAAATCTAATATATATAAAAAATTTTAATATGTATTTTTTAATAATCATTTTAAACATTTTTTTCGATCGTTATATTTTTACATATTTTTCTTGCATCTTTTTCTCGCAATTGTTTGTTTTCCCAAATTTCCCTTTTTCTAATTCTAAAATATAATATATATTTTAATATGCATTCAATATGTATTTTAACATTTTTTTCAGGATCGTGTATAAAATTTTTTTTCTTGGGACCTTTTCTTCTCCCCAATTCCCTTTCCTTTAA
>NW_028234445.1:235625-242992 GCF_977035675.1 Penaeus japonicus | reverse complement strand
AATATATACCTAACTGTGCGCATCAACATCTCTCCATATCCTCTAATTAAAAAAAAGAAAAGAAAGAAAGAAAGAAAAAAAAAAACATACATACATCACATCAATCAACATATAAAAACTACATTTCATCCTAGTTTTACGAAGGAATCACTCAAAATTACTCAAAATTACTCTCGACGAACCAGTAATCCATCAAACAACGAATTACTTATGATCACTGATGTCAGGAACCGATTTTCTCAACAGCGCCCCATAATGCGGAATAACCGTTGTTAAAGACGGGTTCCCTGCTCATGTTCTGAGGGCTTAGGAGGTCTGCGGATGTGATGGGAGGGACGGGGGAGGGGGAGAGAGGGGGAGGAAGGGAGGGAGGGGGAGAGAGGTGGAGGGAGAGGAAGGGAAAGAGGGGGAGGGGGAGGAAAGGAGGGGGAGGGGGTGGGGAGAGAGAGAGGGGGAGAAATGTGTCGCCCCTGATGAGCTTCGGGACAGAGGGAGGAAAGAAGGAAAGCCCTCCGGGAAGCCTCTTGAGAGAAGGGCAGATACTCCTGAAGGAGAAGGTCAGAAGGACATAGGGGCCGCGCTGGAGTGAGGAAAGAGAAACCTCAATTAACATCAAATAATGTGGTTGATATATGTATATCTATCTCAATATCATTTAATACTCTTATCTACAACAGTACTTACCTACCTATCTAATTATCTATTCATATATGTATATTGATGTCTTCCTATACATCACAAAGAATGTGTGTTTGTGTGACGTCACTAAATACGTGCATAAACACACGGTATAGTAGTTCTAGGATGTGGTGTCTTCGTAAGCGAGTACAGAAAGAAATGAGATGACCTTAAAAATGATTTGAAAAAGACTTACAAACACGATTTAAACATAAGAAGAAAATTTACAACCCAGCGTTATCGTGTCCGTGAGGCGCCATCGGTCACGATCGAGTCACGTGATCTTACGTCATTGGTCCTTTATTGTTGAATTATTTTCGGCGACAATTATGTTTCGTTCCTCCATGATTATCATTTTTCGTTATCTTTGTAGCCGCGTGCAGTGCCGTAGGGTTCCGGGAAGTCGAAGGGGATTAATTTCCCTCTCTCTCTTCTGTCTTTCCTCTCTCTCTCTCATCGCTCTCGCGGCGCCTTTTTTCTCTTTCTAATTTTCTCTCTGCTCTGTCTGACTCTCTCTCTCTCCACTCATCTCTTCCTCCCTCCTCCCGTCCTCCTCCGCTCATCTCTCTTCAACTCCTCCCCTCTCTCGTCCCTCACGTCTCTCTCTCTCTCTCTCTCATCTCTCTCTCTTCTCTCTCCTCACACTCTCCACTCTTTCTCCTCTCCACCGCTCTCTTCTCTCATCTCCCTTCTTTCTCCTCTCTCTCCTCTCATCTATCTCCCGATTTAGGAGAGAGGAGACAAGGAAGGAAGCGGAAGAAGACAACGAGAAGGAGAAGGAAGAGGAGGAAAAAAAGAAGAACAAAGTAATAGTAATAATAGAATAAGAAGGAAAAGACGAAGATGAAGAATAAGTCGAAAGCAACGAAGAGGAACCCAGAGGAAATGAGGAACATAAGGATTTTATTAATCTCTTAAATGACTCAAAAGCTGCTTCATTTGAAAACAAAGTCCGATACCCTTTACGATTATTACACGTAAATTTTTAAGGCATACTACTGCACGGCGCTCCCCCCCCCCTCCCCCCCCCCCACACACACGCACATAAACGCAGTAAAAAAAAAAAAAAAAAAAAAAAAAAAGACCCTATCACAGACATTTATTGTTCATATTAACCAACAACCTTGAACAAACTTCTCTTTGATCCCTTTGCCATGATGATAAACCATATCACAGAAACCATAAAAAAGCTTTATTATTTGGGGTAAATGCAAGACCAAACCTTTAGAAGCAAAAAACCCATAAAACCGTTTTCTGTTACACAGTAGCTCAGAAGTAAATGCCACATTGCATGCATGATATGACGCCAGCAGTGCCCTCCCCCTTCATTACGACAAAATACAAGGTGTCATGAAAAGTTACGTGGAAAATGGAACGTCGCGTCATGCAATCAAATGTAGGATTGAACTAGAACGAAAAACGCGAAATCGAACTTCTTTCTCTTATAGGATTTTCAGGGGGAACAAAAAAAATCAAATAAAAATAAATAAATAAATAAATAAATAAAAAGGTAAGAGAAAAAAAATGAAAATGAAAATAGAAGTAACAATTTAATAAATAGAAGATTGTTGTATACCTTATCCTATTACAACTTCCTCTCGGTTACTCATGCGAAGTATCATATTCTATATTTATCTTTTCTTTAGACAAAGGTTTACGATTACGGCGAATATGATAGTGACATCAAAAGGAGTAAGGATAATAATCAAAATGAATAAGTAGAGTGAATGAAATAATGATACAATAGATAGGAAAATAAATATGATATCCATGATGATATGATGATGATAATAATGATATTCATTATGATAATGAGAATGATATTCATAATGATAAAGCTATTGTTAGATTAATGAATGATTACAGTTAATAGTTAATGATAATGATAGCAATAATGCCAATAGTGATGGTGATAATGTTAATAATGATAATAATAAAAATGATAAAAAGAACAACAGCACTGTCTGTCTGTGTACTTTCCTGGATAGGATAATATATTGCTTTTATTCATAATGTTAACACTTTCCTCTATGAATATATATATATAAATATATATATATATATATATATATATATATATATATATATATATATATATATATACATATATATATATATCACATATATCATATATATATATATAAAACCTATATATATCATATATATATATATATATATATATATATATAGTATTTGTGTGTGTGTGTGTGTGTGTGTGTGTGTATGTTGTATGTGGTATGTCAGTGTACATTATGTGCGTGTGGTGCATGTGTATGTATGTGTGTGTGTTTGTGGTGTGTGCCATTTGTGGGCGTATGTATGTATATATATAAAGTATATATAAATATATATATATATATATATATATATATATATATATATATATATATATATATTATATATATATATATATATGCATGTTTGTGTATGATATGTGTATATTTACCAACCATTTATATCTCTATATATTTTCTTTTTGGAAGGCGAGGGGTGGGTGGCCATTGTCTTTAGCAACACATTTATAAATAGAGATTGCATCTCCCCATCTCTACCAGCTGCCACAATATCATTGAATAAAATCTTTTGCAAAAGACGTAACAAGATTTTGTCAGCCAAGTTCCTGTCCATAACATCACACTTTGTCCTCTACTAATTGGATGCTGGTCTCCATGGCTACCGTATTCTCATTCCCTTTGTACCGTTCAGTGTATTATCTCCCGGTATCTATTTCGCTTATTAAGATTAGAACCGACAGCGCCTAAAAAAAAAGGGGGGGGGGGGCGAGAGGCAAGGATGGACGACAAAGGAATTCTTGAAGGCTGGAAGACCCCGAGTGACAAATGGCCTTTCGATCCTATACTATGTCAATACACGATGTTGGACGTGGACATAGAATCCTGTACAGTCAATATACACGCATGATGATATCTTTGTTCTACAGACACAATCAATAGAAATGGACTGGGGCTTATGATGCCTGTGCGTAGCAAATAGGAAGGGAAGGGAAGGGTTTCCGAATGAGGATAAAGGCAGGAGTTGAGTGACTGAGAGAGAGGAGGGGAGAGAGAGAGGGGAGAGAGGAAGAGAGAGAGGAAGAGAGAGAGAGAGAGAGAGAGAGAGAGAGAGAGAGAGAGAGAGAGAGAGAGAGAGAGAGAAGGGGGGAAGAGAGAAGAGAGAAGGGAGAGAGGGAGAGAGAGAGAGAGAGAGAGAGAGAGAGAGAGAGAGAGAGAGAGAGAGAGAGAGAGAGAGAGAGAGAGAGAGAGAGAGAGAGAGAGAGAGAGAGAGAGAGAGAGAGAGAGAGGGAGACGAAGAGGCAGGGAGGAAGGGAAAGAGAGAGAGAGAGGGGGGGGGAGGGGGGGGATAGAGAGAGAGAGAGAGAGTGTGTTTGTTAGATAGATCGATAGATGGATAGATAGCTAGAGGGAGAGAAGGAGAGAGAAAGTTAGATAGGTAAAGAGAGAGAGAGTTAGATAGATAGAGAGAGAGATTACCAGTTATCATTTTAGAATATTCAGAGTAACATAAATAGCGTTACCTACTGTGTGCCAAGAGGCATATTGCAATCATCCGAATACTCTTTTGCAATTACCTCAACAAAATATTTTGCTGGCAGGGAGGAGGGGGCATATTGTGCAACTCGCAGAGAAAGTTAAATACCCTGGAGCTGGTCTTGGTAATACCTTGTGTTCATAATATACTCATTCACACATGGGTTCAGACAATGAAATTACGGTGATAAAAATTATGATACTAATAACAGTTAATTTGATTAATAACATGATGCTCATCATCATTATATTTTTTTTCTCTTATTAGTATCACTATCAATAATAATAACAATAATAATAATAATAATGATAATGATAATGATAATGATAATAATGATAATAATAATAATAATAATAATTATTATTATTATTATTATTATTATTATTTTTATTGCCACTATCATTGTCATTATCATTATTATTATTATTATTATTGTTATTATTATTGATAGTGATACTAATAAGAGAAAAAAATATAATGATGATGAGCATCATATTATTAATCAAATTAACTGTTATTAGTATCATAATTTCTATTGATAGTTATCATTATCAATATCATATCCTGAATCCATTATTATCAGATTTGAGAATTTCTAACATACGGTTGCTTGTTACATATATGTTTGGTTAAACTACTGAACTTTTACTTGCAAAGTGCATTCAACACAGGCTTACCTAGAGTTACAATGGAGGATACAGTTTACAGTTCGAAGCAACAAATCCGAAACTGCTTCGCTGAACACTGAACTTCGAAACCTATTGTCAGTGGCTTCCCTTAAACGAACCACTATGGGTCGCTCGAAAATAATAATAACATTGATTAACTCCTGTCATCCTTTGCCAGACGTTGAGGAATTATGACACGGGAAGTATGAAACTATAAACGAGAGTAGGCTTGTGGCTTGTGCGAATTTAGCTAGAGGTGATAGTGTACGGTTTATGCTGCTTCCGAAATTCCGTATACTCGGGAAAACTTTCCGCCTCATAATGATATTTTTTTTCCTATAAATGATGTTATTTGGGGTTCACATCACCACTTCTGTGCGTAAGCTACTAGGTTGCCCACT
The DNA here is from genome assembly GCF_977035675.1 of Penaeus japonicus. Classification (NCBI taxonomy): domain Eukaryota; kingdom Metazoa; phylum Arthropoda; class Malacostraca; order Decapoda; family Penaeidae; genus Penaeus; species Penaeus japonicus. Next base: position 237,696 of record NW_028234445.1, on the reverse strand, counting down.
TTTAAGATATGATGATAATATCTTTGATGTCAACGGAGCGGTTTTATGCGCTACATTTTACTACACTCACTAGACGCACACACACCCACTTTACTACACACACATACACACACACACTCACGACACACACACACACAGTCACACACACACAACAGAACTCACAACCATACACACACACACACAACACTGATACACAAACAAACATAACACAAACTCACTGTTAAGGTATTTCCTCTTTTGTGATATCAATGTTCACTTTCTCTCTCAGCATAATTCTCACTTCACATAGGATAATTTGTTCAAAGAGTAGATTTTTCAAGCAATACACTTTCCTCCTAAACTTTCCTCGGGATGTATATATTTTTTCCCTATTTTAATCTCCTTTCTTTCTTTTACTTTATACTTGTAATAAGACAAAGCTAAGTAATATCAATAAGAATTGTTATTAAACGGTTTGTTATTATATTTTCCCGCCCAAAAGGAGCGAGAAAAAAACAGAATATCAGCATAAAAAAAAATAAAAAAATGAATTGGGACCTTGCGGAATAGTTAATTTTCTTTCATGTTGCTATAGACAATTGGAAATATCTAGATTATTGTGTGTTTATTTAAAGAACGGTCCGTGCTTTGGTTGCTGGAGGTCGCTCTAATGCTCTATGAATGGGTCGTTTCTATAGATGCCATTTTTTTTTGTTTATTTTTTCTTTTTTTCGGATCATTACAACATGGTTTTTCGACTTCATGGCTTTGTTTTTACAACGCATTTGGTTACTTGTTGAAGTGAAAAAAAATATGAAGGCAAAATTTTTGTTTTCCTCTCGTTTCTATCTCTCGCTTGATCTTTGTTTTGGGGTCCCCCCCCGGTTTCTTTGGTTTTGTTCGCTTAAATCTGTTTTCTGCTGTCCGTTTCTCTGTTTGTTTCTTTTTCTCATTGGTTTCTCCTGTCTAGAATTCTCTTGTTCTCTCTCGTCTGGCTTCTCTACTCCTCCTTTCTCCCTCTTTCGTCTCGTGCAAGAGCTCCGCTCAGTTTCTTGTTTATTTTTTTGTGGTCTATTTGTATGGAGGGAGTGTTTTTTATTTTAAACAAAATTAACCTGCTAATGGGGAAAAAGGGAGGACGCTCACGAGTATTAATGTAATGTTTTTGAATACAACTTCAGTTTTCAGGGAATGGGGGCATTTATTTATGTGCTATATGAAAAAAGTGTGGGTTGTTTGGTTTTTGCCTTTTTCTAAATCTACCCGCCATTACCGGAAATGTCAGGTGGGTAGGGTTTCTCTCTCCTCTCTCCACTCCTCTCTCCTCCCTCCTTCTCTCTCATCCCGTCTCCCCTCTCTCTCTCTCTTCTCCCTCCTCCCTCCTCCTCTCACTCTCTCTCTCAATTTCCCGCATCCATTCACCTCTTCCTCTCCCCAGACCCCTCCTCTCCTCATCTTCCTTCCTCTCCTCTTCGGCCTCTCCCCTCACCTCCCTCTCTCTCTCCTCACCGCTCTCTCCCTCCTCCTCCCCTCCTCTCACTCCTCCCCTCTCTTCTCCTCTCCCCTCCTCTTCCCCTGCTCCTCACACTCCCTCTTCCCTCTCTCACCTCTCTCGTTCTCATCCTTCTCTACTCCTCTCACTCCACACCTCCTCTCTCCCCTCTCTTCTGCTCTTCCTCTCTCTTTCTTTCTGATCAGTCCGTCTTTCCTTTTGCTCTCATCTCTCTCTCTCTTATTATATTCGTCTCTCTCTTTCGTCCTCTTTTCCTCTTCGTCTATCTATATATCTCCTTTTCGCCTTTATGAACCACTATTTGGATACTTATTTGGCATACCATTTATTATATTCAGATATATATTTCTCTACTAAGGGTTTGTATAATGAAGGACCCGAGGATTTGCACGATCTTTATGACGTGGAGTGAGCTTATGGTACTCTCGGGAATGAAGATTTTCAAATTCTTAAGATTTCTATTCTTGATTGTGACAATGTTTTTGATTTTTTCCTTTATTTTCTGTTCTCGCTTGTTCTTTTTTCTTTCTGTTCTGAAGCGGAAGGAGGAGGGGAAAGGAAAAGGAGAAAAGGAGAATG
>NW_028234445.1:230625-233125 GCF_977035675.1 Penaeus japonicus | reverse complement strand
ACAATCAAGGTGGAATATTTTATTTAGAAGTAGTTATACCCGTTTTTATGTAATATGAGTTGTTTCTAGAAATAATATTATGTTCTATTTTCTTACCTTATTCTAATTTACCCATTTCATCATTTACCTGTAAAATATGTATTTGGATATGTTTAGGGTATATGCTGCTCCTTCGATATTTTTTGATATTAGTAGCGTGTAATCGATGTTAGGGTTGTATATCATCATTCAGTATTTATTTATAATTATATTATTATAAATATGACAGAGGAGAGACATATCTATATTAATATACAAATTAATCTGTGCGTTTTGTATTACACCTCGCAAATTTATGGTTAAAAAATCATTCATTAATAGGGAATTAAGCAGATGGCTTACATCTCTTCTCTATTTTTTCCTATTGCAGGTGGATACGCAGTAATTAGTCCTTAGAAAGCATAGTGATAGTACATTATCTGTACTTGGTTCCTTAGTGTTCAATCACTTGTTGATCAACAGGAGAGGAAATATATATAAGAGAAGAGAGTAACAGTAACCAACTCGAGTATTACCACAACAAACACGAAACAAACAAACCCAGGCGAAGGAGGCCAATAAATAATGTCCTACGCTTTAAATAATAATATCAAACAATGTCTTTAAAATGTAAGCGGATTAAAGTAGAACTTATTTATTATTTTGCAGCACTGTGCGGCTCTTTGGAATAGTCGTAAACTGCAAGGTTTTACGCCGTAAGCCATTGTCTTGAACTTGAATCATTATGACTTAGCGGAAGTGTTTTCTTAGGAATTAAAAAATGTTGCACCTAGATTTTTTTTTGTTCTTTTTTTTTTTTTTTTCCTTTTTTTTTTCTGTTTCTTTTACATAGTTCTAAATAAAAATAAATCAGTTGTAAACTTGAATTTATGACGTAATAAATAATAACCAATTCGTTATCTTACTGTAACAACACTAGTAGTGTTTCGTTCTGCAAAAAGCCTTGAGAGTTAATTTATTAATTATAATTCTGGTGATTTATACGAGAGTCTAGCAGTGGGGAACAACAAAATTGTACATGGCAGCGATATAATGTGAATGTTATGCCTTGTTTCCAAGAGTTCTGTGGAACCGCAGTGTTGAATTAGGAGGGTAGTAGTATTGGGTCCATAATTGGTATGATTCAATTGGTTGTGTGTATGATTTTTTCCCTGCTTAAAATAATTGTGGCAAGTTTTATGTAGTGCAGTATTTCTAGTTTATAGTAGGGTATGTTACCTCTACGATTTATCAGTTAAAAATCCAGTTCACCTTTGTGATGTTTAGAATGGGCTAATAAGGCTCGTCCAAAATTCACTGATAGGTTCAAGAAGTGTGTGTTTTGTTTGTTATGTTTGTGTGTGCAAGTTTAATTATTTGTAGGTGTGTGGTGTATGTGTGTGGTGTAGAGTGTGTGGTGTGAATTTGTTGTGCGTGTGTTGTGTATGTGTGATTGTTGGAGTATGAATGTGTATGTACGTTTTTCTATATATGCATTGCATCTGCGAGTATATAAGTAACGCACATATGCATATCTGTACAGGGATTCAAAAATCAAGAAAAAAAAAAAGACAAAACACAAACAAACAGTTTGATCCCGATTTCCACGTGTTCTTCGGAGGACGCGGGTCAGCCGTCTACTTTCGGTGGCCTACTCAACAACACATTAAAAAGAAGAGCTTTTCGTGCATGACACAGGGGCGTTTGGCTCTCCACCAACGGGACCGGTGCAATAACTCCTTCCATCTCGGTACTGCTTGCTTCGAAAGCACGCGCGGGAGATTCCAACGAGGACGGCCTCTCAACAATTGTAGAGCATAAATGTATGGGTGTGTAGTAATCTAATTATCTATCTGTTATATGTATATATAGATATATCTTATAATATATATATATAGATATATGTGTTGTGTGTTGTGGGTGTGTGTGTTGTGTTGTTGTGGGTGTGTGTGGGTGTGTATATATATATAATATATATATATATTAATATATATATATAATATATATATATATATATTATACTAATATTATATACAATGTACATATAGTGCATGTATTGTGGTACACACACCACACACACACACACACTCTCACACCTCACACAACACACACACACCACACAAAGTCAACACAAAACACCACAACATCTATTATATAATATATAATTATATATATATATATGGTTGTTGGTGTGTTGTGTGTGTGTGTGTGTGTGTGTGTGGTGTGTGTGGTGTGTGGAATGCATCTAAATTTTTGTTCAGTTTTCTCTCTTAAAGATATCAAATCGTCCTTTGTGCATGACAAAAATCGCCAACGTATGTGACATCATATCTTTTCACCAATTACGAGGTTCTTCTTGAAAAGTGAACCCCTAAGTACGAAGACTCTCTCAACCCTTTCTCCCCTGACAAGACAATGAGGAAATTATATTAATGGTGAGAGAAACATCCAGCTTACTACATAAAACCCGAGCACGTCTGGC
>NW_028234445.1:224634-230525 GCF_977035675.1 Penaeus japonicus | reverse complement strand
TTACTAGTGATTCAATGCTTTATCATTGCAGTCTGTTTTGACCTGGACGTGTCCTGTTTCTGGGTTCGTTTCCGCCTCGAAACTCCAGCTTATCCAGCAGCTGTATTTGTTATCGGAAGGCCTGAGGCGTAGAAAGTGACTCAGGATTAAGAAGGACATAAAAAGAACCCAGGGCAGATCAGTCAGATCAGTCAGATCAGGTCAGACAGAGAGACAAAAGAACAGGTAGAACGAACAGCTCCGACCTCCACAGTAAAGACCATGACACGTGAACGTCTGTCTGTTTATCCAGGCGGGCTCGCGACACTGCATACAAGCCCGGCGTAGCATATACTCCGCAAATCTGGCTTATCCTTAACCCACCTACCCGCCTACCTAACTCACTCACCCAACCACCCACTTACTCACTCACTTACCCATTTATCCACCCACCCACCCACGCCTCCACCCAAACACCCACCCACTCACTCGCTCACCCAACTCACCGACTCACCCACTCGCTCACTCAATTTGCTCCCACTCGGAAAGATCGAGGCGCAGGCCCGCTAATCCTCGGAGTGAACAGAGTGAAAGAATACAGTGAACGTTATTAACAGCTAACTGGTTCTCTCAGGAAAGCAAGCAGAGTGATTATAATGAGAGTCGGAGGAAATAATAAAGTTGCCAAGGGTTCATTTTGTCATTGGTTTCTTTTGGGCTCTCTCACCCTTATTGCACCTTTCTCTCCCATTTTTGTTTTTTCTTATATTTATTCAATTGTTTGTTTGTTATCTGTCTACTATCTCACTCTCTCTGTCTTTCTGTCTAATCAGCCTCTCTCTCTCTCTCTCTCTCTCTCTCACTCACCTCTACATCTACACTCTCTCTCCTTCTCATCTCCACTCTCTCTCTCTCTCTCTCTCTAAGTCTCTCTTCTCTCTCTCTCTCTCTCTCTCTCTTCACACTCTCTCTCTATCTGTCTCTCTCTCTCTCTCCTCTCTTCTCTTCTCTCTCCTCTCTCTCTCTCTCTATCTATCAATCTCTTTCTCTCTGTATATATATATATCTATCATATATATATATAAAATATATATACATTATAAGTATATCAAATACATATTATATATATATATATATATATAAGTATTATTATTATATAAATATATACATATACTATACATAAATGTATTATACAACCACCCCACACACACCCACACAACACACCACCACACACACACCAATATATCTATATCTATATATAAATATATTTATATATATTATATACATCTTTATATATGTATTATATATATATATATCCTGAATATATACGTATATATCATATATATATATATATTACACACACACATATTTATTATATATATATATATATATATTATAGATATATATTTATTATTTATTTTATATTATATATGTATATCTAACCATACCACAACACACACCCACACCACCCCACACACACCCACACAGACACACCCACACAACCACCCCACCACACACCACCCACACACCACACCTAGGTTACACCACCACACACCACACACACACCCACACACACAAAATATATATAATATATATATATATATATATATATCTATTATATTATATATAACCATATGTAATTATATACTATATATATATATATATATATCTATATATTATATATATATTTATTATACTTATATATATATATATATATATTATCTATATATATATATAGGTCTATATATACAATATGTATAAATATATAATATACTCATATATAATCCCTCTATCTCTTTCTCATTTCTCTTTCCTCAACTCTTCCTCTTTCTCCTCATCTTCTCTCCCCTTCTTCTCTCTTCTTTCTTCTCCACCCATTTTTTTTTCCTCTTCCTCTCTCTCTATTTCATTCTCTCCCCCTTCTCCATCATTCCCCCAAAAAGACAACCAGGCAGAGACAGCAGAGAGACAGAAACAGAGACGAAATACAAAAAAATATATAATATCAATATAAAAAGCGAACCCCTCACCCGACACATACATGCACAAGCCATCAATCAATCCCCGTTTACATCGAGCTTACGATAACCCTAATCAAGAGTCTCGTCAAAGTGACTCACGCTGTGACAAATGCTGCCTGCTTCTTATGGAGAGGGGGGGATGGGGGAGGGGGGGAGGGAGGGAGGGGAGAGAAGAGGAAGAGGGAGGGGGATGGGGTGGGGGGAGGGGGAGGGAGGAGGCAGGGGGGAGGGGGGAGGGTAGGGGGGGGTCGTCCACGTACTCACCACGGAAAGGAGAGGTGGAGAGGTATATCAGCGGCAGAGGAGGTGGAGGAGGTGGAGAGAGGGGGGTGGAGAGGAGAGGAGGAGGAAGAGGAGGGAGGAGGAGGATGAGGAAAGAGGAGGAGGAGGAAAGAGATGCAGGGAGGGGAGGGGGGGAGTGAGAAGGTGAGGGAGGGACAGGCTGGGGGAGAGGGGCGTGGGGGTGGGGGAGGATGGTAGGATGGAGAGTAGGGAAAAAGGTGGTGAGGGGATAAAAAGAGGGAGAAAGCGAAGAATGCGAGGGAGAGAAAGAAAGAGGAGATGGGAGAGAGAAAGAGAGAGAAAAAAGAGGAGAGGAAGGGGGAGGGGAATAGAGTGAAAATGAGAAGATAGAGGAGAACGAGAGAGAGAAGAGTGGATGAGAAAAAAAAAGAGAAGAAAGAGAGAAAAAAGGGAAGTAGATAAAGGAGAGGGAGAAGGGAGAGACAAAACGCGAGAAGAAGAGAGAGAGCGGATTGTCAAAGGAAAGTGTTTCCATCACATTAACATGGAATTAATTTGAAATCAATACTTATTATAAAGAGATAAAAAAAAAAAACAGCGTTTCCACGGGAATTATAAACAGAGATCTGCTATCATAAAAGGCGGAAGTAAATATTGTATAACGTAAGATAAAAAAAGAAACAGAAAGAGGAGGAGGAGGAGGGGGAGAGGGTGTAGGAGAAGAGAAGGGGAAAAGAGAAGGGAAAAGAAAAGGGGAAAAGAGATAATGGGAGGGGGAGGGGAAAAAAAGTGAAAAACCCAGAGAAATGATGGGCGTTGAGGGGGAAGTTAGAGGAAGGGCTGAGGGGGAGAGGTGAGGAGGGGGAGAGATAGGGAAGAGAAAAGGGAGAGGATGGATCTGTTTCACTTGTTTTATCGAGGGAGATATAGGCATAGATAGAGAAGTAGAGAGAGAGAGGGAGAAAGAGAGGGAGAATGAGGGAGGGAGGGAGGGAGAAAAATAGAAAGAGACAGCGACAGAGAGATAGATAGAGACATAGAGAGAGAGAGAGAGAGAGAGAGAGAGAGAGAGAGTGAAGAGGAGGGTGGAGATGAGAAGGGGAGGAGTGAGGGAGGGAAGTGAAGGGGAGAAAGAAAGGAGAGGATGAAGGAAGAGGGGCAGAGTAAGTGTTGGAGAGGATCGAGAGAGAGAGAGAGAGAGAGAGAGCGACAGAGAGAGATAGAGAGAGAGAGAGTGAGGTAAGTAAGGAGGGAGGGAGAAAGGAATAGAAAGAGACAGCGACAGAGAGATAGATAGAGACATAGAGAGAGAGAGAGAGAGAGAGAGAGAGAGAGAGAGAGAGAGAAGGGAGAGAGAGAGAGAGAGAGAGAGAGAGAGAGTGATCGGTAGAAACAAAAAAATAGAAAGAGAAAGATACCAAGATCGAGACAGAGAGGAAAAAAGCCCGAAAGACCAAAGGACCAAAAGAGATTAAAGCAAAAAGGCGACCACAAGGAAAACAAAACTCACGAGAGCAGGCATAAGGAAACACCGATAGGCCTAAACAAGCACGAGGGGAAATGTTGATAGGCTCAGGATAAGTCGTAAGAAGAGGAAGTGTTCTGATGGGGAGGAAAAAACACAGCACTCAGGAGGTGATGGATGATGAAGCAGTGTTTGAAGGCGAGGGCGTGGAGGAATGATATATGAGACGGCGTCGATGCAAAGAGAGTTCAAAGAGAGTTAGAGAGGAGTATGGAATGGCGCGCTGGGGGGATGGGTGAGGGCGGGGTGGGGCAGAGAGAAGAGTGTGCGTGCAGGGAGGAGAGGAGAGAGTGAGTAAAATGGGTGGGGTAGGGAGAGAGAGAGGGGGGGGTGGAGGGAGGAGGAGAGGGGAGAGAGGAGAGAGAGAGACTGAAGAGGAGCGAGAGTGAGGCGAGTGAGAGGAGGAGGGAGAGAGAAGAGAGAGAAAGAGACGAGAGTGTGTGAGGGAGAGAGTGAGAGAGGGAGTGGGGGGGTAGGGAGTGTGAAGAGGGGGGAGGGAGGAGAGAGAGAGGGGGGGAGGGGAGAGTGAGAGAGGAGGGGGGGAAAGGGATGATTGTGGGAGAGAGAGGAGAGAGAAGGGAGAGAGAGAGAGAGGAGTGAGGAGTGAGAGAGACTGGGGGGGGAGGGGGTAGGGAGAGAGAGGGAGAGGGAGAGAGAGAGAGAGAGAGAGAGAGAGAGAGAGAGAGAGAGAGAGAGAGAGAGCGGGACAGAAAGAGAATGAGAAAGGAAGAGATAGAGGGAGACATGGAAATGGTGAGAGAGAGAGAAAGAGAGATACAGACAGATAGAGAAAGAGAGAGAGGGGGAGGGGGTAGAAAATAGAAAAAAAGAATTTAGTGGGTAGAAATTTAAGAAAAAGGGAGAAGGAGGGTAGAAAAAATGGTAGAATAGAAAAAAGGTAGAAAAAGCGGAGAAGAAAGGAGAAAGCGAAGGAAGAAGAGAGGGAAAGTGAGAGATGATGGTGAGAGGAATGGCAATGGTGAAAGGAAGTTGTTTATATTCGAGAGAGAAAGGGGAGAAGAGAAAGGGTGAGAGGATGAGAAGAGGGAAACGAGCGGAGGAAATGAAAGAGAGAGAGAGAGGGATTGACGGAGATTGAGAGAGAGAGGAGAGAAAGAAAAAGAAAGAAAAAAATAGAAGAAAGAAAGAAAAGAAGGGAAGGAAAAAAAGAAAGAATTAAAGAAAAAGAAAGAAAGAAAGAGGAGAGACGAGAGATTGAGACAGAGGAAAAAAAAGATGCTCTCGTCTCATTATAAGCTGCTTTGACAATCTATTGACAGACCATTGTCATTATAGGAAAGGACCATCCCTTCAATTATGGCGAGGTGAATATCACTGTGGAATATTTTATAATTACTTCACGTTTCTCTTCTATCCAAGATATATGAAAGAATTTGTTTAGCAATAGGAGATAAAGTACAGATTAAAATTAATTGTTGGACAGAGTGAAAGCTCTTAGGGTTGAAAACTGACACGAGGATGGTAAAATTTGATTATGTTGTAGATAAATTTAAAGAGAAGATTATTTAAAAGAAATAATGTTTGAAATAATTTTGACTACAATAATGTCTAGTTGAGGATGAGAGAAGGAAAAAAACTATTATACATCCTTTTAGATCTGCTTCTGAGTGTTTTTATCTTTTTAAAAGGATTAGAGTAACACAAATTGATGAATGATAAACAGTTAATGTACATGACATCTGATATATGTAACAGTAAGATGTATTAGTGAACACGATGATCCATATATATATATATATATATATAGATATATTTTATATATTTATTTATATATTTATTTATATTTATTGTATAATCTTATAATATTATATATATATATTATAGATAATTTATATATATTATAATTTATGTGTGGGTGTGTGTGAATGTGTGATTTGTGTGTGTTGTTTTGTGTTGTGTGGGTGTGTATATTATATTTTTAGTATATATATATATTTATATATTTTTATATATATTATATATACATTTTATTATATATATATATATATATATTATAGATAGGTATATTTATATATATATATTATTATATATATATATATATACATATATATTACATATATATGTGTATATATATATAAATATATATAAATTTTTTTTTATAT
>NW_028234445.1:216236-218736 GCF_977035675.1 Penaeus japonicus | reverse complement strand
AAAAAAACCCAAAAAGCGAAATAAAACCAGGGAAAATTAACAGGGGGATGGGGGAACAGTAACAAACAGTTTTTTATGATAAGGCCCGTTTTTCCCGAGAGGAAATATGGCAACAACTTTTTTTTTGGGTTAACCTTTTGGGGGAAAGTAAACCCCATTTTAAATGGGGGATTGAAAAAAATGAATTTCCTTAAAAAGGGACTTACTGAAAACTGCCCTCTGACATTAAATTTCGGCCCCGGCCAGTACTTTTCCATTCCGTTTTAAAATAAAAAAAAAATTTTTCCCATATAAATACCCCCAAAAAACTGAATCCCCGCAAAAAACCGGGAAACAAAAAACAAACATGTGATTCTCTGACAAAAAGAAAGGGGAAAAAATCCCACCCTTTTCCCTTTTCCTTTTTAATAAAAAAAATGGTTTCTTTCAAAGAGAAAATTAAAAAAAAGCAGAATAACTTTTTATTATCAAAAAATTCCCAAAACCCAAAAACTGATGCATTCCCCAATACTTGAAAAAAAAAGGGGGTAGAGTTTTATACTAAAATACGGGAAAAAATTCTTTTTAAAGAAACAAAAAAAAAACGCAAAACATAATGAACCCCGTGAAAAATTTAAAAAGGCGTTTTTTTTCTGGGGAAAAATTTAAGGCGAGCTAAATCATTTAAAAAATTTCCATGGAAACAAGGGGACATTCAAAAACCATACCCCACAGGTGCCCCGTAAAATAACGAAATTTAAAAACCAAAAATTCGTTTGATATGAAACTTAAGGGATAACAATAAAAGTAACCATCTTTTTAGAAAAGAGAGAGAAAAAAGAGAGAGAGAGAAGGGGAGAATGGAGAGAAAACAACTCAAGGAAAAGATATATCCACATCCCTTTAAACCTAAGGGGCCAGGCAAAAAACGTTTTTAAATTTTCCATAAAACCGAGAACGTAGAAAAAGTTCCGGAAAACCCACTTGCCACCCCCTACTTTATGTTTCTTGGGTTTCCGCCAAATTTTTCCGGGGTAAAAATTTTACCCAACTTCCCGACTCCAATTTTATTTAAAAACTTAGATTCCGGCATTTTAGTACACAAAACGCACGGGAAAAAATTTCCCCAGATCATTGGAAAAAAAAACGGCCGAGTTTTTACAACCTGAAACGCCCGAAAAATAGGTGCCCTTGGGTTAAAAAGGGTTTACGATTAAAATACAGGTTGGGATTTTTTTTTGGGGCAAAAAGGGGGGCCCTTTCTTTGGTGTTTAAAATATCCCCCCGAGAAGTAAAAAGATACCGATTTAACAACACGCTTTGGGGAAAGAAAAAAATTTTCAAACTTTTAAAAAAAACGGCCCCTAAAAAAAACATCGATGACCAGGGGTGACGTCAAAAGGAGGGTCACAAAAAACCAAAATTTTTTCAAAATCAAACTACCAAAAAATAAAATTTTTTTCAACCCAATTTTTTATATGGAAACCCCTTCAAAGAAAAAAAATGATAAAGCTACCCGTAAAATTTAAAATTTTTAATTGTTTTTTCCCTGAAAATCCCGGGTCAAAAGGGTTTTCCGGGGTTTCCATGCATTTTGAATTTTCCCGCTTTTTTTAAAAACCTTTTTTGGCCCGGAAAAATTTTGCGAAAAAACTTTAAAAAACCGGAAAACCCTTTAAAATTTTGGAAAATGGGGATGTCCCGGGCCTTCACTTTCGAATGATGTCGGGGGGAGTCTCGAATTTTCCCTAAAAACGTTTTGGGTTATCCCCCCGTACTCGGCTCACACATAAGATAGCGTCAAACCAACGAAAAATCGGGCCGGGTTGACTTTGGGATTAGTGTAGTGGGGTCCCACATAAAGGCCCCATTAAAATTAACCCCCCAATTAGCAAAATTTGGTTTCAATTTAAACCTATTAATCTCGGGAACCCACTGAAAAAAGACGGTATTTTTCCCAAAAACCCAAAGAAATTTTGGGGTTTTGCGGCCGGGGGGCGGGAAAGGGCTTTTCTTTTCTCGGCCCCAAAACCTAGGATATGAAAAAAAAAGGGGGCAGCTACATACGGCCCCCAAACCCCACTATGGAAAATGGAAATTTAAGGGTGGGAAATCTTTTCTTTCCCACAAATTTTTTTTGGGCCAAACAAATAAATATAATTATGTTTTCGTTCAATTTTAAATTTTGGAAAAACTGAAGATTGTCTTTGCGTTGAAAATTGCCTTTCGTTTTTAAGCCGATTTTGGGTTTATTTTAAATTTTTTCAGTGAACCAAAAAGGGGGGTGGCGGCAGAAAATGTAGCCCTGCCGCGTTCTTTTCATATCATAGGTTTTGGGGCAGAAAAAAGAACGTTTTTACTCCCAAAACACCAACACAACCAAATCTATTTTGGGGTTTTTGGAAAAAAAAATTTTATATATTTACGTATATACATACATATATATATTTTTATAAATTTTAAATTTTATATATATATAAATAAATATAAAATATTCCACCACAACACAAAAACATATATA
>NW_028234445.1:210049-216136 GCF_977035675.1 Penaeus japonicus | reverse complement strand
ATGTATATATATATATATATTATATATATATATTATATTATATATATATTATATATATATATAACATTTACATATTATATACTTATATATCTGTATTTTTATTCATTTATATATATGCGTATATATATATACGTATATATATATATATATACTATATTTATATATATATATATTATATTATATATATATAAGTATATATATAAATGATTAATTTACAGATATATATGTATATGTATATGTATATGTATAGTGTATAATATATATACTTATACGTGTTTATATATATATATATTTTTATATATATTATATATATATATATATTATATATATATATATATATATTTTATATATATATATTATATATATAATAAGGTATAGTTGAAATGCTCCTATCTCTCACTTGTTATCCACAACCGGAGTCTATCTCTATTTCTCCATCTTCTACTAAATGTTTCGTTCAAAATGCATACACAGTAAACATAATATACCTCATTCCCAAGCCAATGCAAGTGATTGCCTAAAGAAGACAAACAAATTATGATAATACAGCTGTTAAGGCGAAAACTTGCCCTATGAGAGAGAAATATGCAGATCCGAAAATAAGTATGATTTTAGCGAAGATGAAAATGAGGTTAAAAGATATACATACGATAATCATGCCAATGAAAAAGTAGCATAAACAAAGTGAAGTGCGGTGAAAATTGCATAGTCATCCATATTTTGTCTCAGAGCATCCCGCGGGAGCTATTTTTGATAAGAGATTTATATGCAAAATATGTATAAATAGAGGTCCTGGATGTTAGGTATGGAAAGATATGCATCATGAAATTCCGAAGAAGAATTTAAGTCGGCTAATTCCTGTATCATTTATCTCTGTGATTTGTATACGTGAGTCATAAATGGGATGCTGCCGGGAGATGTCTGTCAGCATGTTTGCTTTCATGCCAGTTCTTAACATGCATAAACTATTTGATATCTCTATCATTTGCTATGTATATCTCGCTAACCAGGTAGATAGGGAGTTGGACAATTAGGATTATCGATAATGGTGATAAAGTTATATAGTTTTGTGTGTGTGTAGGTGCAGCTGCGCATATCTTTCTAAATATATATATATATATATATATATATATTATATATATATATATTATATATTATATTACATATATATATACTATATACTTATATATTTCATACATTATATATATATATAATTTATATATTTATATTTATATATATATATATACACTGTGTATATATATATATATATATTATTATATTATATATATATTATATATATACAGATATATATATATATTATATAGTATTTTATATATATAATATATATAATATGTATATATTATCTATATATATCATAGATATATATATATTATATATATATATATATATATATCTATGATATTTATGTGTATATAATAAGGAGAGAAGAGGAAAAGAAAAAAGAGAAGGGGGAAAAAGAACCGAAAAAGAGAGAGGGAAAAAAGAGAGGAGAGAGAGTGGGAGAGGGACGGGGGGGGAAGAGAAAAGAAGAGAGAGAGGAGAAGAGAGAAAAGATGGGGGGGTTAAAGGAGGGGGAGGGAGGGGAGAGAGGAGGGAGAGAGAAGAGAGAGAGAGGAGAGAGGAGAGGGGGAGAAGAGGAGAGAGAGGAGGAGGGGAGAGAGAGAAAAGAGAGAGTCTGAGAGGGAGGGGAGAGAGAGAGAGAGAGAGAGGAAAAAAGGAAGAGGGGAAGAGAAAAGAGAGGAGAGAGAGATAAGGGGGGGAGGGGGAGAGAGGGGAGGGGAGAGAGAAAAGAGAGAGAGGGAGGAGAGGGAGGACTGAGAGGAAAAGGAGAGGAGAGGGGAGTGGGGGAGAGAGAGGAGGATGGGATGGGGGAGGAGAGAGAGAGAGTGAGAGGGAGAGGGAGAGAGAGAGGGGAGAGAGGGAGAGAGAGGAGAAGAGAGGAGGAAAGGGTAAAAGTATGAGGGGGAAAGGGGAAAGGAGAGAGAGAGAGAGAGAGCAGAGAGGGGGAGGGGAGGGAGAGAGAGTGAGTGAGAGAGAAAAGAGTGAGAGAGGAGAGAGAAGAGGAGGGGAGAGAGGGGGGATGGGGGGAGGGTTGGGAGGAGAGAGGACGAGGGAGGAGAGGGAAAAGGAGGGAGAGAGAGGGGGGAAGAGTGAAGGTGAGAGAGAGAGTGGAGTGGATGAGAGGAGAAGAGAAGGGGAGAGGGGAGAGGAGAAAGAGGAGAAGAGGGGAAAGAGAGGAGAAACAAAAACAAAAAACAGACAGACAGAAAAAAAAAGGGCTTAGGGGAATAACAAAATTAAACCTCCCAAAAACTTCTAAACAAGAAAAATTGTTTCCCCACTTTACGGGAAAACAAAGTTTTAAAATCCTTTTCCCAAATCCTAGGACCGGGAAAAAGTTCTTCCCTTAAGGCTTGACGGGTTTAGGGGGTCCCTTGGTTAGGGAAGCCAAATAAACCTTATATTTGGGGGGGAAAAAAAATGGGGGAACTTTTGAAGGTTAAAAATTTTTGAAAAATCATTGTAGTCGGGGATTCGTTTTTTTGGGGGTTTTTTTGTTTTCCTTTTTCCCTTTCGTTTCATCTTTAGTTTTACATTTTTCGGCAAAGTTCTTTTTTTTTTTTCCTTCTCTTTTTGTGTTTAGGCGTCTGGGAATATAATATAATATATAATATTTTTATTTATATTTATTTTTATTTTTATTATAAAAATTTATATTTATTTATTTTATATGTACTGTATAAATTTTATGTACATATAATTTTATATATTTATATATATAAAATTATATATATTTATAGGAAATATATGTATTTACATATATTTATATATATTTTATTTTTTATATAATATATATATATATATATTATGATATAAAAATTTATTTTGAGGGTTGGTGTGTGAAATGTGTGGGTGTTTTGTTTTTTTTAAATTCATATTAAATGTGTATGAATTTATGAAAGTATGTTTTGGTTTTAAAATCATTAGCCCAAAACAGTTTTTCACTGGGTTTTGAGATAAAATTTGGGAAAAAATCGAAAATATAAATTTTGTTTTAATACAAGGGGGATTTTTACGGGAATTACATCCTCAAAGAAAGTTCCAATCCCGTTTGAATCGATTTAGGACCCCAAATGAGCCGATTGCTCCTGTCAATTCGCGCGCTCTCTCTCCACTGGATCTGAAACGAACGCAATTTTTTTTGATGACAAATTCGGCCCGGGGAAAAAATCAATTGCATTTATTCCCGTCTTTAAAAGCCGCAGAAACGGCGGGAAAAGGATGCCGAACCCAAACCGAAAGCCCAGCTTCCTTAAACCCCGCGTGCCCGAAAATTCCCCTTTGCCCCCCCCCACCCCCCCTCCCCCCTCCCACACCCCGGCCCCCCCCCCGTCCCAAATCCCTTTTTGGCACCCCCTGTTGGGCCGTGCCAGGCCGGTTTCGGTTGGGGGGGAAGTGACGGGCCTTATTGTGGGAGGCCCTTAAACTCCCGGGTTCCCCCCCCCCCCCCCCCCCACTTCCCCTTTTTTTCTCTCTTTCCCCTGTTTTTCCCCCTTTCCCTCCCCCCCCCCATCCCACTAGCCCCCTCGGGTTTCCCACCCTTTTAAAAAATGGATGAATAATTTTTTCCTCTTCCCGGGCTTTTAAAAGGGCACATACACAAGCACAAAACACAAAACACACCAAACCAACCCCACAATTCCCAACAACACACACACACCCCAATATTTTATTTATATAAAATATATATATATATATATATATATGTGTGTGTTTTTGTGTGTGTGGGAGACAAAATATGTTTTTATTAATAAAAAAAGGATGATATTTGTGAAAAAAAACACCTTTTAAAAAAATACAAAGTGGGATGTAAATTTATTAAATTTTGGTTTTTTATTTGCATTTTTCATGGGTTTTCGGTGTTTTTTTCCCCCCAGGTTTGGTGGGGGAAGGGGGAAACCATTTAGGGGGGTTGGGGGCAATGAAGGAAGTATTGATTGATTAATTGGGTTTTGGGTTTAATGTATCATTTTTTTGTATGTGGGAAGGGGGGCATGTTAAAGTGTGGTATATGTTATTCACACACACCCCCACAATATATTTATTTTTATTTATATATATTTTTATATATATATATATTTATATATTTTTTATACATTTGAAAATATATATATATATATTTTATATTTTTTATATTTAATATATATATTTATTTATATATATATTTATATATTTTATATATATATATTTAATATATATAAATTTTTTTATATAATTTTTAAACACCACACACGCCAAAAAATATTTATGTTTACTTTTAATTTTTTTATATATAAAATATATTTAATATATATTTTATATATAAATATATAAAAAAATATTTTTTCATTTATGTTATATATATTATAATATTATATATTATATATATATATTTTAAATTTTTTAATATATGTGTTGGTATTTTGTATGTATTTATGTTATAAACCACACCCACACAACATTCACAACAAACCCCAAAAACCACACAAACACACACAAAACCCCACACACACCCCCACATGGATTTTGTGTGTGTGTTTTTTGTATTGTGTGCGTGGGTTTTGGGGGGGTGTTTATTTTCTCTATGGTTTTATATTACGTATAATATACAAAATTTTTTTATGTATAAAATTTATTAGTATATATATATTATATTTTTAAAATTTTTTTATTTAATACATATATTTTTGTTTTATATATATATAATTTTAATTTTATATATAATTTAATATATATAAATATACTTTTTACAAATATATATATATTTATAATTTAAAAATATTTTATATTATATTTTTATTTTATATATATATATTTTTTTATATATTTAATATATATTTTATATATAAATTTTGTTATTTATTTTTATTTTTATATATATAAAATATATATATATAATTTTTATATATATATATTTAGTTTTTATAAAAATTTTTTATATATTTTATATTTTTTATTTATATTATATATATATATATAAAATATATTTTGCTTTTCAAAATTTTATTACACACAACACACACAAAACACGGACACAAAACAACAACACACACACCCCACTCACCACACAAACCCCATGGGTTTTTTGGGGTTTGTGTTGGTGTGTTTTGTGTTGGGGGTGTGTGTGGTGGGTGTGTGGGTGTGTGTTTCGTGTGTGTGTGGGTGGGTTTTTTTATTATTATTTATATAGAAATTTTCTATAATATAATTTATTAAAATTTTATAAAAATTTATATAATTTATGAAATATATTATTTTTTATTTTGTAAAATAATTTTTTTTATTTTTTTAATTTTTTATTTTTATATATATATTTTATTTTTATTTTTAATTTTTTTTTAATTTATTTAATTTTACACACCCAAAAACCACCAACACCCCACAACCACGCATATATATATTTTATTTTTACGATATTTTTTTTTATTTATTTATTTTAGTATATTTTATAAATTGGTTTCCTATTTTTATATTTTTATTTTTATTTATATATATATATTTTTATTTTATATATATTTGTATTTTATACACATTAAATTTTTTCTATATATATATATATTATATTTATTTTTATATATATTTTATTTTATACTATATTTTTAAAATATTTTTTTATATATATATATATATATATATATATATATATATATATATGCATATCATATATTATAACAATACGCACCAAAAAACACACACACACACAAAACCACACCCCACCACCCCAAACACCCAAAAACACAAAATATTTATATATTATATATATATATATATATATATATATTTTTATAAATAAAGAGAGGGGAGAGGGAGGGAGAGAGAGAAGGAGAGAGAGAGAGAGAGGGGGAAAGTGAGAGAGGGGATATCTATCTATCATTATGTACATTTATCATTATTTCTTTTATAAGCTTTTTGTTTTTTTTTTCCCTTTTAATTCTTTTTTCCACACGTACCCTTGCAAACACACCATTGCAACAACCCAAATACATGTATAAAGCTTAAATTCCTGGGAATGGAAAAGTTGAGTTT
>NW_028234445.1:171573-176573 GCF_977035675.1 Penaeus japonicus | reverse complement strand
TATATATTTTACATATAAATATATACATTTATATAAATATATATTATGTATATCTTTATATATATATACATTATATATAAATGTATATTATTTAAACCATATACACAATACCTACTTAATATAATATATATATATATATATATATATATATATATATCATATATATATACTATATATATATATATATAAAATAAACGTGTGTATTAAATACTATAGATTTATTTATTTTTATATTTATATATTTAAATATATATATATGCTTATGTATATATCATAATGTATATATTTAGATAGTAGATAGATTATATGTATGTTATATATTTAAAAAAAAACAAAACCCTATATATTACATATATGTTTTGGTTTTACACATACACACACAACACACCAGACACACACACACACACACACACCACCCACACACACAACACAAACACACAAATATATATTTATCTTATATTTATTTCTTCTTTATAGATATATATGTATATTATATATAGTTATTATATACTTAAGTATATATATACAAATTTATATATTATATATGTGGTTATTATATATATATATATAAATAATATTTAAATTTATATATATGTGTGTGCACTGTGTCGTGCTGTGTGTGTGTGTGTGTAGTTATGATTGTGTGTGATATTAATATATATACCTATATATATATTATATATATATATATATATATATTATTCTGCATATATGTAGGTATATTATATAATCAACACTATGTATACACACAAATATATATACCTACATTTATAGAGATATAATACTATACTCATTTATTATATTTATATTTATATAATATATATATATATTTATATAAATGCATTTGTGTGTGTGCCTGTGATGTGCTCGTTCGTTTGTGTGTGTGTGTGTGTGTTGTGTGTGTGAGTGTGTGTGAGTGTTCGAGTGCAACTATTTTATATAAATATATTATATGATATATATAATATTTATATATATATATATATATCTATAAAAAGTGTTTGTATTTATTATGTGTGTGGCATGTGTGAATTAGGACACACACACACATGTATTATGTAATCTATGTATAAATATAAATATATATATATGAATATCAATATATATATATCACTTACTATTATATATATATATATATATATACTATTTCCTATCTTTTCTGTCACAAGATAAATTTCCGGCCACATTTTTTCCGTGGCGGAGCACAGGAACATTTTGGGGGCTTCTCGGCCCCGGCCATAACTCACGGAGGCACGAACAAGTAACAATTTAAGTCTTTTTAAAACATGTCGCTTGTAGCTACCTGACCGTTAGGAATACGTAAGGAGTACGTTAAGGGCTAGTTTACCCACCAGCTTGTGTTAGAAATAGGCCTTGATTCAGTAAACGACGAAGAGGCCAGGCTGGGGCTTGGAAAAAGGACATGACCTGCGCCGTGAAGTTGTTTCTGCATAGGTTGTTTGGAGATGAGAGAGAGGGAGGAGCAGAGGAGGGCGAGGGGGAGGGAGAAGAGAGGGAGGCGGAGGGAGAGCGAGAGCGAGAGAGAGAGGGAGAGGGCGAGAGAGTGAGAGAGAGAGAGAGAGAGAGAGAGAGAGAGAGGAGGAGAGAGAAGGAGGGAGAGAGGGAGACGAGAGAAGAGAGAGCTTGAGCGCAGAGGAGAGGACGGGGAGAGAGAGAGAATAGAGACGAGAGAGAATGAAGAGAGAGAGAGAGAGAAGAGATGAAGGAGAGAAAGAGATGAGAAGGGAAGATGAGAGAGGAGAGAGAAAGAGTGGAGCGAGAGGAGAGAATGAGAGAGATGAGACCGAGAGAGGACGGCGGGGGGGGGGGAGCGACCGGAACGAGAGAGGAGAAAGGCGGGAAAAGGAAAAAGAGAAAGAGACAGAGACAAAAAAAGAGAATGGGAGTAATTATGCGCATGGCTGTGGTACGTGTCGATGGTATCACTTATTTTGTGTCAAGATTATTCCTCCTTTATTGGCCTCTCGCCCCTTTCCTATCCACCGCACCCCCTCCCCTTCCTTCCCCCCTCCCTGGATGTCTCCCCAGGGTGCAGATAGGTGGTGTGTGTTCTACTCACATTTTTAACCATCTGTATACACTACTCCGACCGCCCTCTCCCCCTCCTCCCGTCCCCCTACCTCCCCTCCCCTTCCCTCTCTTGATTGTCCCGGCCGCGGTGATCGGCCCCTTAGTTCTGCTTTCAGTTATGATTTGCCATTTCCGCTATTGGTGTTATACCTATATATTTATATATATATATTATTTATATATATATATATATATATATTACTTATATTTATCTATATATATATATATAGATTTATAGTGGTGTGTGGATGTTTGAGTAATCTATTCTATATAGATATTGTATTTAGATTATATAGTATATATATATAATTATATAAATAGTTACGTTATTTATAGATATAAGATATCAGTATAAATATGATATATACTATATTCACTATTTAGATATATATTTAATATATTTATTTATATATATATCTATATATATATATTTACATACATACTCACTATCAATCTATTTATTTATATATTTATACGTATTGATTTATATAATATATATATATATATTATAATATAGACAGTATATATATATATATACATATATTAGATTATATATACTTTTACCTTTAATTTATCTATCATCATATATATATAGATATATATATATTATTTCTGTGTGTGTGTGTGCTGGGTGGATTGATGACTGGGAGTGTAATATATTTATTAGTTATAGTCTATATATATCTATATTTATATATTTTGATATATTATATATTATAGTATTTATTTTCTTTATTTATATGTTATATTTAGATTTTGAGTTAGAGATAGATTTAGATACACACCACAAGCACAAACACTAAGACATACTTGTCACACAAACCATTATATATATATATATAAATATATATTAATATATATTTTTTTTATATATTATATATATATATACACATCCATATATTACTATTATATATATATATATATATACTATATATATAATTATATATATTATATATATATATTTATACATACATACATAAATATATTATCTATATATAAATATATATTATTATATATATATATATATATATATACATATTTTGTGTATATATATATATTTATACATATACATGTATATATATTTTTAATATATATATATATATATATATATATATAAATTATATACATATATATATCTCCATAACTCATATATATATAAATATTGTATATGTACTATGTATATGTATATGTATTATGTATGTATGCCTATATACAACCATATATATTACTACTCTATATATATATTTCAATATAAAATATTAATATTATCTATATATATATAAATATTTACTATATATATATTGGGGGGTCGTGTGTGAGTGTGTCTGTTTATGAGTGAGTGTGTGTGCGGTGTGGTGTGTGTGTCTTCTGTGTCTGTGTATATAAGTATGTACGTACTACCAGGCACGTTACCACGCACCACACATCTTCCTCCCTGGCCTGGCTCCGCTGGGCCGCACACCAGGTACCCCATCTATCAGAGCGTAATGCACCGAAGCCGTGCGAAGGAAAGATCAAAGCGCACACACACGAACCCCAGCAAGGTGCCAGCGTGGCCAGGCTGACACATGACACCTGGCACCCATGGCACGCCCTCCCGCCCCATGAGGTGTCAGGTGGCACGAGTTGGGGTTCATGGTTCACATAGGGGAAGTGTATTTTGATTATTGTTTTTATTATTACTATTACTATCATCGTTATTCTTATATTTATCAATATCAGTATCATCATCGTTATGATAATAATCATTATCATAACAATTATCATTATCATCATTTTTGTTGCTACCATCATTTTCATCATTATTATTATTATCATTATTATTATTATTATTGTTAATATTACAATAATCATTATAATTGTTGTTGTTATTGTTGTTATCATTATTATCATTGTTATTACTTTTATCATCCTTACCATTACAATAACCATTATCATTATCCTTATCATTACTACAATTAATAACAATATCATCATTATGTTTTAGATGTAAGAAGTAAATTCAACTTTAATAACAGTCACATATTACGTTATAGTATTGTATGTTATTAAGCTGGATCCTAATATATATATATATATTATATATTTTATATATATATATATATATATATTATATAATATATTATACATACATATATATATACTATATATATTTATATATATATATATTTATATATATATTATATATATATATTTATATATATATACACGCTCACACACACACACACACACACTCACACACACAACACACACACCACACATACTATATAAATTATATTATATTATATATATATATATATATATATATGTGTGTGTGTGTGTGTGTGTGTGTGTGTGTGTGTGTGTGTGTGTGTGTGTGTGTGTGTGTGTGTACGTACGTAGTAGTATATATCATATCATAACATAGTATACCATAAATGTTGTATGTGTACACTTTTGTATATCATCAAGAGGTAAATGCACTTATCAGTATAAGTGGCTTTTAAATAATCGCATTTTTTTATACTTTATGTTTTCACTCTCCCGAAACTAGTATATCAAGCAGAAAGTAGTGTCAAAGTGTCATTATCTTTTATTTTACCAAAAAAATAAATAACAGCCAATCACCTGATTATCCTATAAGCAAGTCACCATTTGAAAAAAAAACAATCCATTTAACTTAAAAAAAAACAAACAAAAAAAAAAAAAAACAAGAAGTACATAAAAATCAAAACGTCTTAAAGTTTTTTTATAAGTATTTCATTACAATCACACTTGCATGTGTATTCATATCAGTTCTGTCTATCTATTTGCTCATTGGGTTTAATCTCTTTTTTTTTTTCTCTCAGTATCCTCCCGGAGTCTCAAAAAACTTACATTGCGTATGTGCTGGTCCCGTTAGCAATAGCGTGACCAGAATAGCATCAGGA
>NW_028234445.1:167877-171473 GCF_977035675.1 Penaeus japonicus | reverse complement strand
TAAAACACGTTAGAGCCTTTCTGATAACGAAACGGTTTACAGTTCAATGAAACTGATTTTGTATATTTAAGGAAAAATCAATTGCGAGAAAAAAGGTGCAAGAAAAAAAATGACGATCCTGAAAAAGCCAAAAATGCTTAAAATACACGTAAAAGCCATTCTGATAACGAAACGGTTTACATTTCAATGCACTAAATTTTTGCTATATTAAAGGAAAAATAAATTGCGAGAAAAAAGGTGAAAAAAAAAAAATGACGATCCTGAAAATGCAAAATGCTTAAAATAACACGTTAGAGCCATTCTGATAACGAAACGATTACAGTTCAATGCACTGATTTTGTATATTAAAGGAAAAATCATTGCGAGAAAAAAGGTGCAAGAAAAAAAAATACGACCTGAAAAAAGACAAAAATGCTTAAATACACGTTTTCGAGCCATTTCTGATACGAAACGGATTACAGTTTAATGCACTGACTTTTGCTATATTAATGGAAAAAAAACCATTTCGGAAAAAAGGTGCAAGAAAAAAAAAATGACGATCCTGAAAAAAATGCAAAAATGCTTAAAATACACCACGTTAGAGCCATTATGATAACGAAAAGGATTACAGTTCCAAGGCACTGATTTTGCTATATTAAAGGAAAAAAAAAATAAATTGCGAGGAAAAAAAGTGCAAGAAAAAAAAAAAAAATGTAGGATCTGAGAAAAGCAAAAATGCTTAAAAAAATACACGTTAGACCCATTCTGATAACGGACGGAATTAAAGTTCAATTCACTGATTTTTGTTATATTAATGGAAAAATCATTTGCGAACAAGGGGAAAAAAGGGGCCAGAAAAAAAAATAACGATCCTGAAAAAAATGCCAAAATGCTTAAAAATACCACGTTGGGAGCATTCTGATAACGAAAGGATTACAGTCAATGCACTTGATTTTCTATATTAAGAAAAAATCACTTTCGAGAAAAAATGTGCAAGAAAAAAAAAATGACGATCCTGAAATAAAGCCAAAAACTGCTTAAAATACACGTAGAGCCATTCTGATAACGAACTTATATGGATTTACAGTTTCATGCACTGGAACTTTTGCTATATTAAAGTGGAAAAAAATCAATTGCGAGGAAAAAATGTTGCGAGAAAAAGGAATGGCTGAATCCTGAAAAAAAATCTCAAAAATGTTAAAATACACGTAGAGCCATTCTGATAACGAAAACGGAATACAGTTTCAATGACACTGATTTTTGTTCTATTAAGATAATATCAATTGCGAGAAAAATGGCGCAAGAAAAAATAAAATGGACACTCCTAAAAAAAAAGCAAAAAATGTTAAAAATTAGGCATTTTAACGAAGGAAGTTCAATGATGATTTTTTATATTAAGGAAAACATGCGAGAAAAGTGCAAAAAAAAAAAGATCAAAAAAAAATGTTAAATACCGTAGGCTTCTGTAAGAAACGGTTCAGTCAGCATGATTTTTGTAATAAAGGAAAAATGCGAAAAAAGGAGAAAAAAGACGACTGAAAAACAAAGCTTAAACCGTTAGAGCATCGTACGAACATTAAGTTCAATGCATATTTTTATATTAAGAAAATCAATGGAGAAAAATGGAAAAAAAAGCGTCTGAAATGCAAAAGCTTAAATAACGTTAGAGCCTTGATACGAAACGATTACAGTTCAATGCACTGATTTTTGCTATATAAGAAAAATTTGAGAAAAAGTCAAGAAAAAAAATGACGACTGAAAAAAGCCAAATGTTAAAACACGTGAGCTTTGATAAAAACGATTAATTCAGCATGTTTTGTATTTAAAGAAAATAATTGCGAAAAAAGTGCAAGAAAAAAAAATGACGATCTGAAAAAAAAAAAAAAATACAGTAAATGCTTCAAATACACGTTAGAGCCATTCTGATATAACGAAACGGATTAAAATTCAATGCACTGATTTTTGCTATATTAAAGGAAAAATAAATTGCAAAAAGGAGAAAAAAAAATGGATGAAAGCAAAAAAAAATGCACGGATCCTGATAAAAAGAAAAATTATTAAATACACGTTTTATGAAGCCATTCTGATAAACGAACAGGATAACAGTTCAAGCACTGATTTTTGTATATTAAAGGAAAAATAACAATGCTAAAAAAAGCTGCAAGAAAAAAAAAGGAACATCTGAAAAAAAACCAAAATTGCTTAAAATACAACGTTAGAAGCCATTCGATAACGAAACGGATTAACAGTTCAATGCACTGATTCTTTGTTATATTAAAGGAAAAATAATTGCGAGAAAAAAGTGTTCAGAAAAAAAACGACGATCCTGAAATAATGCCAAAAATGCTTTAAAATACAAGTTAGAGATTGATAACGAAACGGATTACAGTTGCAATGCACTGAATTTTTGCTATATTAAAGGAAAAAAAAATCAAATTGCGAGAAAAAAAGTGAATGCATCTAAAAACGGTTAACATTAACTAGTTCATATAAGGAAAATCAATTGCAAAAAGGTGAAAAAAAAATAGATATAAAAAGCCAAAAATCTAAAAAAATTAGGCCATATAACGAAAGGAATTCAAGTAAGACGTTTTATAAAAGAAAAAAAGGCGAAACAGGAAAAAAAAAAACTAATCCGAAAACATCCAAAAACGTTAAAATCAGATAGCCATCATAAACGTAAACATCAGAAAAGTAAAAATAACTGAAAATCAAAAAGTAAAAAATGCATAAAGAAAAAAAATCACGAAATCAAAAAAAAACAATTGCAAAAGTTAGCATATAAAACGATTCATCAATGCAAATTTGTTAAATACAAGGAAAAACATTACAGTAGAATTGAAAAAAGAAAATATCAAAAAGCAAAAATCACTAAAATCACTTAAATACTGAAATCGATACGGATTACAGTTAATGCAGATTTTGTTATATTAAAGGAAAATAATTGCGAGAAAAAGTGCAAAAAAAAATGACGATCTAAAAAGCCAAAATGCTAAATACACGTTAGAGCTTCTGATAAGAAATTCAATGCATGTTAATTAGAAAAATGCAGAAAAAACGACGAAAAAAAAAAAATGCTAAAAATAAATCTTAACTACGTTAGCATTTGATAAAGGAACATTCAAAGTGAAATATAAGAAAAAGAAAGAAAATACAAAATAACAACTAAACAATTGAAAAGTAAATGGAAAATAGAGAAATACGAAAAATAAAGTTAATCACTAAATTATAAAAGGAAAGAATAATTAGTAATAAGAAAAAAATGCGAGAAAAACAAGAAAAAAAAATACAAAACCATCAAAAACGTTAGTTCATCGACGATTTTGTTTTATAAAGGAAAATAATGCGAGAAAAAAGGTGCAAGAAAAAAAGACGATCGAAAAAATGCAAAAATAAAATACAGTTAGAGCCATTGATAAGAAACGGATACAGTCAGCCTTTTTTAAAAAAGGAAAACAAAAAGAAAAAAAAATAAAGCAAAATGTAAAACTAGTTTAAAAACGGAAAGGTAATGTAAAAAATAAAAAAAAAAATTGATCGAAAAAAAGGGAAAAAAAATTTTTAAAATAATGAAAAAATTGAAAAAGGAATAAAAAAAGCCACAAAAAAGATTTAAG
>NW_028234445.1:153348-167777 GCF_977035675.1 Penaeus japonicus | reverse complement strand
TCTGTGGTTGTTGTGTTCTGGAGTAGTTCCTGTGGTTGTTGTGTCTGGAGTAGTTTCCTGTGGTTGTTGTGTCTGGAGTAGTTCCTGTGGTTGTTGTTTCTGTGGTAGTTCCTGTGGTTGTTGTGTAGGTAGTTCCTGTGGTTGTTGTGTCTGGAGTAGCTCCTGTGGTTGTTGTGTTTGGAGTAGTTCCTGTGGTTGTTGTATCTGGAGTAGTTCCTGTGGTTGTTTTTGTTGTAGTTCCTGTGGTTGTTGTGTCTGGGGTAGTTCCTGTGGTTGTTGTGTTTGGAGTAGTTCCTGTGGTTGTTGTATCTGGAGTAGTTCCTGTGGTTGTTGTATCAGTAGTTCCTGTGGTTGTTGTGTCTGGAGTAGTTCCTGTGGTTGTTGTGTCTGGAGTAGTTCCTGTGGTTGTTGTGTCTGGAGTAGTTTCTGTGGTTGTTGTGTCTGGAGTAGTTCCTGTGGTTGTTGTGTCTGGAGTAGTTCCTGTGGTTGTTGTGTCTGGAGTAGTTCCTGTGGTTGTTGTGTCTGGAGTAGTTCCTGTGGTTGTTGTGTCTGGAGTAGTTCCTGTGGTTGTTGTGTCTGGAGTAGTTCCTGTGGTTGTTGTGTCTGGAGTAGTTCCTGTGGTTGTTGTATCAGGAGTAGTTCCTGTGGTTGTTGTGTCTGGAGTAGTTCCTGTGGTTGTTGTTTCTGTTGTAGTTCCTGTGGTTGTTGTGTCTGGAGTAGTTCCTGTAATTGTTGTATCAGGAGTAGTTCCTGTGGTTGTTGTGTCCGGAGTAGTTTCTGTTGTTGAGTCTGGAGTAATTCCTGTGGTTGTTGTGTCTGGAGTAGTTCCTGTGGTTGTCGATGTGTCTGGAGTAGTTCCTGTGGTTGTTGTGTCTGGAGTAGTTCCTGTGGTTGTTGTGTCTGGAGTAGTTCCTGTGGTTGTCGTTGGAGTAGTTCCGGTGGTTGTTGTGTCTGGAGTAGTTCCTGTGGTTGTTGTGTCTGGAATAGTTCCTGTGGTTGTTGTGTTCAGGAGTAGTTCCTGTGGTTGTTGTGTCTGGAGTAGTCTGTGGTTGTTTGAGTAGTTCCTGTGGTGGTTGTGTCTGGAGTAGTTCCTGTGGTTGTTGTGTCTGGAGTAGTTCCTGTGGTTGTTGTGGCTGGAGTAGTTCTGGTGGTTGTTGTGGGTGGAGTAGTTGTGGTGGTTGTTGTGTCTGGAGTAGTTCCTGTGGTTGTTGTATCAGGAGTAGTTTCTGTTGTTGTTGTTTCTGTTGTAGTTCCTGTGGTTGTGGTGTCTGGAGTAGTTCCTGTTGTTGTTGTGTCTGGAGTAGTTACTGTGGTTGTTGTTTCTGTTGTAGTTCCTGTGGTTGTTGTATCAGGAGTAGTTCCTGTTGTTGTTGTATCAGGAGTAGTTCCTGTGGTTGTTGTGTCTGGAGTAGTTCCTGTGGTTGTTGTGTCTGGAGTAGTTCCTGTGGTTGTTGTTTCTGTTGTAGTTCCTGTGGTTGTTGTATCAGGAGTAGTTCCTGTGGTTGTTGTGTCTGGAGTAGTTCCTGTGGTTGTTGTTTCTGTTGTAGTTCCTGTGGTTGTTGTGTCTGGAGTAGTTCCTGTTGTTGTTGTATCAGGAGTAGTTCCTGTGGTTGTTGTGTCTGGAGTAGTTCCTGTGGTTGTTGTGTCTGGAGTAGTTCCTGTGGTTGTTGTGTCTGGAGTAGTTTCTGTGGTTGTTGTATCAGGAGTAGATCCTGTTGTTGAGTCTGGAGTAGTTTCTGTTGTTGTTGTGTCTGGAGTAGTTCCTGTGGCTGTTGTGTCTGGAGTAGTTTCTGTGGTTGTTGTGTCTGGAGTAGTTCCTGTGGTTGTTGTGTCTGGAGTAGTTCCTGTGGTTGTTGTGTCTGGAGTAGTTCCTGTGGTTGTTGTGTCTGGAGTAGTTCCTGTGGTTGTTGTGTCTGGAGTAGTTCCTGTGGTTGTTGTTTCTGTTGTAGTTCCTGTTGTTGTTGTGTCTGGAGTAGTTCCTGTGGTTGTTGTGTCTGGAGTAGTTCCTGTGGTTGTTGTGTCTGGAGTAGTTCCTGTGGTTGTTGTGTCTGTAGAAGTTCCTGTTGTTGTTGTTTCAGTAGTACCTGTGGTTGTTGTATCAGGAGTAGTTCCTGTGGTTGTTGTGTCTGGAGTAGTTCCTGTGGTTGTTGTGTCTGGAGTAGTTCCTGTGGTTGTTGTGTCTGGAGTAGTTCCTGTTGTTGTTGTATCAGGAGTAGTTCCTGTGGTTGTTGTGTCTGGAGTAGTTTCTGTTGTTGTTGTGTCTGGAGTAGTTCCTGTGATTGTTGTGTCTGGAGTAGTTCCTGTGGTTGTTGTGTCTGGAGTAGTTCCTGTGGTTGTTGTGTCTGGAGTAGTTCCTGTGGTTGTTGTGTCTGGAGTAGTTCCTGTGGTTGTTGGTTCCGTGTTAGTTCCTGTGGTTGTTGTGTCTGGAGTAGTTCCTGTGGTTGTTGTGTCTGGAGTAGTTCCTGTGGTTGTGTCTGGAGTAGTTCCTGTGGTTGTTGTGTCTGGAGTAGTTCCTGTGGTTGTTGTGTCTGGAGTAGTTCCTGTAGTTATTGTATCAGGAGTAGTACCTGTGGTTGTTGTGTCTGGAGTAGTTCCTGTGGTTGTTGTTTCTGTTGTAGTTCCTGTGGTTGTTGTATCAGTAGTACCTGTGGTTGTTGTATCAGGAGTAGTTCCTGTGGTTGTTGTGTCTGGAGTAGTTCCTGTGGTTGTTGTGTCTGGAGTAGTTCCTGTGGTTGTTGTGTCTGGAGTAGTTCCTGTGGTTGTTGTATCAGGAGTAGTTCCTGTGGTTGTTGTGTCCGGAGTAGTTTCTGTTGTTGTTGAGTCTGGAGTAGTTCCTGTGGTTGTTGTGTCTGGAGTAGTTCCTGTGGTTGTCGTTGTGTCTGGAGTAGTTCCTGTGGTTGTTGTGTCTGGAGTAGTTCCTGTGGTTGTTGTGTCTGGAGTAGTTCCTGTGGTTGTTGTATCAGGAGTAGTTCCAATGGTTGTTGTGTCTGGAGTAGTTCCTGTGGTTGTTGTGTCTGGAGTAGTTCCTGTGGTTGTTGTGTCTGGAGTAGTTCCTGTGGTTGTTGTGTCTGGAGTAGTTCCTGTTGTTGTATCAGGAGTAGTTCCTGTGGTTGTTGTGTCTGGAGTAGTTCCTGTGGTTGTTGTTTCTGTTGTAGTTCCTGTGGTTGTTGTGTCTGGAGTAGTTCCTGTGGTTGTTGTGTCTGGAGTAGTTCCTGTGGTTGTTGTGTCTGGAGTAGTTCCTGTGGTTGTTGTTTCTGGAGTAGTTCCTGTGGTTGTTGTGTCTGGAGTAGTTCCTGTGGTTGTTGTGTCTGGAGTAGTTCCTGTGGTTGTTGTTTCTGTTGTAGTTCCTGTTGTTGTTGTATCTGGAGTAGTTCCTGTGGTTGTTGTATCAGGAGTAGTTCCTGTGGTTGTTGTGTCTGGAGTAGTTCCTGTGGTTGTTGTGTCTGGAGTAGTTCCTGTGGCTGTTGTGTCTGGAGTAGTTCCTGTGGTTGTTGTGTCTGGAGTTGTTCCTGTGGTTGTTGTATCAGGAGTAGTTCCTGTGGTTGTTGTATCAGGAGTAGTTCCTGTGGTTGTGTCTGGAGTAGTTTCTGTTGTTGTTGAGTCTGGAGTAGTTTCTGTTGTTGTTGTGTCTGGAGTAGTTCCTGTGGTTGTTGTGTCTGGAGTAGTTCCTGTGGTTGTTGTGTCTGGAGTAGTTCCTGTGGTTGTTGTGTCTGGAGTAGTTCCTGTGGTTGTTGTGTCTGGAGTAGTTCCTGTGGTTGTTGTATCAGGAGTAGTTTCTGTTGTTGTTGTTTCTGTTGTAGTTCCTGTGGTTGTGGTGTCTGGAGTAGTTCCTGTTGTTGTTGTGTCTGGAGTAGTTTCTGTGGTTGTTGTGTCTGGAGTAGTTCCTGTGGTTGTTGTGTCTGGAGTAGTTCCTGTGGTTGTTGTTTCTGTTGTAGTTTCTGTGGTTGTTGTATCAGGAGTAGTTCCTGTGGTTGTTGTGTCTGGAGTAGTTCCTGTGGTTGTTGTGTCTGGAGTAGTTCCTGTGGTTGTTGTGTCTGGAGTAGTTCCTGTTGTTGTTGTATCAGTAGTTCCTGTGGTTGTTGTGTCTGGAGTAGTTCCTGTGGTTGTTGTTTCTGTTGTAGTTCCTGTGGTTGTTGTGTCTGGAGTAGTTCCTGTTGTTGTTGTATCAGGAGTAGTTCCTGTGGTTGTTGTGTCTGGAGTAGTTCCTGTGGTTGTTGTGTCTGGAGTAGTTCCTGTGGTTGTTGTGTCTGGAGTAGTTCCTGTGGTTGTTGTGTCTGGAGTAGTTCCTGTGGTTGTTGTTTCTGTTGTAGTTCCTGTGGTTGTTGTGTCTGGAGTAGTTCCTGTGGTTGTTGTATCAGGAGTAGTTCCTGTGGTTGTTGTGTCTGGAGTAGTTCCTGTGGTTGTTGTGTCTGGAGTAGTTTCTGTTGTTGTTGTTGTATGAGTAGTTCCTGTGGTTGTTGTGTCTGGAGTAGTTTCTGTGGTTGTTGTGTCTGGAGTAGTTCCTGTGGTGGTTGTGTCTGGAGTAGTTCCTGTGGTTGTTGTGTCTGGAGTAGTTCCTGTGGTTGTTGTATCAGGAGTAGTTCCTGTGGTGGTTGTGTCTGGAGTAGTTCCTGTGGTTGTTGTGTCTGGAGTAGTTCCTGTGGTTGTTGTATCAGGAGTAGTTTCTGTTGTTGTTGTTTCTGTTGTAGTTCCTGTGGTTGTGGTGTCTGGAGTAGTTCCTGTTGTTGTTGTGTCTGGAGTAGTTACTGTGGTTGTTGTTTCTGTTGTAGTTCCTGTGGTTGTTGTATCAGGAGTAGTTCCTGTTGTTGTTGTATCAGGAGTAGTTCCTGTGGTTGTTGTATCAGGAGTAGTTCCTGTGGTTGTTGTGTCTGGAGTAGTTCCTGTGGTTGTTGTTTCTGTTGTAGTTCCTGTGGTTGTTGTGTCTGGAGTAGTTCCTGTGGTTGTTGTGTCTGGAGTAGTTCCTGTGGTTGTTGTGTCTGGAGTAGTTCCTGTGGTTGTTGTGTCTGGAGTAGTTCCTGTGGTTGTTGTATCAGTAGTACCTGTGGTTGTTGTATCAGGAGTAGTTCCTGTGGTTGTTGTGTCTGGAGTAGTTCCTGTGGTTGTTGTGTCTGGAGTAGTTCCTGTGGTTGTTGTGTCTGGAGTAGTTCCTGTGGTTGTTGTGTCTGGAGTAGTTCCTGTGGTTGTTGTGTCTGGAGTAGTTCCTGTGGTTGTTGTGTCTGGAGTAGTTCCTGTGGTTGTTGTGTCTGGAGTAGTTCCTGTAGTTATTGTATCAGGAGTAGTACCTGTGGTTGTTGTGTCTGGAGTAGTTCCTGTGGTTGTTGTTTCTGTTGTAGTTCCTGTGGTTGTTGTATCAGTAGTACCTGTGGTTGTTGTATCAGGAGTAGTTCCTGTGGTTGTTGTGTCTGGAGTAGTTCCTGTGGTTGTTGTGTCTGGAGTAGTTCCTGTGGTTGTTGTGTCTGGAGTAGTTCCTGTGGTTGTTGTGTCAGAGTAGTAGTTCTGGGTTGTGTGTCTGGAGTAGTTCCTGTGGTTGTTGTGTCTGGAGTAGTTCCTGTGGTTGTTGTGTCTGGAGTAGTTCTGTGGTTGTTGTGTCTGGAGTAGTTCCTGTTGTTGTTCTGGAGTAGTTCCTGTGGTTTGTTGTGTCTGGAGTAGTTCCTGTGGTTGTTGTGTCTGTTGTAGTTCCTGTGGTTGTTGTGTCTGGAGTAGTTCCTGTGGTTGTTGTTTCTGGAGTAGTTCCTGTGGTTGTTGTATCTGGGGTAGTTCTGTGGTGTTGTAGATGTCTGGAGTAGTTCCTGTGGTTGTTGTGTCTGGAGTAGTTCCTGTGGTTGTTGTGTCTGGAGTAGTTCCTGTGGTTGTTGTGTCTGGAGTAGTTCCTGGAGTGGTTGTGTCTGGAGTAGTCTCGGTGGTTGTTGTGTCAGGAGTAGTTCCTGTGGTTGTTGTGTCTGGAGTAGTTCCTGTGGTTGTTGTGTCTTGAGTAGTTTCTGTGCTTGTTGTGTCTGGAGTAGTTCCTGTGGTTGTTGTGTCTGGAGTAGTTTCTGTGGTTGTTGTGTCTGGAGTAGTTCCTGTGGTTGTTGTGTCTGGAGTAGTTCCTGTGGTTGTTGTGTCTGGAGTAGTTCCTGTGGTTGTTGTGTCTGGAGTAGTTCCTGTGGTTGTTGTATCTGGAGTAGTTCCTGTGGTTGTTGTGTCTGGAGTAGTTCCTGTGGTTGTTGTGTCTGGAGTAGTTCCTGTGGTTGTTGTGTCTGGAGTAGTTCCTGTTGTTGTTGTATCAGGAGTAGTTCCTGTGGTTGTTGTGTCTGGAGTAGTTCCTGTGGTTGTTGTGTCTGGAGTAGTTCCTGTGGTTGTTGTGTCTGGAGTAGTTCCTGTGGTTGTTGTGTCTGGAGTAGTTCCTGTGGTTGTTGTATCAGGAGTAGTTCCTGTGGTTGTTGTGTCTGGAGTAGTTCCTGTGGTTGTTGTGTCTGGAGTAGTTCCTGTGGTTGTTGTGTCTGGAGTAGTTCCTGTGGTTGTTGTTTCTGTTGTAGTTCCTGTGGTTGTTGTGTCTGGAGTAGTTCCTGTGGTTGTTGTGTCTGGAGTAGTTCCTGTGGTTGTTGTTTCTGTTGTAGTTCCTGTGGTTGTTGTATCAGGAGTAGTTCCTGTGGTTGTTGTATCAGGAGTAGTTCCTGTGGTTGTTGTGTCTGGAGTAGTTCCTGTGGTTGTTGTGTCTGGAGTAGTTCCTGTGGTTGTTGTGTCTGGAGTAGTTCCTGTGGTTGTTGTGTCTGGAGTTGTTCCTGTGGTTGTTGTATCAGGAGTAGTTCCTGTGGTTGTTGTATCAGGAGTAGTTCCTGTGGTTGTGTCTGGAGTAGTTTCTGTTGTTGTTGAGTCTGGAGTAGTTTCTGTTGTTGTTGTGTCTGGAGTAGTTCTTGTGGTTGTTGTGTCTGGAGTAGTTCCTGTGGTTGTTGTGTCTGGAGTAGTTTCTGTGGTTGTTGTGTCTGGAGTAGTTCCTGTGGTTGTTGTGTCTGGAGTAGTTCCTGTGGTTGTTGTGTCTGGAGTAGTTCCTGTGGTTGTTGTGTCTGTTGTAGTTCCTGTGGTTGTTGTGTCTGGAGTAGTTCCTGTGGTTGTTGTGTCTGGAGTAGTTCCTGTGGTTGTTGTGTCTGGAGTAGTTCCTGTGGTTGTTGTGTCTGGAGTAGTTCCTGTGGTTGTTGTGTCTGGAGTAGTTCCTGTGGTTGTGTCTGGAGTAGTTCCTGTGGTTGTTGTGTCTGGAGTAGTTCCTGTGGTTGTTGTTTCTGTTGTAGTTTCTGTGGTTGTTGTATCAGGAGTAGTTCCTGTGGTTGTTGTGTCTGGAGTAGTTCCTGTGGTTGTTGTGTCTGGAGTAGTTCCTGTGGTTGTTGTGTCTGGAGTAGTTTCTGTTGTTGTTGAGTCTGGAGTAGTTTCTGTTGTTGTTGTGTCTGGAGTAGTTCCTGTGGTTGTTGTGTCTGGAGTAGTTCCTGTGGTTGTTGTGTCTGGAGTAGTTCCTGTGGTTGTTGTGTCTGGAGTAGTTCCTGTGGTTGTTGTGTCTGGAGTAGTTCCTGTGGTTGTTGTTTCTGTTGTAGTTCCTGTGGTTGTTGTGTCTGGAGTAGTTCCTGTGGTTGTTGTGTCTGGAGTAGTTCCTGTGGTTGTTGTTTCTGTTGTAGTTCCTGTTGTTGTTGTGTCTGGAGTAGTTCCTGTGGTTGTTGTGTCTGGAGTAGTTTTTGTGGTTGTTGTGTCTGGAGTGTTCCTGTGGTTGTTGTGGGAGTAGTTCCTGTGGTTGTTGTATCAGGTAGTATCATGTGTAGTTCTGTAGTTGTGTCTGTCTGGAGTAGTTTCTGTTGTTGTTGTGTCTGGAGTTGTTCCTGTTGTTGTGTCTGGAGTAGTTCCTGTGGTTGTTGTGTCTGGAGTAGTTCCTGTGGTTGTTGTGTCTGGAGTAGTTCCTGTGGTGGTTGTGTCTGGAGTAGTTCCTGTGGTTGTTGTGTCTGGAGTAGTTCCTGTGGTTGTTGTATCAGGTGTAGTGTCTGTGGTTGTTGTTTCTGGTGTAGTTCCTGTTGTTGTGTCTGTAGTAGTTCCTGTTGTTGTTGTGTCTGGAGTAGTTTCTGTTGTTGTTGTTGTGTCTGGAGTAGTTCCTGTGGTTGTTGTGTCTGGAGTAGTTCCTGTGGTTGTTGTTTCTGTTGTAGTTTCTGTGGTTGTTGTATCAGGAGTAGTTCCTGTGGTTGTTGTGTCTGGAGTAGTTCCTGTGGTTGTTGTGTCTGGAGTAGTTCCTGTGGTTGTTGTGTCTGGAGTAGTTCCTGTTGTTGTTGTTTCAGTTTAGTTCCTGTGGTTGTTGTGTCTGTGTTGGAGTAGTTCCTGTGGTTGTTGTTGTTTCTGTTGTTCGTGGTGTTGTATCAGAGTAGTTCCTGTGGTTGTTGTATCAGGAGTAGTTCTGTGGTGTTGTTGTGTCTGGAGTAGTCCTGTGGTTGTTGTGTTGGAGTAGTTCCTGTGGTTGTTGTGTCTGGAGTAGTTCCTGTGGTTGTTGTGTATCAGGAGTAGTTTCCTGTGGTTGTTGTGTCTGGGAGTTCCTGTGGTTGTTGTGTCTGGAGTAGTTCCAGTGTGTGTGGTTGTTGTATAGGAGTAGTTCCTGTGGTTGTTGTTCTGGTGTAGTTCCTGTGGTTGTTGTGTCTGGAGTAGTTCTTGTGGTTGTTGTGTCTGGAGTAGTTCCTGTGGTTGTTGTGTCTGGAGTTGTTCCTGTGGTTGTTGTATCTGGAGTAGTTCCTGTGGTTGTTGTGTCTGGAGTAGTTCCTGTGGTTGTTGTGTATGGAGTATCTGTGTTCCTGTGGTTGTTGTGTCTGGAGTAGTTCCTGTGGTGTTGTGTCTGTTGTAGTTCTGTGGTTGTTGTGTCTGGAGTTGTTCCTGTGGTTGTTGTATCAGGAGTAGATCCTGTTGTTGTGTCTGGAGTAGTTCCTGTGGTTGTTGTGTCTGGAGTAGTTCCTGTGGTTGTTGTGTCTGGAGTAGTTCCTGTGGTTGTTGTATCAGGAGTAGTTCCTGTGGTTGTTGTGTCCGGAGTAGTTTCTGTTGTTGTTGAGTCTGGAGTAGTTCCTGTGGTTGTTGTGTCTGGAGTAGTTCCTGTGGTTGTTGTTGTTGTAGTTCCTTGTGTCTGGAGTAGTTCCTGTGGTTGTTGTGTCTGGAGTAGTTCCTGTGGTTGTTGTGTCTGGAGTAGTTCCTGTGGTTGTTGTATCAGGAGTAGTTCCTGTGGTTGTTGTGTCTGGAGTAGTTCCTGTGGTTGTTGTGTCTGGAGTAGTTCCTGTGGTTGTTGTGTCTGGAGTAGTTCTTGTGGTTGTTGTGTCTGGAGTAGTTCCTGTTGTTGTATCAGGAGTAGTTCCAGTGGTTGTTGTGTCTGGAGTAGTTCCTGTGGTTGTTGTTTCTGTTGTAGTTCCTGTGGTTGTTGTGTCTGGAGTAGTTCCTGTGGTTGTTGTTTCTGTTGTAGTTCCTGTGGTTGTTGTGTCTGGAGTAGTTCCTGTGGTTGTTGTGTCTGGAGTAGTTCCTGTGGTTGTTGTGTCTGGAGTAGTTCCTGTGGTTGTTGTGTCTGGAGTAGTTCCTGTGGTTGTTGTGTCTGGAGTAGTTCCTGTGGTTGTTGTGTCTGGAGTAGTTCCTGTGGTTGTTGTGTCTGGAGTAGTTCCTGTGGTTGTTGTATCAGGAGTAGTTCCTGTGGTTGTTGTGTCTGGAGTAGTTTCTGTTGTTGTTGAGTCTGGAGTAGTTCCTGTTGTTGTTGTGTCTGGAGTAGTTCCTGTGGTTGTTGTGTCTGGAGTAGTTCCTGTGGTTGTTGTGTCTGGAGTAGTTCCTGTGGTTGTTGTGTCTGGAGTAGTTCCTGTGGTTGTTGTGTCTGGAGTAGTTCCTGTGGTTGTTGTGTCTGGAGTAGTTCCTGTTGTTGTTGTTTCTGTTGTAGTTCCTGTGGTTGTTGTATCAGGAGTAGTTCCTGTGGTTGTTGTATCAGGAGTAGTTCCTGTGGTTGTTGTATCAGGAGTAGTTCCTGTGGTTGTTGTGTCTGGAGTAGTTCCTGTGGTTGTTGTTTCTGTTGTAGTTCCTGTGGTTGTTGTATCAGGAGTAGTTCCTGTGGTTGTTGTATCAGGAGTAGTTCCTGTGGTTGTTGTGTCTGGAGTAGTTCCTGTGGTTGTTGTTTCTGTTGTAGTTCCTGTGGTTGTTGTGTCTGGAGTAGTTCCTGTGGTTGTTGTTTCTGTTGTAGTTCCTGTTGTTGTTGTGTCTGGAGTAGTTCCTGTGGTTGTTGTGTCTGGAGTAGTTCCTGTGGTTGTTGTTTCTGTTGTAGTTCCTGTTGTTGTTGTGTCTGGAGTAGTTCCTGTGGTTGTTGTATCAGGAGTAGTTCCTGTGGTTGTTGTGTCTGGAGTAGTTCCTGTGGTTGTTGTGTCTGGAGTAGTTCCTGTGGTTGTTGTGTCTGGAGTAGTTCCTGTGGTTGTTGTGTCTGGAGTAGTTCCTGTGGTTGTTGTATCAGGAGTAGTTCCTGTGGTTGTTGTATCAGGAGTAGTTCCTGTGGTTGTTTCTGGAGTAGTTTCTGTTGTTGTTGAGTCTGGAGTAGTTTCTGTTGTTGTTGTGTCTGGAGTAGTTCCTGTGGTTGTTGTGTCTGGAGTAGTTTCTGTGGTTGTTGTATCAGGAGTAGTTCCTGTGGTTGTTGTATCAGGAGTAGTTCCTGTGGTGGTTGTGTCTGGAGTAGTTCCTGTGGTTGTTGTGTCTGGAGTAGTTCCTGTGGTTGTTGTGTCTGGAGTAGTTCCTGTGGTTGTTGTATCAGGAGTAGTTCCTGTGGTTGTTGTGTCTGGAGTAGTTCCTGTGGTTGTTGTGTCTGGAGTAGTTCCTGTGGTTGTTGTGTCTGGAGTAGTTCCTGTGGTTGTTGTGTCTGGAGTAGTTCCTGTGGTTGTTGTGTCTGGAGTAGTTCCTGTGGTTGTTGTGTCTGGAGTAGTTCCTGTGGTTGTTGTGTCTGGAGTAGTTCCTGTGGTTGTTGTGTCTGGAGTAGTTCCTGTGGTTGTTGTGTCTGGAGTAGTTCCTGTGGTTGTTGTGTCTGGAGTAGTTTCTGTGGTTGTTGTTTCTGTTGTAGTTCCTGTTGTTGTGTCTGTAGTAGTTCCTGTTGTTGTTGTGTCTGGAGTAGTTTCTGTGGTTGTTGTGTCTGGAGTAGTTCCTGTGGTTGTTGTGTCTGGAGTAGTTCCTGTGGTTGTTGTGTCTGGAGTAGTTCCTGTGGTTGTTGTGTCTGGAGTAGTTCCTGTGGTTGTTGTGTCTGGAGTAGTTCCTGTGGTTGTTGTGTCTGGAGTAGTTCCTGTGGTTGTTGTGTCTGGAGTAGTTTCTGTGGTTGTTGTATCAGGAGTAGTTCCTGTGGTTGTTGTATCAGGAGTAGTTCCTGTGGTGGTTGTGTCTGGAGTAGTTCCTGTGGTTGTTGTGTCTGGAGTAGTTCCTGTGGTTGTTGTGTCTGGAGTAGTTCCTGTGGTTGTTGTGTCTTGAGTAGTTTCTGTGGTAGTTGTGTCTGGAGTAGTTCCTGTGGTTGTTGTGTCTGGAGTAGTTCCTGTAGTTATTGTATCAGGAGTAGTACCTGTGGTTGTTGTGTCTGGAGTAGTTCCTGTGGTTGTTGTTTCTGTTGTAGTTCCTGTGGTTGTTGTATCAGTAGTACCTGTGGTTGTTGTATCAGGAGTAGTTCCTGTGGTTGTTGTGTCTGGAGTAGTTCCTGTGGTTGTTGTGTCTGGAGTAGTTCCTGTGGTTGTTGTGTCTGGAGTAGTTCCTGTGGTTGTTGTATCAGGAGTAGTTCCTGTGGTTGTTGTGTCTGGAGTAGTTCCTGTGGTTGTTGTGTCTGGAGTAGTTCCTGTGGTTGTTGTGTCTGGAGTAGTTCCTGTGGTTGTTGTGTCTGGAGTAGTTCCTGTGGTTGTTGTGTCTGGAGTAGTTCCTGTGGTTGTTGTGTCTGGAGTAGTTCCTGTGGTTGTTGTATCAGTAGTAGTTCCTTTGGTTGTTGTGTCTGGAGTAGTTCCAGTGGTTGTTGTGTCTGGAGTAGTTCCTGTGGTTGTTTGTGGTGTAGTAGTGGTTGTTGTGTCTGGAGTAGTTCCTGTTGTTGTATCAGGAGTAGTTCCTGTGGTTGTTGTGTCTGGAGTAGTTCCTGTGGTTGTTGTGTCTGGAGTAGTTCCTGTGGTTGTTGTGTCTGGAGTAGTTCCTGTGGTTGTTGTTTCTGTTGTAGTTTCTGTGGTTGTTGTGTCTGGAGTAGTTCCTGTGGTTGTTGTGTCTGGAGTAGTTCCTGTGGTTGTTGTGTCTGGAGTAGTTCCTGTGGTTGTTGTGTCTGGAGTAGTTCCTGTGGTTGTTGTGTCTGGAGTAGTTCCTGTGGTTGTTGTGTCAGGAGTAGTTCCTGTGGTTGTTGTGTCTGGAGTAGTTCCTGTAATTGTTGTATCAGGAGTAGTTCCTGTGGTTGTTGTGTCCGGAGTAGTTTCTGTTGTTGAGTCTGGAGTAATTCCTGTGGTTGTTGTGTCTGGAGTAGTTCCTGTGGTTGTTGTGTCTGGAGTAGTTCCTGTGGTTGTTGTGTCTGGAGTAGTTCCTGTGGTTGTTGTGTCTGGAGTAGTTCCTGTTGTTGTTGTATCAGGAGTAGTTCCTGTGGTTGTTGTGTCTGGAGTAGTTCCTGTGGTTGTTGTTTCTGTTGTAGTTCCTGTGGTTGTTGTGTCTGGAGTAGTTCCTGTGGTTGTTGTGTCTGGAGTAGTTCCTGTGGTTGTTGTGTCTGGAGTAGTTCCTGTGGTTGTTGTTTCTGTTGTAGTTCCTGTGGTTGTTGTATCAGGAGTAGTTCCTGTGGTTGTTGTATCAGGAGTAGTTCCTGTGGTTGTTGTGTCTGGAGTAGTTCCTGTGGTTGTTGTGTCTGGAGTAGTTCCTGTGGTTGTTGTGTCTGGAGTAGTTCCTGTGGTTGTTGTTTCTGTTGTAGTTCCTGTGGTTGTTGTGTCTGGAGTAGTTCCTGTGGTTGTTGTGTCTGGAGTAGTTCCTGTGGTTGTTGTGTCTGGAGTAGTTCCTGTGGTTGTTGTGTCTGGAGTAGTTCCTGTGGTTGTTGTGTCTGGAGTAGTTCCTGTGGTTGTTGTGTCTGGAGTAGTTCCTGTGGTTGTTGTGTCTGGAGTAGTTCCTGTGGTTGTTGTGTCTGGAGTAGTTCCTGTGGTTGTTGTTTCTGTTGTAGTTCCTGTGGTTGTTGTATCAGTAGTACCTGTGGTTGTTGTATCAGGAGTAGTTCCTGTGGTTGTTGTGTCTGGAGTAGTTCCTGTGGTTGTTGTGTCTGGAGTAGTTCCTGTGGTTGTTGTGTCTGGAGTAGTTCCTGTGGTTGTTGTATCAGGAGTAGTTCCTGTGGTTGTTGTGTCCGGAGTAGTTTCTGTTGTTGTTGAGTCTGGAGTAGTTCCTGTGGTTGTTGTGTCTGGAGTAGTTCCTGTGGTTGTCGTTGTGTCTGGAGTAGTTCCTGTGGTTGTTGTGTCTGGAGTAGTTCCTGTGGTTGTTGTGTCTGGAGTAGTTCCTGTGGTTGTTGTATCAGGAGTAGTTCCAATGGTTGTTGTGTCTGGAGTAGTTCCTGTGGTTGTTGTGTCTGGAGTAGTTCCTGTGGTTGTTGTGTCTGGAGTAGTTCTTGTGGTTGTTGTGTCTGGAGTAGTTCCTGTTGTTGTATCAGGAGTAGTTCCAGTGGTTGTTGTGTCTGGAGTAGTTCCTGTGGTTGTTGTTTCTGTTGTAGTTCCTGTGGTTGTTGTGTCTGGAGTAGTTCCTGTGGTTGTTGTTTCTGTTGTAGTTTCTGTGGTTGTTGTGTCTGGAGTAGTTCCTGTGGTTGTTGTGTCTGGAGTAGTTCCTGTGGTTGTTGTGTCTGGAGTAGTTCCTGTGGTTGTTGTGTCTGGAGTAGTTCCTGTGGTTGTTGTGTCTGGAGTAGTTCCTGTGGTTGTTGTGTCTGGAGTAGTTCCTGTGGTTGTTGTGTCTGGAGTAGTTCCTGTGGTTGTTGTATCAGGAGTAGTTCCTGTGGTTGTTGTGTCCGGAGTAGTTTCTGTTGTTGAGTCTGGA
Source organism: Penaeus japonicus (assembly GCF_977035675.1). Classification (NCBI taxonomy): domain Eukaryota; kingdom Metazoa; phylum Arthropoda; class Malacostraca; order Decapoda; family Penaeidae; genus Penaeus; species Penaeus japonicus. The sequence continues at coordinate 153,773 of NW_028234445.1, read as the reverse complement.
GTAATTCCTGTGGTTGTTGTGTCTGGAGTAGTTCCTGTGGTTGTTGTGTCTGGAGTAGTTCCTGTGGTTGTTGTGTCTGGAGTAGTTCCTGTGGTTGTTGTGTCTGGAGTAGTTCCTGTGGTTGTTGTATCAGGAGTAGTTCCTGTGGTTGTTGTGTCTGGAGTAGTTCCTGTGGTTGTTGTGTCTGGAGTAGTTCCTGTGGTTGTTGTATCAGGAGTAGTTCCTGTTGTTGTTGTATCAGGAGTAGTTCCTGTGGTTGTTGTGTCTGGAGTAGTTCCTGTGGTTGTTGTGTCTGGAGTAGTTCCTGTGGTTGTTGTTTCTGTTGTAGTTCCTGTGGTTGTTGTGTCTGGAGTAGTTCCTGTGGTTGTTGTGTCTGGAGTAGTTCCTGTGGTTGTTGTGTCTGGAGTAGTTCCTGTGGTTGTTGT
>NW_028234445.1:142860-145360 GCF_977035675.1 Penaeus japonicus | reverse complement strand
TATTTATTTATAGTATATATATCGTATATATAAATATATATATATATATATATATATATATACATTTTTATATATTTATGTATATATACACATATCTTTATATTAATATATATATGCATATTATATTTAGATATATATATTATATATCTCTATATTATATAGATTTAAGATATACTTATTTCATATATATATACTTATTGTAAATAAATATAATATAAATAAATAAAGAAATATATATATATGTATTTATATATAAAAACATATATATAAATATATATTATCTAGATTATATATTATATATCTATATATATATGTATTTGATTTATACTGTATTGTATGTGATATATTTTTTTATAGTTCTATATATATCTATATTATTTATATATATATATATATATAGTTGTATTATTTATATACTGTATATGTATGGTATATATATATATTATATATATATATACATATTATTTATATATATATATATATATATATATTTTATATATATATATATATATATATAAACAGTATATATATTAATATATGTATATATATTTATATATATAATATATATATATAAATATATAGATATATTATATATATGTTTATATATTTTATATATAGATTTATATTATATATATTTATATTTTTTATATATTTATATGATATATAACAGTATATATATTTAATTATAATATATATATATATATATATATATATATATAGAGTATATGTATTTATATTATAATATATATATATATATATATATATATATATATATATATATATAAAATGTGTGTGTGTGTATATATATATCTATTCTATATCTATAATATATATATTTTTATGTATATAGAACATAAAATATATGTATACATAACATATGTATCACACATATGTATCACACATATGTATCTCTATCTATCTATCTATATATATTATATACATACATATATTTATATATATATATATATATATAACTATATATATATATTATATCTATATTATATATTATACTTATATATGCTATATATATATTATATATTTATAGATATAGATGTATATTATTTATATCTATATATATATATATATTATGTATTTATATGTATATATATATATGTATATATTTATATCAGTCCTCTTATATATATATATATCATATATATATATATATATATATATATCTATATGTGTGTGTGGTGTGTTGTGTGTGTGTGTGTGTTGTGTGTGTGTGTGTGTGTGTGTGCGTTGTGTGTGTGTGTGTTGTGTGGTGGTGTGCGTGTGTGTGTGTGTGTGTGTTTGTGTATTATTTATATATATATACATAATATATATAGCATATATATATATATATATATATTATACATATATATATATATCTATATATTTTATATATAATATATCTCTATATATTATTTATATACATGATATATATATATAATATATACTTAATTATATGTTGTATATAATATATATACCATATATATATATATCTATATATATATATATTATATATATATATATATATCTATAAATATATATATGTATATATACACACACACGCGACACAAACACACACACACACACACAACACCCCACACACATATATATATATATTTATATATTATATTTATATATATACTATATATATATATCTATATATATATATCTATTTATATATTAGTAATATCAGGTGCTATTTGACGCATGAAATATATCACCGGTGTGTATTCTCTTCCATCATATCGCAGTTGACTATAATCCTTCCAATTAAAACGTCTTCATTGTCCAGCATATAGTTTGATGGTGATTTCAATGTCAAGTTCATTCATACAGATGATTGCAGATCAGAAAAAAAAAAAACAATCGGACAAAAATGATATATACACCCAAACCTCAATTTTTATAGGCGCATATATAAACAGCCTACTTTCCTCGTGACGTAGTGAATAGGAATGAATGTTTTCCATATAGTATCACTAGTGTACTTACGTATTTATCATTATAGCCATTCACAAAATCGGGGGGAAAGGAAAAGCTCACGCTGGTTTTGTAATGTATACAGCGAGTTTCAATAATGATGACATCTGGAATCCTTGTATGGCAATCGCGTCAGCTCACAAATCTTTATCTGCTTTTTATCGTCCTTGCGTTCCCAGATTTATTGACAGTGTGGAAAAGTGAGAACAAGTGGATGGCCGCCCGCTGGAACATGTGGCTGCTATGATATCAGGAGGTTTTTCCAACTTTCTTTTTCTCGCTTTTGTGTAGACAGAAAAGCGGGTACCGGTAATTGATTCATGTTTTGTTTTATATATAGGATTATATATAGTGATATATATATATATATAGATATATATTTATATATATGATATATATAATATATATATATAAAAGACAATAAAAATTTATATATTATTTTATTGTATTATGTAGATATATATATGAGATATAGTAGAGCTACTATATATTTAATTATATACATACCATATATATAAATAAACGA
>NW_028234445.1:135616-142760 GCF_977035675.1 Penaeus japonicus | reverse complement strand
AGTGCATTCCCCACCCCCTACTCTCATCGTTTTGGGGGTTTCCCTCGAAGTTCCCCTTATTTTTTTGTTTGTCCCAAAATTTATGTGTTTTATATTATTAAACATTAGAACTGTAACGACTCCACCATTGAGCTTTTCACTGGAACTCCTTCAAATATTTCCATTTACCTTTTTAGCTTTTCCCTTAAAATTTACTCCCTTTAAAATTTCCCCCCTTAATATTTTTTCCCTTTTTTAGTGTATTATTCTATATATTTATATTTTTTTTCAAAAACTCTTATTTATCGGGAACTTTTATTTTATTGTTATTATTGAAATCTTATTTTTATTTTTACTGTCTGAAACGCTTCCTTTTTTCTTGTTATTTTTCGTTTTAAACCCCTTCTTACCCTTACTTTTATTTTATCTGAAACTTTTACTTCCTTGTTATCTTTCTGAAATTTCTATCTTTCCTTGTTCCCGATCTAAATTCTTATTTTTGGTTATTTTACGAAATTTATTTTCTTTAATTGTTTCTTATCTGAAAATATTATTTCTCTAACTACCCTTTATTTTTTTTTGTTTTACAATCACCCCCCCTTTTATCTATTTAGTTTCTTCTGTCCGTTTCAAAAACTTACTATATTTTCTTTATCCTTCGGAACTTCTTATCTTTACTTTTTTTGGTCTTTTAATATTTTTGTTTATCAGTACCCTTATCTTTTTTTAAAATATTATTTTTTCATTTCCTTTAATTCATTCAGATTTAATCATATCACGGTATCCTTATCTGAAAGTATCTTTTACAACAAATTCTTATCAATTCAAACATTTTCTATCTAAAATTTCCTTATTTTTTTTTTTTTTTTGTATGACCTTTAAAATATATTTTACTATATAAACCCTACTTTCTTTATTTATTGTTCCTTTTTCAAAACTTATTAACTACCTTATCTTTTATTTTTTCCTCTATATTCCCTCTTATTGTAAAAAACCTTTTTAATTTTGTATTTTTTTTTTATATTTTTCCCGTGATTTCTATATATTTATAACAAAAACCCTTTTCTAGGAAAAATTTCCTTTAAATATCTTTTTTTTTTCCTTTGTCTTATGTTTTATATCTTTTTTATTAGAAGAAAAAACCTTTTTGACCTTTTGCTATAAGTTTATTTGTTTAATATTTTTCTTTTATCTTATGATTTATTCAGAGTATTGTTTTTCCTTATTTCTAGATCCCTTTTATATATCTAAATTTTTATTTTTCTTTTATTTTGATTTCATCATATATTTTTCCTAAAAAATCTGTTTCTTTCCTTTTTAAAATATGTTGAATTTATTATATTCTTTTTATTATTATTTTTCTTTATCTTATGTTTTCACTCAGTATATTGTATCCTCAAATATTCATGTAATTTCTTTTCAAATTGTTAGATCTTCTGTTTTTATTACTGTCATATATTTCACTGTGATCTTATATTCTTTATCTTATAGTTAGAAAACATTTTTAACACACTCTCTAAACAGCTTACACGCTTCCTCTCATTCTCTTATTCTATATGTACCCTTAGAAAAAAGAAAAGGGGGGGTTGTGGGGGGTGTTGGTTACCTATGTATCTCTATGTACCCAAAAAAAAACAAAAAAAGGGGGGGGGGGTTGTCTAGCTCTAACCACTGTGTACTACTCTACCAATACGTGCAGGACTCTCTTCAGATGTGTCTTTTAACCCACTTATCTGTTTCGGAGTCCTGGTGGGGAGGTTCCCTGTAGCTCTTGTGGTTCTTCCTTTGAGAAGACTTCTTCCTTCTGGCGGGGGTACTTTGAGCCTTTTCTGTGGCTTAAAACGTTGCCAGGACAGAGATACACTGACTTACTACACCACATAACACTTAAAAAACATCACAATTGTTCAACACAGGAAAAAACAAAACACAACATATCACTTATAACACTACAGTAAGCCCAAAACACCGAGCCGTTTGGGCCTCCCATGGCCTATCAGGTTGTTTGGGCTGGGTGCTTACTGACTCTTTATTTTTAAAGGTGTCAATTACCTATCTCAAGGTCATGTAAAAGGGATAGGGAATGTCTTTCCTGTATGGACCCATGTATCCTGGGTCCCATTTATTTTACTTTGGGGTGTGGTTGGTAGGGGGGTTTATGGGAGGTAGTGCATACTAACCCTGACCCACTCCCCTTATTGGGAATTGGGGCCACAGGTACTATGGAGGGGAAGGTAACACTTTTCCTGACTAAAAAATTTTTTTTATACACTTTTTCTTTATAAATGGCTAAAGGACAAGGGGAACCTTCGTTTCAAGGGGGAAAAGGAGGAGTCAGCAGGAGCCCTTCTCTTGGGGGCTACCTTGGTCAGGGAAGATGGGTTAGCTGATGTGAATTGTCCCTGTCACAATGCTGTTCCTGAAGGAGGTGGGGTTATAAGCATGAAGAGAAGGGAAAAATTCGGGTAGAAACAGGCTAGAAGACCGGGTATCCACTCATCCTTGTCCATGGATTTTTTTTTCACTCCTTTAGCTTAACCCCTTGACTAGCTTTGGGCCGACTGATGCTGAATTGTCCCTGTCAAAAACTGCTGTTCCTGAAGGAGGTGGGGTTAAACATAAGAGAAAGGAAACCCGGGTAGAAACGGCTAGAAGACCGGGTATCCACTCATCCTTGGTCCATGGGATTTTTCTTTTCCTCCTTTAGTTAATCCTTGCTAGCTCTTGGGGCCTTTTCCTAGAAAAGGGGAAGAGGGCAGGAATTGAGAATAAATCTTTACATCTAATATTTTAACAGATATATATCCAGGACTTGCCCCTTTGTACAGAAGCAGTATTCTACTTATCTTTTTCCTGGTGATTATTCTCATCGGCGGAGGAGAGGGGGGGGGGGGTTTTTTATGTCCGCTAGGCTTATTTTATTCTCCACTGTTGGCTCTTGGTCCTTCTTTCCTGGAAAGGGGAGAAGAGATCAGGGAGCATTTTATGTCCTTATTCGTGTGTTACTATCCATATCTTTGAAAACAGGATCGCACCATTGTACCTGTATAAATTTCAATACATATCTTTTGTTTATTTATCCATCTATATGTATTGTTTAATAAATAGAATCTTCTATCTCTCTATCTGAAAATTATTATAATCAGTCTTCTTTTCTTTATTCTATTTGAAAATTCTGTCCTTATTCCTCGTTGTTTTTTTTATATCTAGGAATGTTATAAAAATTGTTTCTTTCCTCTGTAAAAACTTTTCTAAATACAAAAAGACTTGATTTTACTTAGCTTTTGTGTATGGATGTGTGGGGGTGGATTTTGGAACCTGGAGCCTTCCCTTGTTCCTTCCTCCCGTAGCTGCTTAAATTTTGTTTCCTCAGGCTTTGTGGGGATCTCCTATTGCCTGTGGGTATACACATTCAGCGGATCCCTATTCATTTCCAGGAGAGATATAGTTTCTTATAAAGAAAAAATATTTTTCTTTTAGCTGAAAAATTTTTTTTACTAAAAAAATGTGTTTATTTCTCTTTACGAAATTTTTTATTATCCTTTTTTTTGTTCTCTTTTTATTATACTTCATTGTTCTTCTTTTTCCTCTTCTGCTTTCTTTTATAAATTATTCTATATCCTTCTTTTGTTTCTAACATTCTTGTTAATAATTATATCATCCTTCTTTTATTGGGCTGTTAAGAATTTATAATCGTTTTTCTTTTATTGTGGAAATTCCCATCATTAAATTTTAAAACGACAGAAAAAATATATAATAACTTTAATTAAATCTTTTAAGCCTTTCTTAATTTTAGTTTTTTTTTATATCTAAAAGTATCATATAGTTTCTTTCCTCTAAAAACCTCTTCAAAAAATTTCATTTTTTACATATACATGGGCTTGCTATTTTCTTAGCTTTTATGTATGTGTTAAGTGTATGAGAAATATTATATCTCTTTTTGTTGCTTGAAACTTCTATCATCTCTTTAAAGAAATATATTATCCTTTTTTGTTATGAATTTCTATCAAACGACTTTTTAGGGTTTTAACATCCTTCTTTATCATGAAACTTCTAGCATCTACTCTTAAACTTACTTTTTTTATGAAATACTATATATTTCTTCTTTGTTGTTGGATCTTCTATCATTTTCGTTAAGAATTATAACCTCCTTACTTTATTCGGGATCTTCTATGTTTATTTGGTTTAAAATATACATCCTTCTCTTATATTGAACCTTCTATGTTCTCTTGATTTCATGATGTTATATATCTTTCTTTTTGAGCTGATTGTTCTATTTCAACTAGTAACTTTTTCATTTTCTTTATTAAAAATAGTTACAAATTTAAAGGAACCTTGTTTTCACTTAGCTTTTTTTAGGTATGTGTGTGGAACCTGGGAGTTCCCCTGTTCCTCTCCTTTTAGCTGCTGTTTCCCTGGCTCAGGCTTCGTGAGGTCTCGCATCACCTGCGGGTATACAAGCTGGCAGACCCCTTTCTCCTCATTATGCCTCTCTCTTGGTGTAAGTAAGGGTGAGGGGAACTCTGCTCTTATAGTCTATCTGCTATGGGTCCTATCTTTCTTCCAGGCTATCATGGGGGGTGGGCCCTTGAAATCTTCCCTCCATGGGGTGTCTTGGCATTCTCCTGTACCCATTCCATATCCTGTTGATCGATAGTCTTAGGGGACCTGCGATATTATGTGAATAAAGCATGGGGAAGATTATTCTGTTTAAGTCATTTTTTACTGTTTTTCTAGTAGGGACTCTTATTAATGGTACTCAGTTTTTCCATTGCCATCTTTAGGGTCTTCTCACTGTACCCTCTTGCCTTAAAAAAGCCTATCATGTCTTGTAGTGCTCATCTACCAGGTGTGGGTCACTCCTATCCTTTTCACTCTGATACCTTGTGAGAAGGGGAGGCTCTCTTTAGGTTTGGATGGTGGTGGACTGAAAATGCAAATATTGATGAGTATTTGAGGGTTTATGGTACACTTTTGTTTGTAGGAAGCCTTCATTATTATATATACTAGAGTCTCTAGGAAGGGTAATCTTTCTTTGTCACTATCTATAGTAAATTCTAGGTCTGGATGAAAGCTATTTAAACCTCTGTAGTACTCTTGAAGGTCCTCCTCTGTGCCTGTAGAACTCCAAAAATATCGTCAATATACCTGAAAAAAATGGCTGGTTGTTTTTTAAGTCTTTTCCTTTGTTTCTCTATAACTCACATGGACGAAAATCTCTGCTACTGCTACAGACACTGAGGTCCTATGGCTGTGCCATTCATCTGTTTGTAGCATTTTCCGTCGAATTTTAGAAAGGGTCCTTGTGAGTATATGGTCGATATCTTCTTTTATTAGGTAGGGGGGGAGGGGGCATTAATATTGTATAACTCTTTTAGCCTACCTTGTACATACCCCATGTTCTTCTCGTAGAAATTTGCAACTACCCAAGCTGCTTCTTCCTGTGGGATAGAGGGATACAAAGACCTATGGTCAAAGGAAAATAAGAAAGTTTCTCCTGTAAATCGGTGTGTTGCCTTTAATCTCCGGATGAAGTGCTTTGTAGCTTGCAGTCTTTCTTGGAGTATTTCTATAAGATGTGATAAAAAGTGGTTTAAGAGTCGTTCTACAGGCCTTGTGGGTGCACTACAGCCACTGAGTACTGGCCTCCCTAGGCATGTCCTAGCTCCTCATCTATTTTTTTATGTGTTTTGGGGGAGTATGTACCAATGAGGAATGCTGGTTTCCTGGGAGAGGAGGGCATCTCTCTGGGCTGCTGAGAAGCTTGACTTCTTTCCTGCTGGGGAATCAAGGCAATACATTTACTTATTAGTATTTTACTTTCTGCTTGCACCTTCTCCAGCTCCATCTGTGGATTAAACAGTGGTTGATAAGTACTTTCGTCTCTTAAATGTGCTAAGCCCATAGCTCTGTACTGTTCTGTTTTTAGGACTACTAGAGCTCCATCTTTATCTGCCTTTTTAATAATAATATCTGGATTTCTTTTCAAATCTTCAAGAGCTCCTATTTCCTCTCTCGTTAGGTTTGGTCTTTACTTTTGTTTTACTATGTCTTTTAATCAAGGTTGTTCTTCTTCAATCTTTTCCTTTAGTCAGGCATTTTTTAGGGGGATCTTTAACTGCGTTTTATCGTTGGAAACTGGGGGGGTAACTTATATTTTCATTTTTTCACTAAGGGGCCTGGGGAAGGGGGTGAGGGAGGCCGTGAATCTAGAATTGATTTCAACTTCTAAAATCTCTAGGGAAGAGGCTAAAACTCTCTGAGAGGGGCAGGGGGGCTGGGGGGGCCTGGGACAAAAGACCGGCCTTTGCTGAGGACTGATCTTTGTGCCTGGGTGAGTGGTACCTTCTGAACTACCAATGCCAAGACTTGTAACCATTCCCTCCTCTTTGCCACTGTCCTACTCCTATTCCTCCTTGGTCCATTGGGTGCTTCCTTTTATCTCTATCTGTTTGATCTCTGTACCTCTCAATTGTTTGATGTGGTCTCCTTGTTTTCTCATGTTTCTGAATCCACATCTCCTTTCGTTTATCCCATTCTGCGGTACCTGAGTCCCAATCTCTGTAATTTATCCCATTCTGTGATACCTTGGTTCATAATCTCTCTGTAGATCCTTTTGTTCCATATTCTCTGTAAATCCTTGTTCCCTATTCCTTCGGTTTGGGCCTTCCTATACCCCTGTGCCCAAAGGTGTTTCCTTGGTTCCTAGGGGGGGGGTTGGGGCTTACTGGGGCATGGGTACTTTGAGGGGGGTAGGGGGAGGAGGAGGTAGGGGGGGTGGAGGGGGAGGGGGGAGGGGGGGTTTCGGGGGGGTTTTCGTTGCCCGTTTTTTGGAACTGTTTTTCTCTTTATTTTTTGTCCTTTATTTTTCTTTTTCTTTGTTCTTTCGTTTTCTTAACCCTTTCTCCTTTGAATGTCTTAAGGCCTCCAAATGTACGAGTTTTTCTACTAGGTGGGGGCTTGCTTGTCTTCTTGTATGGGGGTGGGGTGGGGGCAGGGGCCGAGGTGGGAGGAGGGGGAGAGGAATGGAGTATTGTTTTTTTTAAAAAAAAGAGTTCCTCGTGGCCCCTTCGAAATACCCCATCAATTAGGCTGCAAGCATCGATCCTATCGCTTGGGGGGTGGGGGTGTGTTGGGGATGTGTTTTGGGGGGGGGGGGGGTCTC
>NW_028234445.1:127886-135516 GCF_977035675.1 Penaeus japonicus | reverse complement strand
CCCAGAGAGACTTCTCACCTGCCTGTCCTCAGCTTCCTTCCTTATTCCGAGGAAATCCACTCTCTTCGTCGCTCGGCTGCACCCTCTCAACTGCAGGTCACTTTCGCCAGGTGGTCTAACACTCTCCGCGCAACTGGTCCCAACCCGTCCTCCTTTGTCTGCCAAGGTTAGGGCACTATGCCATACCCTGCTCCTCCTGTGAGAAGGCAAAATATTCGGGGGAGACTGGCACGCTTGTCTCAACGAACGTGTGTCCCAACACAGGTACGCCGCGTTTTCCGGGGGACACACACAACGCTCTCTTCTGACACAATGGGGACACAGGTCATGCATAGTTGGTCAGCTGCCCGCCATTTGATCCCTTCCGTGATGTCCATGCCCGCCGATTGGTGGAATCTTCTCTCATCAAAAGGCTGCCGAATCATAATTTCCAATCTTAACTAGTGGGTGTAGCTCCTGCTCTGACGGTTTCTATCTCCCACATTCTCCGCTTTTACCTTACCACGGACAACCCTTCACACAGACCGCGGACCCTATGAAATCATGACATCATGACCTGCCCCGGTTCCGGTTCGCTGTTCCACCGCCCCCCGCCTTCGTTCCGTTCTCTGTCCTCGCTGGACCTTTCGTGTACCGTGTTACTCCCCCTTTACCTTGTTGTTTCCCGCTGGTTCGCGTCCGCCGCTGTCCGGTATGTGGGGTGAATGTGGGTTGCGGGTGTATCGGGTGGTTCTGGGGATTGTATTCGGGTGGGGGGTGTGGGGGGGGTGAGGCCTGTGTGCTGTGTTGTGTGTGTGTGTGTGTGTGTGTGTGTGTGGTGGGTGGTGTGTGTGAGTGTGTGTGTCTGTGTGTGTGTGTGTGTGTGTGCTGTGTGAGTGTGTGTGGTGTGTGTGTGTGTAGTGTGTGTATGTCTGTATGTGGGGTGTGTGTAGCTCTCTCTATATAATACAATATATGTGTGTGGTGTGGGTGTGTGTGTGTGTGTGTGTGTTGTGTGAGTGTTGTGTGAGTGTCTGTAATGTGTATGTTTGTGTTCCTGTATGGATGGTATGGCTGTATGTGGTGGTGTGGTCTGTGGGTGTGTTGATGTGGTGGTGGGTGGGTGGTGTGTATAATATATAATATCATAACTCTATTATAATAATATAGTGTGTGTGTGAGGTGTTGAGTGTGTTGTTTGTCTGGGGGTGTGTGTGTGTCGTGTGTGTGTGTGGGGGTGTGTCTATATTGTGTATGTGTATTTGTGTGTGAGTGTGGTGTTGTTTGAGTGTTTGTGTGAGTGTGTGTATTTGAAGTGTATGTATAATGTTGTTGTGGGGTGTGAGTGTGTTTGTGTGTGTGTGTGAGTGTGTGTGTTGTGTGGTGTGAGTGTGTGCTGTGTGTGTGTATGTGTATGTCTGTGGTGGTGTGTATGTGGGTGTGTGTGAAGGTGTGTGTGTGAGTGTGTGTGTGTGTGTGTGTGTATATGTTTGCGGGTAGTGTGTGGTGTGTGTGTGTGTGTGTGTGTGGGTGTATGGGTGTGTGTGTGTATGTTGGGTGTATGTATGTGTGTGGGTTCTGTGTGTGGTGTGTGTGTGTCTGTGTGTATGTATGTGTGTGTGTATGTGTGTGTGTGTGTGTGAGTGTGGATTGTGTTTGTGAGTGTGTGTATGGTTGTGGTGTGTGTGTGTGTGTGGTGTGGTGTTTGTGTGAGTGGAGTGTGTGTGAGTGAGTGTTTTGGGTGTGTGGCTGTGTGAGATTGAGTGGTGTTTGATTGTGTGTGATGTGGTGTGTGTGTGTGATTGAGTGTGAGAATGTCTCTCCTCACTCTCTGGTATTATCAACTCTCTATCTATCTCTATATATATATATATCTCTATATATGTGTTTGTGGTGTGTGTGTCGTGTGAGTGTGTGTGTGAGTGGTGGAGTGTGTGTGTTAGTGTGTGGGTGGGTGTGCGTGTGTGAGGTGAGTGGGAGTGTGTGTGTGTGAAGTGTTAGTGTGTGTTGGTGTGTGTGAATGTGGTGTGTGTCTAAAAGTGTGTTGTTTGTGGGTGGGTGAGTGGGTGTGGGTATGTGGGTGTTGGAGTGTGGGGGGGGGGGGTCGTGTGTGTGTGTGGTGTGTGAGTGTGTGAGTGTGTGTGTGTGTTGTGAGAGTTTTGTGTGTGTGTTGTCGTTTGTGTGTGAATTGTGAGTGTGTGTGGTGTGTTTGGGTGGGTGTGTGGGTTGTGAGAGTTGTGTGTTAGTGTGTGAGTGAGTGAGTGTATGTGTGTGTGTATGTGGTGTGTGTGTGAGTGAGTCGTGTGTGTGTGTGTGTGAGGTGTGTGTGAGTGTGTGGAGTATGTGTATGTGGTATGAAGATGTGAGTGATGTGGGTGTACGTGAGTTTCTGTGCGATGTTTTGATGATTGTTTCAGTCACACAATACATCTATCTATACACAGAATAGTGTGCGTGATATATATATATATCATTTTGATATATTTATATATGTTAGATTATTTTATATTTATATAATATATATATATATATATATACTACACACTCACACTCACACACACACACACTCACACACACACACACTTTAATATATATATTTATTTATTTATATATATATAGAGATATATTATATATATACATTTATATTTATTTATATGTTATATGTCTGTATTACAGAATAACTTATAACACACACACACACCACTCACACATACTCAACACACACACACACACCCACACCACACACACACACACCATTTTTTTATATATATCTTTATATTATATATATATATATATATTATTATATAAAAATATTTATATATATACATATATATATCTATATTATCGATATATCTATATCTATATCTATACTCTCTCTATATAATTGGTATATCATATCCATGTTATATTTATTTATATATATATTATATATATAAAGATATATATATATATACATATATATATTATATATATATATATACTAATTATATATATATATATATATCTATATGATATTATATATATCTATTGTATATACATATATATCTATTATATATATATATATATATATATTATATATATAATAATATTTTATTATATTAAATTATATAATAATATATATAATTGTGGCGTTGGGTGTTTGTATTGGGTGTTGTACTGTGTTGTGTACACAGTATTCTTTTCAAACGTTTGTATCATTTCTATATTATATCTGCCTTTAACTGCTTATGTGTTTCTGTCAATAAGCAAAAACCGAGGAACGAAGGCGGCAACCAAACAATAAACAAAACCAATAAAGCCAGAACACTCTCCCTCCAGCGACCCCCCCCCCCCGTCTTCCACATCCTACCCACCGTCTCCTCCCAACGCGAGCAGGATGCGAGTGTGCATTGGGTATTCGGACGCCCTCCTTGTCCTGAGACCAATCACACACTCGGCGCGGGACGCTCATAGAACAATTTCGCGAGCCCTCCCTGCGCCATCTAGATTATGTCTTTGGTCTTCCGAATATGTAGATTTTGCAGCGAATTTTTTTTTAGGAGCTGAGTTGTTTGGTATATTATCATATATGTATTTTTATATATATATATATATATATATATCTCTATATATATATATATAATATATATATTATATATATATTAAATAATATGTCTCTTGTAAATTGTCATTCATGAATAAGTGGATATATTGGACACGTTATGCTGCTAATTTGCACTTTTATTCCTTCATGCCTTTGTTTCGCCCATGCAGATTTCTATGGCATTGCCTACGTATCATAGACAATGCGCAATATTTACCATGACAATCTCTTCAATCGAATACTCTTCCATAAAACCTTCCCAACAATTCTATCAACCGACCGCGCAATAGCTTCCATTCCGCTGTGATTCCTCTCGCCATACGAGACACACTCAGACACCAACGGGCAACGCAACGGCCAGTCTGTTAGCCGAAAGCAGAATTAGACAGCACCAAAGGAGCCGCAGATGATTCATATCACACATGTCATTAAGTGGTGGAAACGAGGTTCGTGTGTTTTGCTCTAATCTTCCAATGAACGGTTATGGTGTTGCGTTCATTGTCAACAATGCCCGTGTTTAATAGGGCGGGGGAATTTTTGCTATTATCTATTGTGATGCTGCGAGACAAAATGTTATATGATGCCCAGTCTTGTAAATAAATTTTTAAATTATCAAAGCTTTGTGTTTTGCTTTATTTAAAATATTATTATATTATATATATATATATATATATATATTTTTACTATTTATATACATATATATATATATATATATTATATTATGTATTTAAAATATATATAACTATTATAACATATTAACTATATATATATATATTATATATATTTTAAAAATATATATATATATATATTATTTTAATATATATATATATATATGAATTTTTATATATATGTATAAATCAACCACACCCACACCACCCCACACACACACCACACTTTAAAAATACACATATATTTTTAAATATATATATATAATTATATTTTAATAAAAATATATTTATATATTGTGTGTGTATTTATATATTTTTGTTTGTATACTTAATTGTTTTATAATATATTTTAATATTATATAAAATTATATATATATATTTTTTAATATTTATTTTTATAATAAATAATATATATATATATATTTTTAAATATAAATTTTAAAATTATATATAAATATAAAATTTTGTATATATTTTAAATTAAAATACATATATTTATTATATTTTTTATATTTTTATTTATATATAAAAATTAATATATATATATTTTTTTTTTATATTTTATAAATATATTTTTTTTATTATTTATATTATAAATAAAATATACTTTATTTTTATTATTTATATATATATTTTTATTTTTTATTTATATTTATTATATTTATATTTTATATATCTTTATTTTTGCATATTTTCATATAAGGTTTTAAAATTTTAATATAATTTATAAAATATATTTATATATATATATAATTTTTTTAATATATATATTTATTTATCATATATATGCATTGTGTATTATGTTGTATATTTTATATATATATATATATATATAGAATTTTTTATATATATGTATAAAATTATATATATATATATACATAAAATTATATATATATTTTTATATTTATATATATATTTTATAAAATAATGTTTTTATATATGTATTTTTATATATATTATATTTTATATTTGTATATATATATATGAATTTATATATATAATATATTTTATTTTTGTATTTATTTTTTGTATAATATATAAATTTTTAATTTTTATATATATATTTATTATTTTATATATTATATATATATATACACACATTCCCCACAACAACACTTTCACACACCACCCACACACACACCATACACAAACATATATATATTTTATTTATTTTATATATTTATTTATAATATATATATATATTTATATTTATTTAAAATATTACCACACACACAACAACACACACACCACAACTTTTATATATAAAATTTATATATAATTTATATATATTATATTATTTTTATGTATATTTTTTAATATTTTATATATATTTTAAAATTTTAAATATATATATATTTTTATATATTTTATTTAAAACATTTTTATATTTATGTGAAATATTGAAATTAATATATATATATTTATTTATATAATTATATATTTTTTTTTTATATATTTATAATTGTAATTTAAATATTTAATATATATATATTTATATATTATTTTTTTTAAATATTTTTTATTTTTAATTAATATACATCCCACATAAAACACACAATAAAAACACCCACACACACCCCACAAAACGCACCGAAACCGCACACGCACACGCAAAAGCACACGCACACGCCCCACGCCACGCACAAGGCACAGCAAGCCACAACCCACACACCATACCACCCCCACACACCACCACACAAAACACAGTTATAGGGATATATGTAAATTTTATGTTTATATATATTTTTAATTTTATATTTATATATATATTATAAAATATATATTTGTAGTATGTAGGGTTTTTTAGGTGTTTTCCATACACCTACTTTCATATATACATTTATATTTTTTTTCCCCTTTTTCTTTTTGTATGCATGTTGAACATTGTACATGAATAATACGTATTATTAAAAACCTACCACAGTAAGAATGTTAATAAAATCGTAACGTTTCGAACTTTAATGAGAGAGTTCACCCACGAGCGTAGGGTAATACAAAATGGGTTTTCAGCCAAATAAAACAACAAAGGTAAGCCTTTAAGTCGTCTCAGACAAACCAAGAGTAAAAACTTTCAGTTGTATTAAAAGATTTTTGTTGATCGCATTATCCGCTTTGTCTGACGATTTTTAAGGTCCAACCAGTCGTTAGACGTAACTCCAGACATTTTGACACTAAGAACAGATTTAAAACGTAACGACCTTGCTGTCATGGATATGATAGATTACCGACATAATGTTCGTTTTCTATTAGATGATGACCCCGATTGCCAGAAAAAGTACGCTCGAATCCTTATTACCTTATGAATTATTTCGTAAAAAAAAATCTTAACGTATTGCTGCGAAATGTCCTGATGGCAGAATTTTGATCGTTTGGAGATTTTGTAATCCCTCCTTTTCTATTTTTTAGGATTTCCTTAAAACTCATGAAGAGGGTGTCGAGTTTAAAAACCCATTATTTGGTTATGTTGTGACTCAGGTCATTCGTCCATTAGCGTCTGGCTAGCCAGAAGAAATTTGTCACCTTTTATGGGATCTTTCTCGAAAAGTCATATCAAAAATATGAGATTTCACAGAAGAAATCTCCACACGTCACGAATAACGTTTTATATCAAACCAAAAACTAACGCCAGGTTCTTTTTTAGAAATCGCGATTTTTTTATTGTTTGGAAACATTTCTTATGCATAAAGAAAGCGGTGGCCTCGGGGAACGTTCTTAAAACCTACAGGATTAGAGTGATTAAATAGATTTATTATAAAAAAACACGAAAGCTTTTTAACTCTTTTCTAAAAAATAGGATACCCTCAATAAAAAAGAACACCAAAAGAAAAAAAAAAAAAGAAAAAGGGAAAAATAAGCCAGTTCAAGAGCGACAACAAAAAATTTCCCCTCACCATATCCAGAGTGTCAGTCATTTATTAGTATTCCCCTGCAACCGGGTCGACTCGATGGTACACGTCATTTTTTTTGAAAAGAAAATTTCGACCTCGTTTCCCTCTCCTAACACGTTACGTAAATCTTTGGTGAAACGGCATGCGGCCACTGGTGCTTTGATACTTATCCATTTATTTTTTTTATCCCGTGTACGGAATATCCAAAACCTTTATAGAGGAGAAACCGGCAGAGAATTCTCGGACAAAAAAAATCAAAAAAATAAAAAAATAAATGAACTAAAACGCTGGATGTCAGATACGCTAGGGATCTAATACATGTTTCATTCATGTTCGAGAAGAAGGTCATCGGTTGAACTGGAATCCCTCTATGTATGACTGACTAAGGGAAACATTCCAATCTGTACTAACCATGGTCAGTGGGGTATTGATGACCTTCCCTCATATTATTTAGTGATATCTGTCCAAGATTACTTGGACCTTGACCTTCCCTTCTGCGATTGATCAAACTT
>NW_028234445.1:122747-127786 GCF_977035675.1 Penaeus japonicus | reverse complement strand
AGAGGAAGAAATCCTACACAACTTCCAGAAAATGAGGAGAAAAAGCAGGGAAAACAAATAGAAAACGGATTTAGGAAAATGGAAATAATGAAATTCCAATAATATTATGCAAAACCATCGCAAGAAGAAGCACAAGAGAAGCAAATGAAGAGAAGAAGAAAGACTGAAAAAAGGACAAGAAATGAGAGTTTAAGAATACTGAAAGATCTAAACTTGTCATTTGCTAACCAAAAATACTATTCCGCACCTGCTTATTCACGCATGATTTGTATATTATCCATAGCTTCTTTACGGCAATCAGTTCCTTATGTATAAATAAATGTATCTCCATTATTTATTTTTTTACTACAAAAACGATGTTTATATGTGTCCTTGACCAATTTGTATGACTTCAAAAAACGGTAACATTTTTATTGGCCTCTCACATCTGTATACACAAACGCAACGTACTAAAAAACGTCCAACATGATTCGTGCGAGAAATTAATACAGTGGCGGCCGGCACTCAACCTGAAGAACTACTTATATTTATTACCGATCAAATACCAAGTCCTAAAATAGATGCTGTTTTGCGAGCGTGCCTCTCAAAGGAAAGAACGAACGAGTTTTTTTTTTAATCTGTCTAGCCTGATGACAGGATCACCTTAGAGAAATATATTGTCACGTCAGGTGTGCAAATAATGCGTAAAGGAAAAAGATAACCACAGTTCCTCTTAGCGAAAATGATGCTAAAAATTGTGGCGACAGCATAAAAGACAGGGGGATAATTCGTGTAATAGATGTACTATAAAATAAACAAGCCAAAAAACAATTAAGTAAAATCAATGGACCAAACAAAAATAAGCAAATGATAAAAGATACTATTGAAAATGAACCTTATTTAAAGTTTTGAGATAAAAGAAAATTAAATATTACACAATGGCCGAACTTTCACATGCATTAACCAATTTTTAAACCGTTTGCAAAAAAGAAGTCATTGCATTTCAATAATTCGCTAAGTAAACTATTTAAGAATCCTGAGTCGCTGTCTTTCTTTTTCTTTTTCAATGACACCGTGAAGCTAACCACTCATTGCCGCATGAGTATTTGACAAATGGAGAATCTATGTGTTTATTTCGGTCTGACTAGAGTTGCAACGTTATGAATAAATAGCTCCCAATCCCTGCCTTCCCTCCATCTCTCCATCCTCGCTCCTCCTCTCTCTCGTCTCTCCACTCCTCTCCACCTCCCCTCCCCTCTCTCTCTGTCGCATTCTCTATAAAAGAATTAGTTACAAATTAAATGTCGTCATGCAATCGTGGCATAACCTACACACATGCATATATGCAAGAAATAATGAATATATATATATATATATATAAAATTAAATAAATAAAATATATATATCTAAAAATATTTATACATATATATATGTTGTATATATCTATGTACATATAATGTATACATAAATGAATATATATATAAATATATATATATATATATAAAAAAATAAATATATATATATAAATATAAACAATATATATAAATATTTTATATATATAAATATATGTAAAATTAAATAATATCCATAAATATATATATATAATATAAGTTATGTACAAAATATATCTAAGTACATATATAATATATATATATAAATGTACTTATATAAATATAAAAATAAATATAAAAATAATATATAAATATAAATTGTAAATGTACATATATATATATAAAAATAAATGTATATATAAATATATATATAAACATATACATCCATATACACACGCATTGCAATATAAATATTTATATAAAATATATAAATATTAAATATATATTTAAAGAAATATATATATATATATATATATATATTAAAAATAAATATATATAAATATATATTATAATATATATTAATATATAATAATAATATTATATAAATAATAATATATTATATATATGCCAATGCGCGTGTATATGTATGGAATATGTATAAAAATAATATAAATATATATATATATATATATATAAATATTACTAAACATATATAAATAAAAATATATAAATATAACAAAATATATATATAAATAGAACATATATATATAAATATATAAGTCCTCATATATATATATGTAACATATAAATATATATATAAATATATATGTATATATATAAATAACATATATAATATATAATAATACATAAATATATATAAAGTATATATATATATTATAATATATAAATTAAAATATATAAATATAAATAAAAATATATAAATATATATATTATACAAAATAAGTACCATATATATAAACAAACCATATATATATGGTATAAATATATATAAATATATATCATATATATATATAAGTATATATATATATATAATATATCATATACTTGCAAATATGCAGTTGTAAGTTAAGCCACGATTGTATGACAGACATATAATAAGTAACTAAATTCGTTATAGATAATGCGACAGAGAGGGAGGGGAGGGGAGAGTGAGGGGAAGAGGAAGACGAGAAGAGAGGAGAGCGAGAGAGAGATGGAGAAGGCAGGGAATGGGGAGCAAATATCATAACGTGCAACTCTACGTCAGAACCGAAATAAACACAAAAGATCTCCAATTTGTCAAACATCATGGCGGCAAAGAGAGGTTAACTCGAGTGTCATAGAAAAAAAAAGAAAAAGAAAGAAGCTACTCAGGCATTCTAAATAAAGTTTACATAGCGAATTATAAAATGCATACTTCTTTTTTTTGCAATCGTAAAAAATATGGTTACTGCATGTGAAAGTTTCGGCATTGTTGATAAATATTAACATTCATATATCTCAAAACCTTAAATTGGTTCATTTTCAATAGTATCTATTATCCGATTGCTTATTTTGTTTGTCCACTTGAATTTTTACACTAATGTTATTTGTCTTGTTTTTTTTTATAGTACATCAATTACTCGAAGTTATCCCCTGTCCTTTTACTGCTGTCGCCACATTTTTAGCAACATTTTCGCTAAGGATGAACTGTGGTTTATCTTTCCTTACGCAGTATTTCACACCCGGACGTGACAAAAATTTCTCGAAAGGGATCCTGTTCATCAAGGCTAGACAAGATAAAAAAAACTCGTTCGTTCGTTTTCCTTGAGAGGGCACGCCGCAAAACAGCATCTATTTTATATTGGTATTTGAAACGGTAATAAATCTAAGTATTTCTTCGGTGAGAGGCGCCACCTGTAATATTTCTCCACGAATCCGTGACGTTTATAGTACTGCTTTTGTGTAATACAGATGTGAGATGATATAAAAATTTACCGTTTTTGAAGTCACAATTGGTCAACGACACAAATAACATCGAATTTGTAGTAAAAAAATAAATAATGAGAACATTTATTTATCCATAAGAACTGAATGCCGTATAACTAAAGGAAATATACAAATCCCTTGCGTGAATAAGCAGGTGCGAATAGTAATTTTAGGTTACCAAGATCAAGTCGTTAGATCATTCAGAATTCGTAAACTCACCTTTGTCTTGTCCCTTTTTTCCCGACTTTCTTTTCTCATCATTTGCTTCTCTTTGCTCTTCTTGCGATGCGTTTTGAATAATAATTTTGAATTTCATATATTTCCATTTTCCTATTTCCGTTTTTCTAATTTGTCTTCCGCTTTTTCTCACATTTCTGAAGTTTGTGTCGATTTCTTCTCTATTTTCATATTCGCTCCCATCTTCATCTTACTAATCCCCCTTTCTTTGAAATCCTTTTTAATGTACACAATCCCTCTTATCCTTTAACCATTCTATTACCGCCATTCATCCGATAACGAAAATCTTGGACCGATGGAAGATCAGAAGAAAAAGTAATGTAACGCCAGTGTGTGCTACAGACAGGCATAGGTAAAAATTCAGATAAGACGCAATGCAAAGCCATGAGAGGATATCCCCTTCAAACTGCCAATGTTTAGGTTCCGACGTCTATGACATGATCTAGGCAGCATTCATTTCTTTTTACGGACGAAAGGTGAGTAAACAACTGGCTCTGTTATCAACCAAAGCATTTTCATCGTATTATATTCCTTTCTGGCCTTTATAACAAAGATTACATCGGTTAAAAATTATAATCTGAGCTGTGAATCATTTTCCTCGTCGTTTGATATTGCAGTTCATTTGTCAATGTGTTTGTTTTCTTTCTTATATATCAATTATATTTCAGTTAGACTAAAAGATTATATTCCAGGTGTACCTTTAAGATAGATTTGACTGAAGGCCAAAAAAATCATAACAAATTACTAATAGTTATTTTCTTCTCGATTAATTGAACACAATGATGGTTACATGTAATTTCTTATAGGTATACTGTATAAAGAACATATATTCTCCGTACCTATCTAAACGTATACTGTGAAGTCAGATGAGGATAAGATATATATAATAATTCTTAGTCTGGAATAAACGTAACGCTATTAAGTAAATTCGACCCACTAAAATAGGTTAGAAGAACTATTCGTTAACCCTCTCCCACTCATAACTTATTTCCCGCCCATTACCGAGGGAAAATTTACTTTTGCTCCAATCTGCGTGTAAATTTAGCAACAATTTTCTTAAATGAAAAGCCTCGGTATCCCTTTGTGAGCCGGAACATTCCCGGCACTGGCGTCACGCCTTTTGTGTGTGTGTTTACATAGTTGTTTGAAAAGGGTTCGGCCTTTCGGTGCAACACTGCACAAGATCAACAACAAAACAAAAAACAACTTTTTTAAAAACATGAAGAAAAGTGAACGTGCTTTCTAGAAGGCTTATACTTTTTATATAAGTGCTCCAAAACCAATTTAACGATTCTATTTATTATTCTCCCACCCCTCCTCTCTCTCTCGCCTCTCTCTCTCTCTCTCTCGTTGTCTCTCTCCTCTCTCTCTCTCTCGTTGTCTCTCTCCTCTCTCTCTCTCTCTCTGTCTCTCTCTTCTCTCTCTCTCTCTCTCTCTCTCTCCTCTCTCTCTCTCTCTCTCTGTCTCTCTCCTCTCTCTCTCTCTCTCTCTCTCCTCTCTCTCTCTCTCGTTGTCTCTCTCTCT
>NW_028234445.1:114716-122647 GCF_977035675.1 Penaeus japonicus | reverse complement strand
TATTTAATTTTCTAATGTTTCTTGTCTATATCTATTTTGAAGACTATATTCTTCCTCTTCCTTTTGTGTTTATTTTTAATAGAAACTTTTCTTTAACTCCTTGTTCTCTATTATATTCTTAACTTTTTTTTCGCTTGCTGCCTTGATGTATGTATATGATTTTGTTATATTTTATAAATTTTTAATTAGTAGATTATCGAGTATGTAGATTTTCTTTTTTCTATCATTTTTTGCTCTAAGATAAGTTTCTTGATTTTTTTTAATAGTTTTGTTCTATTTCTTTCTTAAGGTATTATTTTAAATATAAAATCTAATTCTTGCTTATGCTTGTATATAATGGAATTGGCTGTTTCTAGCCTTGAATTTGCTAGATTTCTTGAACTCGTGTATATTTCCTTGTATATGTGATATATCTATCTTTTTCCTTCTTTTGTATTTTGACTCATCTGCTTGCGGTCTCTTTTCTTATACTCTGGTCTAAATATATTTCTTCACTTTTTTTCCGTTATCTTATATTAGTCTATTTACTGCCTTAGACTTATTTCTCCATACGATATATGTCTATATATATATTTATATCTCTATATGGTTCTGTTTGTGTTTTTTAAAACTTGTATTTGGTATGCTCCTGTCTTTTCTTTATATTTCTGGGGTCTCGGAAACTGAGAGCTCTGACTAGGTGGTTCTGCTTTTGGTTTTGCCTTTTTCTCCAAGTAACATGGGATGTGGGCCTTAAATTTTCTCTCCCACGGAGTTTCTACTGCATTTTTCTATTAACCATTCCTATTCTATTTAGCGAATGATTTAGGACATTCTGCAGTGCAGGGGAGTATAGCATAGGACAAATAAGGCGACCTAATGTTGATCTATCCTTTCTTTTAGAAGATTTTTTCTCTGTTCTCTTCTCCATTCTTTTCAGAGCTGATCCTAGTTGTAATGTTACAGTCTTCCTCTCTTCTTGAAAAACAATTTCATGTCTGCTAATGCCTTGTCTAATTTCTGTGGCTCACATCCTATTCTTTAGGGCTTCTTAATGCCTGTGAGTACGGCAAGCATTCTTTAGGCTAGGTGGGTGGCAACCATTGGAAGTGCAAATAATGGTGAGTGTTTGATGGTTGTGGTACCAATGTAGTGTGCACTCTTCCCTTGATCATCCAGATACACCATCGGTTGTTAAGACTGGGGATCTCTTATGCATATATTCCACTGTACATTGCTGATCAGGGTGTTGTATCTTATTTAGATCTTTATGATAAATCTAGGAGTTCAGGCCTCTGTGCCTGTGAATATGCCAAAGATGTCCTTCTATGTATCAATAGAAGACCTGCTGGCTGTCGTCACTAGCTTTCCTCTTTGTTCTATAATTGCAAGTACGAAATATTTCTGCAATTGCAACTGAGACCTGAAGCTCCTATTTGCTGTTGCCTTTTCCTGCCTATAGATTTTATTGTTGAATCTCAAAAGAGAGCCTTGCAGGAATGCTCTATTCCCTCTTTTATTAAGTAGGGAGGGGGGCGGGCTTATGATGTTGTAGTCAGTTCTCAGTTTTTTCTTTCACATATAAGTAGTGTTTCTCATAAAAGTTTGCCACCACCCAAGATGCTTCTTCCTGTGGGATAGAAGGATATAAGGATACTATATCGAAGGAAATATTATTGTGCTGGTGGAAAACCTTGGCCAAAGTGTTTATTTTCCTAAGGAAAGCTGTGGTATCTTGCCATCTTATGGTCGCAGGTCTAACAAAGGAGTGAAGATAGGTAGTTAGAAGTCTGTCTACTGGTCTTGTGGGGGCATTACAACACTTAGACTGGTCAACCAGGCCAAGCCCTGTAACAGGGTCCTTCTTTTTGTGGGTTTTTTGGTAGTATGTACCAATGTGGGAGAAAGAAGGATCATGTTCTAGTTAGGGGTCTCTTTGGCTGGCTAAAAAACTTTTCTTTTTCCTTTCGAGTTTGTAAGTTGTCTATTGTATGGAAAACTGTTCACCAGAATTTTGCTTTCTCTTTTTACTTATAGTAGGGCTTCATTTGGGTTATCAGGCAATATATGTCTTGTCTCTGAGAGGTGTGCTCTCCTCAGTATATAGCTTTCCCTTTTCAGAACTACAAAGCTCTCCGTCTTGTCTGCTTTTTTAATGACTAAGTTCTTGACTTTTGAGCTAAGTCCTTAAGCAGTTGTCATTTCATCTTAACTGGTTAGGAGGGACATCCTTTTAGGATTTTTTCTCCTACTTCCATTGGGTCACAGTGAACATGGTTTCCAAACCTGGAAGTTTTTGGTCAGGAGGGTTTTCTTCTGTTTATAGGGAGTTGCGGAGGTATTGCTTTCTGGTATCTCTCTTTTCCTCATTTTCCATTCTTCTATTGGCTGGCTAAGGGAGTCTGTGAATCTTTTGTTAATTTGCTCTTTTACTCCTATTCATTGAGCTACCCACGTTCTCCAGAAGTGCCTTCTTTGGTGGGAGGTTCCTGGTACAAAGATTCTCCCTATATGAGAACAGAGGAGTTGGTTCTGCACAGGGGTACTCGGATATATTAATTCCTTGCCCACCTGTTGTATCCTTGCTCCCTTGCACTGCTCAACTCCTCTTTGCCCTTGGGCCCAGTGGTAATTATACTCTTGAGAAATCTGCCCTGCTCTCTGTTGGGTATGCCATGGCTGGGGTGAGATGCCCAGTTGGGCGGTTGTTCCAATTGTATCTCTGGCGGGGGGTTGGTACCTGTTTACCCTCCCTTTTCCTGGTTCTTGTGGGGTTCCCCCATGTGGGGGGTATCTCTCCCTGTATGGGTTCCACCTTCTCTGTGGAGGGGCCTGGTAATGGTGCGGTCTCTGTGGTAAGGGGGTCTGTATGGGGCAGTGGGAGCCAATTTTCTCTTATGTGTTGAGCCCTTGTTGTCTCCCCCCCCCCCCCCCCCCCTCCCCCCCCCCCCCCCTCTGGCATGTTGCCCCTTGTTTTTTTGCCTTGCATTGTTTTGGGTTCCTTGCTGTTCTGGGGAGGGTTTCTTTGTTTTCCTGAGCTTATCATTCTTTCTCTTTTTCATTCTCCGTTTTTTGGGTGTGTAGTTTTTTCTTTTCTTTTCTTTCTCCCTGTTTCCTGTTGGCAAACTGACGGACGATTACCATGTTTAAGGGTTTTTCTTTTTTCTTTGGGGGAATTTCCTTGTCTTCCTTTTCTTGTGTCTCTTCACACACTTTTCTGTTTCTTTCTCTGCTCTTTGTTATTTTTAGGGACTCTATGCTAGTGATTTTTTCATTCAGATTAGCTTATCACTTTTTCTAGTTGTCCTACTACGCCTATACTTTTTCTAAGAGGATATTGCAAGCTTCCTCTCTTTTCCTTAAGCCCAGATGGGCATGGAGGAGACGGATAGGGTGGTGGGCAAAAAAGAGCTCTAGTGTGCCTGGGCTTTCTGTTTGAGGGATTTAGAGGAAGCTGTATCTGAGTATCTTCCTCATTTCCTTGAGGGTGTCATTCTATAGGAGCCTCCTTTTCTAGTGGGCTTCACTTCGTATTTGTTTCCTTCTTTTGTCTGATTTTCTTCTGTGTCGAGGAGGTGGGGGTGGTAGCCTCCTCTCTGTATATTGTCAGTTTCATTCTTCTTCTCTTTCTCTATTGGTCTGGGCTTTCCATCTCGCCTATGTTTGTTTCCTGATTTTCTCCAGAGTAGGCTCTGTTGATTCTGTCCTAGGTTTAATACCTATATCCTCATTGCATTCCAGGACCATGTCCCTTTCCTCTGTTGTCATGGTCATGTTAGTGTTTTTTCTTTCATGTAACGTATGAGGGGTGTCTTTCCTTTAGGAATATGGTATTTATTAGTTGGGGGTTGTAATTTGTAATCTGTTTTTGCTGCTAGTTTTCCTCTTCTTGTATGCATCATGGGCAGATCCTTTATGGGAGTGAGGGTAGTGTGTGTTCCTTAGTCTGTTTTTTTTTTTATAATTATCCTCCGCACTTCAACTTTGCTTGCCCTTATTGCTGCTGCCATCAAACCCCCTTGCCATTCTTCTTGCAGCTCTTGCAAAATTATTCTCCATCACAATTCCCCACATAGGTGGTAGATGTTACATGTTCTCATCTATGTTACTTGTGTGAGGGTTGAATCTGTCCCTGTCACACCTTCCAATTCACAACTATCTAGGTATCTTAATATTGCGTTTGTATTGCCTCTTCTTAGTACATTTAGTCATATTTTTACTTCTGTTTCTTCCATCTGAGTTGAGAGGGGGGGGATGATCTTGCAAGTTGAAAATTTCATCAATGAAAGGACCATCTGGGAGAAGCCTAGCTGTACTCTCCTCCTAGTAGCAGAGTGTTGCCAGGAGGACATGCTTGGATGGCTGGGCTTGTGTTTGCCCAAGCTGAAGGGTGAGTTCCATCCCCTGTTAAAGCCAGGGATTCTTTAATAGGGATTCCTTCATTTGTTCTCCTAACGCCTCTAGTCTCACGCTTATACTACTCCCGACTGTTGGACAATTTCATCAATGTACCCTTTCTTCTACCTCAGGGACATTAATGAAGGTCCTGCAGTTCAGTTCCGCCTGTCTGAGGCTTGCTCTAGTCCCCAGTGGCATCTTTACTCTTTGAATTACTTTGTGTCGTTGGTCAGTATAAAGTGGTTTTTAAGCAATACGATTTTTTAGTTATTGTTTTATTTTATTTACCTATAAATTTCTACAAATATTCCTATTTATAACTCTTGTAAATTTTTTATAGCCCTCATTTTCTCTTCCGGGTTCCAGAGGGTTGAAACTAAAATTTCTGTTTGTTTCAGAAGGCTGTTCTACTGTGATGATTTCTGAGAAGGTTGTTTCATCGAGATGAGTTCTTCAGCTGATGTTTTTCCATACTGGCAGTACTCTTTAACCACAGGGTCTTCCAGCTAAAGTATCTTTAGGCACAGTACTGAGGGTAAGGACGTAGAGCTTAGCTCTGTTCAGACTTGTAAAAATCACACCGAGTTCTAGTTTTGTCTAGCTGGGGGCCACCCCGCCCCCCCTTTTCTTTTGTTATACTTTGATGTAGTCCCTAAAATGACTCCTGGGTCATGCTGCAAACTGTCTTGCTGGAGCTTCACAAGAATAAGGAATAGTAAAATCCGTAGTTAACTAGGCATAATATCAAACAAGTACAACAACCATGTCCAACCTTAAACTAACAGCAAACTCGAGCACTAGCGCTTTTCAGCCAGAGGCTTTCATCAGGGTGCTGTGGAGTGTATTTGAGTCTTTATTTAAACTAGGTACAATTATACATAAGAAACAAAGACACTAAACGGGGGGTCACATGGGTAAAAATTAAAGCCGACGCTTCGCGGAAACTTCCGGTTTCGGGGAGGTGCGCGGGAAACGGGGGGTGAGGGGGCCTCTGTTCCTTCCCTGCTACTTCCTTCGCGTCGGTGAGGTGGCGGCCTGTTGCTATTCTTTAAACTTTTCCAAGGGGGGGAGGGGGGATCTCAGATTGTCCCTTTGTAAAGTAGATTTTGATAGCTGGGAACCAGGCAGGAACCCTTCACGGGTACTCATGGTCAGGATCTGGGACTGGGTCCATACATTGGGTTGTCCTGACGCAACTGCCTGATTCCTCGGAAGAACTCCGAAACAGAAATTACTAAAAGTATTATAGTAGGGAGAAAGAAAATATAAGAGATTGGACTTGAGGACTAGCAACGAAGAGATACAACTCGCTGTGCGAAAAGGTGGAACTTAATACTTAGACGAGTTAGCAAAAGGGCTTTAAATACTGATCTCAGGTGAAACACAAGACTATAACACCTGGCCAGGGAACCCTGGGAACTAGGGGGTTCTTTGCTTACTAGGCCTTCAATAAACTGAGTATATACATTTATCTTATTTATCTAAACATTTATACATAATTTACTGCTTTATTCTTCGAATTTGTTATTGTTTTTTGTCATTTATTCTATATGCTGTACTTCCTTTTTTAAGTTAATATTTGATTTTTTATGATCTTCAGAAAAAAATTGTTTAACTATTTCATTTAGGTTATCTTGTTATTGCTCATTCGTTGTCTCTATACCTCTATATTCTTCTATTAATTTTTCTTTCTGATATTTGCAATCATTCTTCTTGTTATTTTTTTCTTTTGAAATTTTTAATCTATTCTATTTATCTGTTTGTCCTAGAGCTTGATTTATTTAGGTTCTAATTACATTTTAGGAATTGGGGATCTTCTTCTATCAACAATATTGGGCGGTTCTTTCTTATTTGGTAATGCTTTTCCTGTTTTAGATTTTTCCGATTAGTCTCTTTCTTTATAATTTTGATGATTATCTAAACTTTTTTAAATATTTTTTGTTGCTGTGTGGGGGTTCAGGGAGCAAGAAGTTCGTGGGATTGGGTGTCACTCCAGTTCCTCTGCCTTGTAGCTGCCTGGAATGCACTCCTTGCCTCGCCTACTTCGCTGTCTATATATTTATTTATATTTTAATTTTTCTATGTTTCATTGTCTTATATTCTATTTTTGAAGACTATATTCGTCTCTTCTCTTCCTTTTGTTTTTGTTATTTTTAATAGAAACTTTTGCTTTAACTCCAGTTCTCTATTATATTTCTTAACTTTTTTTCGCTTGCTGCCCCTTGATGTTTGTATATGGTTTTGTATAGTTATAAATTTTTAATTAGTAGAATTTCCGATAGTATGATTTTTCTTTTTTTAATATCATTTTTTGCTCTAATATATGTTTATTGATTTTTCTTATTAGTTTTGTCTATTTCATTCTTTAGGTATTATTTTAAATATAAAATTAAGTTCTGCTTTGTTGTATATAAATGGAATTGCCTGATTTCTTCTTGCCTTGATATTTGCATAGATTTATTGTATCTGTGTATATTCCTTGTATATGTTATGATATCTATCTTTTTCCTTTTTTAGTATTTAAATCCTCTGCATGCGGTCTTTTATTTACTCTGGTAAATATATTCCTTCACGATTTTTTCTTTTTCCTAATATTCAGCTATTTACTGCCTTATCCTTATTTCCTCCATATCGAATTAAATGTCTAAATATAAATTTATATCTCTATATGGTTCTGTTTGTGTTTTTTAAACATGGTATTTGGTATGCTCATTTCTTTTCTTATAGTTACTGGGGGGTCTAGACACTGAGTCTGACTAGGTGGTCTGCTTATGGTTTTGCCTTTCTCCAAGCTATCCTGGATGTGGGCCTGTAAAATTTCTCTCCCCGAGTTTCTACTGGCATTTCTATTATCCATTTCCCTTATTTCATTTAGAGAATGATTTAGACATTTCTCAGTGAAGGGAGTATAGCATAGGAAAAAAATAAGGCGACCTAATGTTGAATCTAACCTTTCTTTCAGAAGATATTTCTCTTTTTCTCTTCTCCCAATTCTTTTCAGAGCGATCCTAGTGTTCAGTTACAGTATCTCTCTCTGAAATACAATTTCATGTCTGCTAATGCTTTCTAATTTCTGTGGCTCACTTACATTCTTTTGATTCTATGCCTAGTGAGTACGGCAAAGAATTCTTTAGGGTTGTGTGTGGCAAAGATTGGAAGTGCAAATATTGGAGTGTTTGATGGCTTGTGGTACACGTAGTTTTTTGCAACTCTTCTTGATCATCCAGATACACCATGGTTCTAAGAATGGGGTCTCTTTTGCACTATATCCACTGTAAAATTGCAGATCAGGGTGTATCTTATTTTAGACCTTTGTGATAATCTAGGAGTTCAAGCCTCTGTGCCCTGTGAATATGCCAAAGATGTCATCTATGTATCTTGAAGACTGCTGGCTGTGTCACAACTTTTTTTCCTCTTTGATTCTATACTTGCATGTACGAATATTTCTGCACTTGCAACTGAGACAGAAGCTCCTAATGGCTGTGCCTCTTCTTGCCTATAGAAATTATTGTTGAATCTCAAAGAGTGCTTGCAGGACATGATCTAATCCGCAC
>NW_028234445.1:98319-114616 GCF_977035675.1 Penaeus japonicus | reverse complement strand
GTACAGCCCTTTTATTCGAGGGCGGTAGGATATACAGGGTTTTTCATGTGGGGAGTCAACGGTCCCCCCGCAACGGGGGAAACTCCGCAGTAGTTGGGTAGCACCAAAAGCTCCTTTACATTCTAAAGGCTACCAGGTTTGGGGTGGGCATCAATGATCAGTCATGGGCTGGGATTTAGGAAAAATAATTTGTAACCAAAAATGCAAGCAGGATGTCTCGGGCATTACATACCCTTTCCCCTCTTTTAAAACTAACGAGACTTTGTCGTACCAGATAAATTCTATGTGTTCTGGGGACATGGACGAAGGCCCTTTGGCTTTTGTTGTGGAAAATAAGTACCTGGGGGTAGCGTTCCGAGTTTTTAAAGGCAAGAAGCTGTTCCTATGTTCGAGTGTGGGGCATTGCGAGATTACAATCAGTACTAGGCGGTCTAGACCCGAACCCCTGCACTGATGGACTTTCCCGGTAGGGTGATACACAGGCGGTTTGGAAAACGCAACTCCCCGCGAATTCGGGAACTCAATCTTCCACTTTCTATCATGCAGTACCTTCTTGTACCGCACCGCAGGTGATACCCCCGAAAGCTTGGGCCATTACTCACTTCTCCCCCCCCCCCCCTCCCACTGATCATAAAGGTCATCCCCACCCCTTTTAACCTGCTGCACCAAAAGGGGAGTCACTTTTAAAGCAAGTTAGGCACGGTGGAAAAAGGGTGAGATTAAGCTCTATAGGGGACGTGGAAAGTGAGATAAGTGTTTAAAAGCATCATGGTTTGAAATAAACAAAAAAAGAAATTCAAATTTTGTTTTCATTTTCATTTTTTTTTTTTTAACATCTTATAAAAGCGTTATTTTTTCTAAACCCAGATTTGGGGGGGGGCTGGCTTCACGCTTTCGCAATTGGTGTAAAAAAAAATGGCCCCGCCCATTTTTCTCACCAAAAAAGTTTTTTATTCAGACTGATTGAAGCTGGCATCAGCCTTCCGAAATGGTATAACCCTTGTGGAGAAATTGGATTTATTAAAAAAAAGGATATAACAATTTTATGGTTTTTAATTTTAAAACGTTTTAAAACTATTTTTTCCCGTATTAAAAAATGGACGTCCCTTTTTTCTCACCAGCCAAGGTTAGGCTAGGTTAGGCTAGGTAGGTTAGTAGGTTAGGTTAGTTAGGTTATTTTTAGGTTAGGTTAGGTTAGGTTGGTTAGGTTGGGTTAGTTTGGTTAGGTTAGGTTAAGTTTGGGGTTAGTAGGTTAGGTTTAGGTTAGTTAGGTTAGGTTAGGTTGGGTTTTTAGGTTTAGGTGAGGTTAGTTAGGTTATTAGGTTAGGTTAGGAGGGGGTTGGGGGTTTTTTAGTTAGTTTTAGGTTAGGTTAGGTTAGTTAGGTAGGTTAGGTTAGTTATAGGTTAGGTTAGGGGGGTTAGTTAGGTTAGGTTAGGTTAGAAAGGTTTAGGTTAGGTTAGGTTAGGTTATTTTAGGTTAGGTTAGGGGGGGGTTAGGTTAGGTTAGGGTGGGGTTAGGTAGGTTAGGTGGTTAGGTTAGGTTAGGTTAGTTAGGTTAGGTTAGTGGGGGTTGGGTTTTGGTTAGTTGGGTTGGGTTTTAGGTTAGGTTGGGTTAGGTTAGTTGGGGAAGGTTGGGTTTTGGGGTTAGGTCAGGGTTAGGTTAGTTAGGTTATTTAAAGTTAGTTGGGTTTTTAGTTAGGTTGGTTAGGTTAGTTAGGTTAAGGTTGGGGTTAGTTAGGTTGGTTAGGTTAGGTTGGGGTTTTGTTAGGTTAGTTAGGTTGGGGGTAGGGTTAGGTTAGGTTAGGTTGGGGTAGGGGTTTAAAAGGTAGGTTAGGTTTGGTAGGTTAGTTAGGTAGTTTGGGGTAGGGGGGTTTGGGGAGGTGGGTTTTAGGGGGGGGGGTAGGTTTTAGGTGGGGTTGGGTAGGTTTTTTGGTTAGGTGAGGTTAGGTTAGGTTAGGGGGGGTTGGGGTTAGGGGGGGGGTGGGGTTTGGGGGTGGTAGGTTGGTTGGTTTGGGTAGGTTAGGTGTTGGGTTGGTAGGTTAGTTAGGTGGGGGTAGTAGGGGAGGTGGGGGTAGGTGGGGTAGTTAGGTAGGTTAGGTGGGTTAGGTTGGTTTATTTGGTTTAGGTTAGGTTAGGTTAGTTAGGTTGGGTTTTAGGTTAGGAAGGTAGTTAGGTTAGGTTGGGTCCTTATTTTGGTGTCCTGTCGCAACTGCCGATCTGAAAGAATTTCGAAAAAAGAAATTACTAAAAGTTTATTAGTTGGAGAAGAAAAATAAAAAAACTTGACTGAGGATAAAAGTGAAGATACAACTCGCCTGTGAAAGGTGAAACCTTAATACTCAGAAAAGTAGCAAAAGGGCTTATTTAAATGCTTCAGTGAAAAAATCACCCCACTGGTATGAAGCCCAGGGAATAGGGTTCTATCTACAAAGGGCCCTTTCTTACGAGTAATTTCTATAGACATCTATTTTTAGATAAAATCCAGCAAAAATTTTTTTTTCTTTTATATACAATTTTTTTATATATATATAGTATATTTGTTGTCTTTGCAAATACTATATTTTTATCTTTCCTTT
Source organism: Penaeus japonicus (assembly GCF_977035675.1). Classification (NCBI taxonomy): domain Eukaryota; kingdom Metazoa; phylum Arthropoda; class Malacostraca; order Decapoda; family Penaeidae; genus Penaeus; species Penaeus japonicus. Next base: position 112,040 of record NW_028234445.1, on the reverse strand, counting down.
TCGATTGTTAATATATTTGGTTACCATTTCGCCTTTTTCTTCGGTTTTAAACAATTCATCTTTTCTCTCGTTTTTTGGGGGGGACTTCTTTCTTAATCTAAATCAAAAAACTTTTTCATTCCTTTTTTTTGTTATCTTTGGACTTTGTCTTTATATCTTCAGTAAATTGGTTAACTCATTTTAGGGAAGTTTTGAAAAAAGTTTAAATTTATTTTCCTTCCCTTTTTATTCTGAGTTTTTTTTCCTTTTTATTTTTTAATCTATTCTATGTTATTTTCCTTAGTTATTTTTTAATTACTCATTTATTGTTTTATTTTAAAGGAAAAGATTTTCATAGCTTCATTTTTTCTTGAGGAATTGGGGGGTTTCTCTCTTGGGTATTGGGCGGCCTTTTATATTTGTAAAGTTTTGTTTCTAGATCTTTTAAATTATCATCTTTCTTTATTATTTTGGGATTACTATAGCTTTTAGATATCTATTCCCTGTTTTTGGGGGTGTGGAGGCAGGGGGTTCTGTGGGATGTGGGGGGCCTCTCCCGGGTTCCTCTCCTTGTAGGCTGTCAGAATGCACTCCTTACTCTCTTGCTCTATTGTTTTTATAAAAATTTATTTTTTTTGTCGAATTCCCAATATGGTTATTTTTTTTTTTAAACCCAAAAACTGGGGTTTTATATTTTTTTTCCTTTCTTTTGTGTTAATGTTTTTATTATTTTTTTTCATATCCAATTATTGTTGATTCATAGCTTTTTTCCGTTTTTTTCCCTTTGGGGTTTTATAAAATTTTTTTTCTAAATCTATATTTTTATTTTGTGTTAGGTGCCCATTCGATTGTTACCTGTTCATTTATGTCGATTTTCTTTAGGTATTATTTTTTTGTAAAGTAAATATTTTCTTGTTATTTTTATATCGCAAAATTTATTTCCTCCCTTGTTATTTGCATATTTTATTGCTTTATTTTTATTGTTATCATTGTGAGAAAATTTTCTTTATGGTATCATATATTTTTGTTTTTTTATTTATGATTTCATTTATTTTCTTTAGACTTTTTTGAGGTCGGGGGAAATTGGGCTTTTGATAAGTGACAGCTATGTTTTTCCCTTCTCCAAGCTTTCAGGGGGGGGGGGGCTGAAAATTTTTCTTCCCACGGTGTTTTTCTCATTTTCTAACCCTTTCCCCAATTTCTTTCGGGAGTGGTTCAGAACATTTTGAGTAAGGAGAGTATACATGGAAAAATAAGGCGACCTACTGCGGTCTATCCTTTCTTTCTAATGGTTTTCTTATTCTCTTACTAATTCTTCTAAGCTGATCCTATTTTTCTATTGCAATTCTCTTCTTAAAAAATTGCCCATGTCTCTCAAGCTTAAACCTGTCTTTGTGGCTCACTCACTATTCTTTTTTTAATGCTTGGAGTACGGCATTGATTTTTGAGGTTGGGGATGACAGGATTGGAAGTGCAGATTTTTGATAAAGTGTTGTTTGTTTGTGGTACACTGTGGTTTGCACTTTTCCCTTTGGGTTTAATCCAGATACACCATAGTGTCTAGGAAGGGAGCTCTTTCTTACTATATTCCACGGGTAATTTCAGATCAGGGTGTAATTATTTAGTTCCTCATGGGTTTTCTAGGAGTTTTAGCCTCTTGCCTTTTGAATATGCCAAAAAGTCATCTATGTTTTTTAGAACTGATGGCTGAGGGCACCCAACTTTTTCCTCTCATTTCTTGCTGGGATTACAAAGATTCTGCCATTGCAACTGGGGGGTGAAGCCCTATTGCTGTGCTTTGCCTTGCCTATAGAAATTTTTTATTGAATCTTAAGAGGGCCTTGTAGACAGGCTATTCCTCCTTTATAAGGAAAGGAGGGGGAATCATATTTTTTGTCTGTCTTCAATTTTCTTTTACATAGGGATGCCTTTCCCTAGAAGTTTGCCACAACTTGGGGCCCCTCCTGAGGGGTGGGGGGGATAGAGACACTAGTCAAAGGAAAATATTATTTTTGGTAAAACTTGGCGCTTGTCTATTTTCCCAAAAAAAGCTTGGTATCTTTTCAGCTTTTCTGGTAGGAGATCAAGAGAGGGGAAGAAGGGGGTAGGGTCTATCTACGGTCTTTGGGGTTGCATCCGCTTAGACTGGTTTTGCTGGCCAAAGCCCGTTTCTGGGCCCCTTTTTTTTGTGGGTTTTTGGTAGTTTTGTCCAATGTGGGATTGAAGGGTCATTTTTAATAAAAACTCTTTTTGGGGTTGCTAAAAAAATCTCTTTATACATTGTTGTTTTGTGAATTATCAAGGGTATAAAACTGTTCAAAAAATCTTACTTTCCCTCTTTTTGCTTGTAGGGGCCCCATTTGGATCATCCAGGCAATATATGTCTCTGTATTTATAGGGGTGCTCCCTGTTATGTAAAATTTTTTTTTCAAGCTACCAATGCTCCGTCTTTGCTGCTTTTTTTAAAGACCCGGGGCTTGGTTTTTGTGCTAATCCTTAAGGGTTGTAAAATCCTTTTTGCTATGTTGGGGTTGCCTACCTTTAGGATTTTTTTCTCCTACTTCCATGGGTTTCACAGTGCACCTGGTTCTAAACCTGGAAGTTTTTGGTAGGAGGGTTTTCTTCTGTTTCATAGGCATTCGGGAGGTATTGCTTTTCCATATTTTTGTTTTTTCCTTCGTTCCCATTGTTTGGCAAAAAAGGAGTCTGGAATCTTTTGTTTATTTGCTCTTTTAATCTTTTCATTGAGCCCCCAGGTTCTCCAAAGTGCTTTTTTTTGGTGGAGGTCCTGGTACAAAAAAAACCTTTACGGGAGTACAGAGGTTGGGTTCTGTTAGGGACTTTGATACTTTTAGTTCCATCCCCATCTCCCGTATCCTCTTCTTGCCACTGTTCCTCCTCTTTGCCTTGGGCCAGTGTTAATTTCCTCTTGGGGGAATCTGCATGTTCTGATATGGTTTCAGGCTGTGGGGAGTGCCACTGGGGGGGTTTTTGCCATTGTACTCTGGGAGGGGGATACCTTTTTGGGTTTTCTTTGTTCATCCTCCTTTTCTGTTTTTGGGGGGCTTCCCTCCACGTCGGGGGACCCCCCTTCTGTTTGGTCCATCTTTTCTTTTGGGGTGTGGGAAATGGTTTTTGTCCGGGGATAATGGGCTTTTCTCTTCTGTTGAGGGGCTTTTTTTGTGTGGCTGCGTTTGTTGTTTTTTCCCTTTTTGTTTGGGCCTGGTTGTTGTTCGGGGACTGCCTCTTGGTTTTCTGGGAAATTTTCTTTTTCTCTTTGTGTTTTCCCTTTTTGGGCTTGTATTTTTCTGTTTTTCCTTTCCTTTCTGATTTTTTTTTGCAATTTTTTTGATGCAACCAAGTTTTGGGGTCTTTCTTTTTTTGGGGGGGCTTCCTCATTTTTTTTCCATTTCTTTTTCCTCTATGCACTCATTTTCTGTTCTGGCCCTTGTTATCCTTTCTATGAGTTTCCATGTTGTTATTTTCTCATTCAGGTTGCAATTACTTTTTCAACGGGCCTACAGTTCCACTACTTTTTCTAGTAGGTTATTGCAAGCCTCTTCTCTTTCCTTAAAACCCTGATGGGCAGGGAGGAGAAGAGGGGGTTGGCAAAGACCCTCAGTGTGCTGGTTTTCTGATTGAGTGTTTCAGGGGGAAAGGGTATCTGGGTGTTTTCCCCCTATCTCCTTGTGGTGCATTTATTTATGGGAGTGTCTATTTCTGTGCTGGGTTTGGGGCCCATTCATTTCCCAAAGGTTGGGTTTAAATTATTTTCTGTGTCAGGTGGTGGGGGGGGAGACCCCCCTTTCTCTGTATTGTTCTCATTTCCTTCTTTCCCTTTTCCCTCTATGTTTGTTTCTACTGATTCTCATTATAGGGGATTTATTGTTTCTCTCCTGGAATTTACCAATGTCTTTCTTGCATTCCAGGACAATATTCTTTCGTGTCATAGTCATATGGTTTTACTTTCATATACTGTATGAGGGTGTTCCTTCTTGTGGGATGTAGGGGTTGTTGCTTGGGTTGTAATTATCTATTTTTTTAGCAGCTAATTTTTCTTTGAGCATCAGACAGATCCTTCTATGAAATGAGGTGGGCCTTTTTAGTCTAGTTTTCTCACTTATATTTTTTTCGCACTTCAACTGTGCTTGCTCTTATGGCTGCTGCCATTAGTCCTTGCCATCCCCTTGCTGCCTCTTGCAAGATAAATTCACCATCTCTTTTACCCACATGGTGGCAGATGCTTCATTTTTTCCTTCTATGTTATTAGTGGAGGTTGAACCTTCCTCACACCCTTTGTTCACATCTACAGGTACTGATTTTAGCTTTGGATTGCTTCTTCTTTGTACATTTTTTTTGTTTTTTTACTTCCGTTTCTTCATCCTGGGTTTGAGAGGGGGGATGATCTTTTAGTTAAAAATTTCCCCAAAATGGATCCTCTGGGAAGCTACTGACTTCTCACCCAACAAAAGGGGTGCCAGAGGGGAGCTTTTGGGTAGCTGGACTTTTGTTTGCCAAGCGGGGGGGTGGTCCAAACCCTGTTAGTGCTAGTGGGTTGGGTTTTGCATGGATTCTTTAGCTTTTTCTCCTTAGCTTGTAATCTTAAGATTCCTGCTACTCCTATGTTGTAAATTCCATCCCAAACAACCTTTTTTTACGGGGGCCCCGGGGTCTGTTATTTTGTTTTTAAATTCCGAGGCTTTCTTAGTTAGAGGCATATTTGTCCTTTCTTTTTGTTGCTGCTGTGGGTTTTTAAAACCCAAAAAAAAATTATTTGGGATTTTACTTTAATTTTATATAATTTTTCCCCCTTATTTCCCTTTTTTCAAACCTTGTATTTTTTAGCTGATTTTTACCCCGGCCCCTGTCAAGAGATTCAAAAATATCTTGCTATTTGTTTCCAGGGGCTGTTTACTGTGCCCATTCTCTGAGAAGTCGATCACGAAGTAGCCACTTCCCCTCAGGATTTCCAGCTGAAGTTTCCTCAAGACTGAAAAAGATAAATAGTAGAGACTTGCTCTTTATCAGACTGAAAAAAAAAACTCGAGTTTAGTTTTGTCTGGGGCCAAAAACAGACAATTTCTACTAGCTTTTTTTTTTTATTTAGTCCCTAAAAAGACTGGTCAGTGTACCCTTTTATTTAGGCCCTTTTCCCTTCCCGGGCTTTTCAAGAAAAGGAAAAAAAATAGTAAAATGGTAGTTTTATAGGAATAATATAAGTAAAAAATTCCATGTACTTCTTAAATACAGTCAACTCAAGCACCAGCGCTTTTAGCAAAGGCTTCATCAGGTGCGGTGAGATGTAGACTAGTCTTATTTACTAGGTACATATAACAAAAAACAAAGACACTAAAGGGGGGTACATGTAAAAGCTAGGCGACGTCCGGGAACCCCCGGTTGCGGGGGGGGAGGGGGCGCAGGAACCGGGGGGTGGGGGGGCCTCTTTCCCTTCCTTATCTCGCGTTTGGTAAGGGGGGCGGGTTCTAAAATTTTTGAACTTTTCAAGGGGGAGATCTCGGTGCCCTTTTTCAAGTAGATTTTGATAGCTGGAACTGGCAGGAACCCTTCAAAGGGCTACTTCATGTCGGATACTGGGTTGGGGTCCTTATTGGTTGCCCGTCGAAACTCCCCGGGATTCTAAGACTCGAAAAAAAAAAAAATTTTTAAAGTTTTATTAGTTGGAGATAGAAAAATATAAAAACTGATGAGGACTAAAAGGAAGTTTAAAACCGCCGGTGGAAGGGTAAAACTTTAATACTCAAAAAAAAGTAGCAAAGGGTTTTTATACTGGCTTCAGGTGAAAAACCACCCTACGGGTTTTATTGGGAAGCCCGGGGGAACTAGGATTTATGCTACTAGGCCTTATCTTACTGGTATATAAAAAATTTTACACATTTTTAGATAAAACCCAGCAAGTTTTCTTTCTCTTTTATATACAATTTTAGTTTAAAATTTTTATAGTATATTTGTTGTCTTTGCAAATATATATTTTGATTTTTTCCTTTTCGATTGTTAATATATGTTGGTTTAACCTTTTCGCTTTATCTTCGTTTTAAACAATTCATCTTTTTTTCGTTTTTTGGGGGGGCTCTTTCTAATCTAAATCTATATACTTTTCTTTCCTTTTTAAAGTTATCATTTGGACTTTTGTTTTTAATCTTCAGTATAATTGGTTACCTAAATTTTTTATTTGGGATGTTGAAAATGTTAATTCTTTTTTCCACTTCCTTTTTTTTTTTCTGATGTTATTTTTCCTTTTTATTTTTTTTAAAATTTTTCTTTCTATTTTAAATTTTTCCCTTTTAGTTATTTTTAAATCTATCTTTTTTGTTTTTTTTTAATTTAGCAAGATTTACATAGCTTCATTTTATCTTGGGGAAATTTGGGGGGTCTTCCTCTTTTAGGGTAATTGGGGGGCTCTTTTAATTTGAAAATTTGTTTTGTTTCAGATCTTTTAAATTATCATTTTTCTTTTTATTTTTGGGTAAATTTTTCTATAGTTTTAGATATCTTATTGCTGTTTAGGGGGGTTTTTTAGGAGGGCAGGAGTCTTTTGGGATGTGGGGTGCCTTCCCAGTTCCTCTCTTGTAGGCTGTCGATTCACTCCTTACTCTCTTGCTCTATGTTTTAAATAATTATTTATATTATTTTTTTGTGGGAAATTGCAATTGGTTATTTTTTTTTTAAAACCAAAAAATCAGGTTTTTATATTTCTTCTCTTTCTTTTGGTTAATGTTTTATTATTGTTTCATATCAATTATTGTTGTATTCATAGCTTTTTTCGTTTGTTTGCCTTGGAGTTTATATAAATTTTTTCTTACATCTATAATTATTTTTGTGTTTGGGTTGCCCATACGATTTTTTACCTGTTCATTTATGTTCTGATTTTTTTTAGGTATTTTTTTTTGGTAAAAGTAAATATTTCTTGTTATTTTTATACGCTATTTTATTTCTGCCTTTTATTTGCATTTTTATTTCATATGTTTATTTGTTCATCTATTTGTGGGGATATAAAATCTTTAGGTATCCATATATTTTTCCGTTTTTGTTATTTATATGTTCTTTTTTTTCTTGAGACTTTTTTGAGGTTTTGGGAATTTTTGGGGTTGACTAAGTGACAGCTTGGTTTTCCTCTTCTCCAAGCTATCATGGGGTGGGGGGCCCGAAAAAATTTTTTTCCCCCGGTGTTTCTCCTGCATTTTCTATTTTCCATTCCTATTTCTTTCAGGAGTGGTTCAGACAAATTTTTGCCTGTGAATATGCCAAAAATGTCATCATGTAGTTCTATAGAAGACTGATGGCTGAGTCACCAACTTTTTCCTCCTTCATTCTCTATGCTTGCATGATACAAAGATTCAGCATTGCAACGGAGACTGAAGCTCTATTGCTGTGCCTTTTGCCTTGCTACATAGAAATTATTAATTGATTCTTAGAGGGTGCTTTGTAAGACATGGTCTTATTCCTTCCTTTATAAGGTACGGAGGGGGGGCAATCATATTATGTCTGTCTTCAATTTTTCTTTTACATATGGGCGAATGCCTTTCATAGAAGTTTGCCACAACCCTTGAGGCCTCCTCATGAGGGAATGGAAGGGGTATAGAGACACTATGCAAAGAAAATATTATTGTGCATGGTGAGAAACTTGGGCTTGTCGATTTTCCTTAAAAAGCGAGTGTTATCTTGCTGTCTTTCTGGTATAGGAGATCTAGAGAGGGGTAAGATGGGTGGTCAGGCGTCTATCTACATGGTCTGTGGGGGCAATTGCATCCGCTAAGACTGGTCTGCCTGGCCAAAGCCCTGTTTCTGGGTCCTTCTGTTTGTGTGTTTTTGGTAGTATGTCAAATGTGGGATAGAAGGTCATGTTCTAATAAAGCATTCTCTTTGGCTTGTAGAATAACTCCTCTGTATACCATTGTTGTTTTAGTGGGAATTGTATCAAGTAATATGGTGTGTTGTGTGTGAGCAAGAAATCTTACTTTCCCTCTTTACGCTTGTAGGGCCTCATTTGGATCATCCAGAGCAATATATGTCTCTGATATCTGATAGGTGTGCCTCTCCCATTGTTATGCTAATATTTCTCTTTTTCAAGACTACCAATGCTCCGTCTTTGTCTGCTTTTGTTTAACTGACTAAGGTCTTGGTTATGTGCTAAAATCCTTAGGGTTGCTAACTCCTTTTTGCTCATGTTGGGGTGGCACACTTTAGATTTTTTTCCTACTTCCATGGTTTACAGTGCACCATGGTTTTCTACCTGGAAGTTATTTGGTAGGGAGGGTTTTACTCTCTGTTTCTAGGCAGTTGCGGAGGTATTGCTTTTATTCATATTTTAGTTTCTTTCACATTCTGTTCCTCCATGCTTTCGGCAAAAAGGAAGTCTGTGGAATCTTTGTTTATTTGCTCTTTTATCTATTCATGAGCTTACCTGGTTCTCCAAAAGTGATTCTTTGGAGGAGGTCCACTGGTACAAAAGATTCCCTTTACTGAGTACAGAAGCGTGGGTTCTGCTTAGGGGAACTTCTTGATACAATTAGTTCCATGCCCATCTGCCGTTATCTCCTTCTTGCCACTCTTTTCCTCCTCCTTGCCCTTGGGCCCAGTGGTAATTTCCTCTTTGGGGGAATCTGCCATGTCTCGGATATGGTTTTTACATGGGCTGTGGTGAGTTTGCCCATGTGGGGGCGTTGCCCATTGTATTCTGGGAGGGGTGATACCTGAGTGGTATTCTTGGTTCATCCTCCATTTCTGATTTTTGAGGGGCTTCTCACCGTCAGGGGGTACTCCTCTGTTTGTGTTCCATCTTTTCTGTTGGAGGTGCGTGGGGAAACTGTTTCTGTTCCCTGGATAATGGCTTTTCTCTTATGTTGAGGTGGCTATTTTTTTGTGTTGGCTGCTTGTTTGTTGTTTTTTGCCCTGTCTTGTTTGGGCCTGGTTGTGTTCTGGGACCAGCCTATGGCTTTCTGGGTAATTTCTTTTTCTCTTTGTGTCTCCCCGTATTTGCTTGTACTTTTCTGTTTTTTCCTTTTCTTTTTCTGATTTTCTCTTTTCGCAATCTTTTGAATGGCTCAAACCAAGTCTCTGTGTCTTTCTTTTTCTTAGGGGGGTGCTTCCTCATTGTTTTCCACATCTTTTTTTCCCTATTGCACTCATTTTCTGTTTCTGGCTCCTTGTTATCCTTTCTATGAGTTTCCATGTTTGTTATTTTATCATTCAGGTTCAATTACTTTTTCAAACTGGCCACAGCTCTACTACTTTTTCTAGTAGGTTATTGCAAGCCTCTTCTCTTTCCTTCAACCTGCATGGGGGCAGGGAGGAGAAGACGGGGTTGCAAAAACGAGCTCTAGTGTGCCTGGGCTCTGATTGAGTGATTCTGAGGGAGTGGTATCTGGGTGCTTTCCTTTCTCCTGTGGTGCATTTATTTCTATGGGAGTGGTATATTCCTTCTGTGCTAGGTTGGGCATTCACTTCACCTGGGTTGGTTTCATTATTTTCTGTGTCAGGTGGTGGGGGTGGTAGAGCCCCTTTCTTGTATTGTTCTCAATTTCCTTCTATTCTTCTTTCCTCTATGTTTGTTTCTACTTGAATTCTCATTCATAGGGGATTCTATTGTATTCTCTCCTGGAATTTATCCAATGTTCTATTCATGCATTCAGGACATAGTTATCTCTCCGGTGTGTCATAGTCAAATTGGTTTTATTCTTTTTCATATACTGTATGAGGGGTTGTTCCTTCTTGTTACGGATGTAGTGGTTGTTGCTTGGGGGTTGTAATTTATTATTTTTTTAGCAGTAATTTTCCTCTTGTTGTAGGCATCATGACAGTTTCTATGAGAATGAGGGTAGGTCTTTCTTAGTCTAGTTTTTCAACTTTAATTTTCTCCGCACTTTCAACTGTGCTTGTCTTATGGTGCTGCATTATTCCTTGCCATCTTCTTGTGTCCTGCAAGATCAATTCACATCTCTATTACCACATGGGTGCAGATGCTTTCATGGTATCCATCTGTGTTATTTAGTGTGAGGTTGACCTGTCCGTCACACCTCTTAGTTCACATCTATCCAGGTATCTGATTATATCTTTCTGGATAGCTTTCTTCTTTGTACATTTTTGTTAGTTTTTTTACTATCTCGTTCTTCATCCTGGGTCGTGATGGGGGGGGATGATCTGTATGTTTAAAATTTATCCATATATGGATCCTCTGGGAGCCTAGCTGTACTTCTCCACCACAGGGGAAAAGGGTGTTTATATTTTTGTTTTGCCAGGGGGCATGCTTGGATAAGCTGGGACTGTGTTTGCCAAGCGTGGGGTGTGTCCAACCCCCTGTTAGTTGCTACGTGGGTTGATTTTAGATGGATCTTTAGCTTTTTCTCCTATAGCTTTGTAAGTTACTGTTTCCATGCTACTCCCTACTGTTGTGACTAATCATCAATCAACCTTCTTCTACTGGGACATTAGAGGGTCTGTTATTTTGTTCAAATTGCCTGAGGCTTGCTCTAGTTAGAGGCCATATTTGTTCCTTTCTTTATGATGCTGCTGGGTTTTTAAAACAATACAAATTATTTGGTGAATGTTTACGTTATTATTATCCAATTTTTACAGAATTATCCCTTTTTACTAAACTCTTGTATTTTTAGTCCTGATTTTTTATGTCTGTCCGTGTCCGCAAGAGTATTCAATACTAATCTTGCTATTGGTTTCCAGGAGGCGGTTCTGCTGTGTTATTCTCTGAGAAGTTCGATCATCGACAGTTAGCTCACTTTCGCCTCAGGATCATTTCCAGCTGAAGTTTCTCTCAGACTCCTGAAAGGGAAGTATTAAGTAGTAGAGGACTTGCTCTTATCAGACTGATAAAAATAACTCCGAGTTTAGTTTTGTCTTGCTGGGCCACACAGACAATTTCTACTAGCTTTTTTTCTTTGTATATAGTCCCTAAAAAAGGACTGGTCATGTGCTACTTGTATTTAGGTGTTCTTGCTTGGGCTTACAAGAACAGGAAAGTACTAGTAAAATGGTAGTTTTTATAGAATAATATAAGTAAAAAACTTCCATGTACTTTCTTAAACTAACAGTCAAACTCAAAGGCACTAGCGCTTTCAGCCATGGCTTATCAGGTGCTGTGAGAGTGTAGACTGAGAGTCTTTATTTAACTAGCGTACAATTTATACAAAGGATAAAAGACAACTAAAAGGGGGTACATGTTAAAAAGCTAAGCCGACGTCCGGGAAACTCGGTTGCGGGGAGGGAGGTTGGGCGCAGGGAACCGTTGGGGGGTGGGGGGTCCTCTGTTCCTTCCCTGCTACTTACTCGCGTCGATGAAGGGGGCGTGCCTGTTGCTAATTTCTTGGAACTGTTTCCAAGGGGGAGAATCCTTGTTGTCCTTCCCCCCTTCTCAAAGTAAGATTTTGATAGCTGGAACCTGGCAGGATCCCTTCAATGGGCTACTCATGGTCAGGATACTGGGTTAGGGTCCTTACTTTGTTGTCCTGTCGCAACTGCCCGATTTCCTGAAAGAACTCGAAAAAAAGAAATTACTTTAAAAGTTTTATTCGTTGGAGGATAGTAGAAAATATAGAACCTTGACTGAGGACTAAAAGTGAAGATACAAACTCGCCTGTGAAAGGGTGAAACTTAATACTCAGAAAAAGTAGCAAAAGGGCTTATTATACTGGCTTCAGGTGAAAAACGCAACCCTACTGTATGGAAGCCCAGGGAACTAGGGTTCTATGTACTAGGACTTATCTTACTGAGTATATACATATATACATCTATTTTAGATAAAATCAGGCAAATATTTTTTTCTATTTAAGTACTATTTTAGTATATATATATAGTATATATGTTGTCTTTGAAATACTATATTTTGATCTTTCTTTTTCGATTGTTAATATATGTGGTTTAACCCTTACGCTCCTCCTTCTACTCTACCGCGTCTCTCCTACTCTCAATTCATGTCTTTTCTCTTCGTTTTTTTTGGGGGACTTCTTTCTTAATCTAATCTAATACTTTCATTCCTTTTAAGTTCTCATTGGCTTTTGTTTTTCTTTATCAATCTTCAGATATTTAATTGGTTTACTCAATTTTATTTGGGATGTTTGAAAAATGTTCAATTCATTTCCACTTCCTTTATATTCTGATGTTATTTTTCCTTTTGATATTTTTTATATCTATTCTATGTTATTTTTCTTTAGTTTCTCTAATCTACTCTTATTTGTTTTATTTAAGCAAGATTTACATAGCTTCCTTTTATCTTTGAGGAATTGGGGATCTTCCTCTTGGGGAAAGGGGGGGCTCTTTTAAAAATTTGTAAATTGTTTTGTTTCTAGATCTTTTAAATTAAACACTTTTTTTAAATTTTTTTGGTGGGTTTCTAAAAGCTTTTAGATATCTTATTGCTGTTGTAGGAGGGGGTGTAGGGGCAGGATTGGGGATGGGGGGTGCCTCTCCCAGTTCCTTTTCCTTTAGGCTGTTAGAATGCACTCTTACTCTCTTGCTCTTTGGTTTTTTTAAATTTTTTATATTTTTGTTTTTTGTCGGGAATTTCCAAAATGGTTATATTTTTTTAAAAAAAAATTTTAGGTTTTATATTTTCTTTTCTCTTTCTTTTTTGTTAATGTTTTTATTATTGTTTCATATCCAATTTTTTTTGTTGTATTCATAGCTTTTTTCCCTTTTTTTGCCTTGGAGTTTATTTTATAATTTTTTCTTACATTATATTTTTATTCTTGTGTTTAGGTGCCCCTACGATTTTTTCCCGTTCATTTTTTGTCTGATTTTTTTTTTAGGTATTATTTTTCTGTTTAAAAATAAATATTTTTTGTTATTTTTATATCGCTATTTTATTTCCTCCCCTTTTTATTTGGATAGTTTTATTGCATATGTTTATTTGTTTAAACTATTTGTGAGTATATATCTTTTTGGGATTTCCCGTATATTTTTTTTTATTTTTGTTATTTTTGATGTTCATTTATTTTCTTTAGACTTTTTTTAGGGCTAGGAAATTGGGCCCCTGACTAAGTGATCAGCCCATGGTTTTTCCTCTTCTCCAAAATATCATGGGGTGGGGGGCCTGTTAAAATTTTTTTCCCCGGTTTTTTTCTCCCGCCTTTTCTATTTCCATTCCCCTTTTCTTTGGGAGTGGTTCAGAAAAATTTTGTAGGGAAGGGAGTAAGCATAGGGAAAAATAAGGCGGGCCTACTGTGGGCTTCCTTTCTTTCTAAAAGGTTTTTTCTTTCTCTTTACTTAAAATTTTATTTTAGAGCTGATCCTAGTGTTCATTGCAATTCCTCTTTTCTTTAAAAAAATTTCACCCTGTCTCTCAAAACTTCACCTAGTCTTTTTTGGCTCACTCATATTTTTTTATTTCCCTTAAAGCTTGGAGTACGGCCAGTGAATTTTTTTAGGCTTGGGGGATGACCGGATTGGAAGTTTCAGATATTGATGAGTGTTTTGGGGGGGTTTGTGGTTTCACTGTGGGTTTTAAAATTTCCTTGGTCATCCAGTTCACCCTTTGGGTCAGGAATGGGAGCTTTTTTACTATATTCCCCTGTAATTTTCAGATCCGGGTTTTAAACTTATTTTGTTCCCCTTTATATTCTAGGGTTTAGCCCCTGTGCCTGTGAAAAATGCCAAAAAATTCTTTTTGTATTATAGAAGATGTTTGGGTGGTCACCAACTTTTTCCTCTTCATTTCTATGCTTGCATGTACAAAAATTTTTGCAATTGCAAATGAGACTGAGTCCTATTGCTGT
>NW_028234445.1:90980-98219 GCF_977035675.1 Penaeus japonicus | reverse complement strand
CACCTATGGCCCTGTCCCAAAAAAAAAAGCCCTGATAAAATTAGTTATCATTGCTATTATTTTTTATAAATTTTTTTTATCATGGGGTTTTTATTTTTATTACTATTATTATTTAAATTATTATTTTTATTATTTTAAATTATTATTATTACCCATTGTTATTATTATTATTATTATCTTTAAATTATTATTACTATTATTAATTATTACTTTATTATTATCATCATCACATTACTTTTTTCCCATCATCATCTTTATCATTATCATCATTTTACATTATCATTGTTTCATGATGTTTTTTCATTTTTTATTTTTAAATCAGTTTGTTTTTCTTTAAATTATTATTATCATCATTAGCATTAGCATTTTTTTAAAATTTTTAAGGGGGTAATTAAAATTATTGCCCATTTTTCAATATCATTATGTTTAATATCACTTTTTTTTCATCATCATTTTTTTTTATTATTATTATCTTTAAATGATCATCATTATCTTTAACTTTATTATCATTATCATTATTATTGTCACTTTTGTTGATTTTAAAGTTGTGTCGTTGCTGTAATAAATTACTTTAAACTGTTATCATCATCATATCATCAACTTTGGTCATGACCCACCTTAAATTCTTTTTAAAACGTCTCGCCCTCATAAATAAACCCCATCATCACCCAGCAGCAGCAACTTTTTATTAAATCATTGTCATTATTATTACTTTTTATCATTCCCCTTTTTATTTTTTAAATTTTTATTAAAAAAAAACCATTTTTTATTTTTTCAAAATCAAAATTTTTATTATTATTATTATTATCATTACTGTTATTATAGTATCATTGTTATTCTAATCATCATTTTTATTATCGTTATTATTACTATACTCACTATCATTATTACTATTATTACATTTACTATTATTAGTACTATTATTGTTCTTGTCATTACTACGATCGTTATAGTCATTATTATTATTCATATTAATATTATCATTATTATTATTCATATTGATATTATTATTATTATTATTCACATTAATATTATCATTATTATTATTTATACCATTGCTATTGTTATCATTGCTATCATTATTACTGTTGCGGTTATCACAATTATCATTATTGTTATCATTCTTATTATTAACATTATCATTATTATTATTATTATTGTTATTATTATTACTATAATCATTATCATTTTTATCATTATTATTATCAGTAGTAGTAATGTAGCATCATTGCTATTATTATTAAATCAATATCATTTCGTTATTACTATTGTCACTATGATCATCATTAATCTATATCATTATAATAATTTTATCAAGATCATAATTATTATTGCATTAGTATCATTATTACGTTATTATTATCATCATCATTATCATATTAATGTTATTATCATTATCATTGCTAATTTATCATCATTAAATCATTGTCATTGTTAGATTTTGTTTTTACCTTAATGGATTTTTTTTATCGTTATTTTTTATGATTTATCTATATCATTAATACTGACCTTCCATCATTATTTTGTGTTATTATCTACATTGCCATTATTATTGATATCATTGGATTATCGTTATTATTATTTTTGTTGTTAGTATCATCTTTATAATAATCTTTACCATTATCCATATAATTTTTATCATCATTATTACTATTATCATTATATATTTTTTTTTCATATTCATTATCATTGTTATTGTTATTATTATTTTGATATTATTTTCATCATTTTATTTATTTTTTGTTAGCATCCTTATCATCATAAAATGTTACTATAGATATTACCACTCTTATTATCATCAATATTAGCATTATTATTATCGGAATTATTATCATTGTTGTAAATATTATTGTTATTATCATGTTTATTATCATCGTTATCGAAATTGATCGTCATGTTGTTACCATTATTATTATTATCATTATTATTATTATTATTATTATTATCATTATCATTATTATTATTATTATCATTATTATTATTATTATTATCATTATTATTATTATTATTATTATTATTATTATTATTATTATTGTTATTATCATTATTATTATCATTGCTACTATTGTTATTATTACCATTGTTGTTATCATAATTATCTATTTTATTATAATTAACATTATTTTGTTTTGCTGTCGTCGTCATTATCATCAATTTATTATTACTGTTCTTATCTAATTCTCCTTCCTTACATCGTAATCAATTTTTTTATTTGTTGTAATCATTATATAAATGCGCATGACATGTGGTTACAATAGTAGTAAATGTAATAGTATTAGAAATAGAAGAGTAATAGTGATATAATAATATTAGCCGTAAACGCAATTAATTTAATGAAATTTATTTTATATTTTCCTTGCGTAAGGATATGTGACTACTATCCGGCAACTCAAACGGGATCAGAGCCAATAAAGCGCTTTGTGCTATGTTATACATTTGTTTACGAAATTTTATGAAGAAAAATACAGACCGTTGAAATTAATCAGAACTTGGAATTATAATTAAACAAATTAATTATCTATTGTTTTAATTGTTTAACACCCATTAAGATTATAATGAACAACTTACGTCATGTGTGCTTTCGGTACAAGTAATCCATAAACTATATTCCGTACCAAACAAATCGTACTTAAATCAATCATCAATTATTTTTGTTCTCAGATTAGATCAAATTCAGATAAATCGGACCAAAACATTCAATGCTGGACAAACAAATAAACTAATGTAGCACTTCCACTAAGTTTAGCAGACGAAGAAAGTACCCCCCGAGTTAATCACGTGAAGAAAAAGACAAACTTTGGCCGACAAAGAGTTTGCGTAACAAGGAAACGCAACTCGCCTTTGCCATGTAGATTTAATGGCCTTTAATTCCTCGAGGAACCTGTTAGGATGTGTAGAGCTTTGATATATGGAGTATGTGGCGATATATGGTGTTTTAGCTATGATTTGCGTTGGGATCCTGTACCCAAAGATTGTATCATTTCTTCTTTTTAATTGTCATTGTCTAAACGCTCGAAGGTATATGAATTCTTTCATATTAAACACGAATGCAGATTTACCTTTCTGTAAAGAAAAAAAACAGCTGCTGCTGGCAATAAGTAATATCGAAATGAGACAGAAGGCTGACTTTAGGCCTGTTTTAGATAACCCTAAAGATCAAAGCCGCAGAGTGAATACATAGGGTTATTACTTTTATTTGTTGTACTTTGAAAGTATATACATTTTCAAGGGATTTTACTTGTATTATCATCAGTTAACTGTTCAGTAACAGTTATATCATCAATGATTGTCCCGTCTTTTTGTTTATTTATATTATTGCTTTTTTTCCTTTGGTTTCCATGTATTTCTCTTTGTATCTTCATCTTCATCTTTTTTGCCCATTGTTGAGTGGTTATTTCCATTTAGTTTCGGTTTCCCCTTCTTGCCCTTCTTGCTGCATTGCTTAAACCAGGTTTGACCTTGTTCAGGCTGCCTCCGTCGCTTCCACAGTCCACGCTGGTGGGGGCTGAGCACGACAACACCCAACTCAAACCTGTAACCCTCAGTGCAATTACAGCAGCCAAGAACTGGGTCGGCGACGTGTCCTGCCTGGTGCCGGCCACAATTTGCTCGAAGTAGAACTTTTATAAGGTATTTCTGCTCGCTTTTCTCGAGCATAATAGATTGATTTCTTACGTATGCCAGATTTGAATTTTGTTTACATTGTTTTGGAGGTCAAAAGTATTTATAAACACACCAGTGCCTGCCATTGCCTCATACGGAACAATCACGTCAAACCAGTATAGTCTGTGGAAAGTGGATCTCCGTGGTGTGTCTTTATCCGAGCAGGACCAGTACCAGATCTTCTGCCTAGAAAATATGTGTGGAGGTTGTGGACATGTGCAGTTATCATGTGAGCTTCATTTATTAACACCATCCATCACAGAACACCTTGTAAGTCAAGGTATTCATAAACAGAATCCAACAATATAAGAAGAGGAGAAGAGTATTGTGGTCACATTATTTTTTTTTTATTCTTAATTATGAGGGTACTGTAATATTTCATGCAAATAATTTTCTCCAGTGGTTCAAGAGCGTAACCAAAGCCACTGGCGTTAGCAAGATTCTTGTTGCCGATTCGACTCCTTGTGGGCTTCCTCCCTGAACGCCTGCACCCATTGTCTTGCTTCTCCCGAATCAGTTCAACTACACTCACATGTTTTGGTATGTTTTTTCTGGAGATGAATTGTGCTTATGTTATTTATTGTTATGGTGATTGGAAATTTGAGCTCAGTTAACTAACGAGGGTGGTAGTAGCAGCACATCAACTCTGTTTCATATTATTTTATTCATCGCATAAGTTCAGTTGTAGCCATGAGAAACTTTGTATATCAAAAATTGTTTTCAAAATTCAAAAAAATAACGTTTATTCTCTCTCTTTCGCGTCTCTCTTCTCTCAGTCGAGTCTTTCTCTCCATCACTTCTTTCTCTCTCTCTTTTCTCTCTCCTCTTTCCTCCTCTCTCTCTCTTCTCTCTCTTCGTCCTCAATCTCTCTCTCTCCTGCTGCTCTCTCTCTCGTCTCGTCTCACTCTCTCTCTCTCCTCTCTCTCTCCTCTCTCTCTCTCTCTCCCTCTCTCTCCCTCTCTCTCTCTCTCCCTCTTTCTCTCTCTCCCCCTCCCCCTCTCCCTCTCCTCTCCCTCCCCCTCCCCCCCCCCTCTCCCTCTCCCTCTCCCTCTCCCTCTCCCTCTCCCTCTCCCTCTCCCTCTCCCTCCCTCTCACCTTTTTTTTTTTTTTTTTTCTTTTCTGTGTCACTCAAGAGCTTGTTGCATCTCAATTGAATACAGCTGTATCCATTTTCTGTTTATTGTAAGTATACACTCATATGACAGCTCATCTTTTTCCATTCATACTGTAGGCCTCACCCTTGTGGAATTCGTGTTGCCCGTATTTGCTGCCAAGCTAGATGTGTCTCCCATAAGTGACATCATTGAGGTCAAGGCTCCTGATACATTCGGTGAGGTCTAATTTTCAGGCAATGCTCTCATGGACCCTCAAGAGCAAGATGCTGTCAAGTCAGTTTTTAGCACTTGCCATTATACTGTCTCTGTCTATGTTTGAATAAAAGATCATGGCACTGAAGTTATATATTAGTATTTAAAGAGATTGATTTTTTCAGACTAGAAAATATTTATTGTATGATGATATGACAGGTTACAAAGCTTCAAAATTTTATTAGTTGCTGAGAAGGAAGATAGAGTAAGCAAGAGGCACTTTTGGGAGTGTGGGTGAGAGTAGGGGATTGGGTATGTGTGTGTGGAGGAACCCCACCAGACACCAACAGATTTTTGAAAATAGGACTGGAACAACCCAGGGAGACCAATAGGAAGCCTTTCACGCCCATCTAGCTTTTTCTGTCCATGACTCAGTGGTAAGTATTGCAGCAGGCTTGATCTACCTCCATCAATCTTAAGGGGGGATATTTGTCTGTAGTAATGGGGATCCTGCCTCTCAATGTCAGTTATAGTGAGGGTAGACTGTACCTCTTCTCTTGCTGTCTGAAAGTAGCACGTCTTTCAGAAACTTCATCTCCATCCCTAACTTTTTCATCTCAGGTAATTACAGTACGTGGAACAAGTTTTGAGCCAGCCGAGCTTAGTGGTGGAAGTGCAGGGAGTGAACCTCTTCCTGTTTCTGATCTACCTATTGATATGTCCCAGTTCATTGGCCAGGAATTGTCCAAGTCTGACCGCCCAGAGCTGACTGCTGCCAAGGTAATATGGTTTTGCAGTTACCCAATAACTAAGGAAATCTGGTAGAAATTCATAATGTGATATTATAATTTGAAATGTGCAATGGGTAATGTTTGTGTTTAGTTAGGTTTACTCAATACTATTTTTAATAGTTTGTCCTCCACAAAATAAATATTAATTTTGTTTTTGTTCCACTAGACTGTTGTTAGTGGAGGTCGTGGCATGAAGAGTGGAGACAACTTTGAAATGCTGTACAAACTGGCAGACAAGCTCAATGCAGCTGTTGGTGCCTCTAGGGCTGCTGTTGATGCTGGCTTTGTCCCCAATGACATGCAGGTAAGGAATCATAGAAGTAAGCAGTTTCAAGAGAATTCAAGGAAAGGTTAAAGATCTGTGCTTTACCAAATGGTTCAGTTGGTTGGTGAGATAATTTTGTAGACTAAAATTATCACATTTAGTGTATTTATCACATCTATTCTCAATTTATCTGTCAAACAGGTTGGTCAGACGGGAAAGATTGTGGCCCCAGAGCTGTACATTGCTGTTGGAATCAGTGGAGCCATCCAGCACCTGGCCGGTATGAAAGACTCAAAGACCATTGTGGCCATCAACAAGGACCCTGAGGCACCCATCTTCCAGGTTGGTAATTGGTGGTGGATCTTTTGAAGGTATTGCTAAGCATCTAATAATATGAATAATTACAACAAATAATTTTATAAATTTCTTTTTATTGTCTGTAATTTCTGATATTAATGAACGCATGCATCACAAATAAGAGTTTATAAGATTCATTTGTAGTTTTGTCCAGAAGGATATTCATATATTTATTCTTACAGGTTGCTGATCTGGGCTTGGTGGCTGACCTATTCAAGGCTGTCCCCGAGATGATTGAGAAAGTTTAAGGCACAAAGGAAATTATGACCTCTTCCTTTTAGTACACTTTTGGAATACATGCATTTTAAGTACAGAACATAGTTTCAATGTGATCACATTCTGTGCTTTACAATGCCTGTAGTTGCTGCAGTTTCATTTTATTTGTCTGTCTTCTTAAAATTGGTATTAGATAATTTTCTGTGTGCAAATATTCTTGATATGGCAAATATGTAAATATTTTGATTATATGGGTTGTCTGAAGTATTTTTTCTTAGTCCCGAGAAAGGAAGATCTTGTGGAATTTCTCAAGTACAGTATATATATATATTATATGGCTCGCTTTATCAATGCAATTTTTTTAATACAGAGTATTTAGGTAATTAATAAAGAGAGGATGTATATTGATTATTTATTAAAAATCCTAGAGTACTTTTTGAATTGGTTTTCCTTGTTTGTATAGTACTATATATATATCTAATTATATATATATATAATAAAGATATATATATAATATATATTTATTATATATATAACATATTCATATGAATCACAAAAAAAAAAAAAAAAAAAAAAAAAAAAAAACCACACTAGTAACGTGCACATGAACAGAATTACTAACACTGCCACTAAAAGAAAG
>NW_028234445.1:75590-83090 GCF_977035675.1 Penaeus japonicus | reverse complement strand
AAAGGAGAGGATGGAATAGGATGATAGTGATGTTAATTAATATTAATGGTAATGATGATGAAAATAATATGATAATAGACATATAACTATTATTACTGCTAGTGATGATAATGATAACAACAATACTGATAATGGTGATAGTGGTATTTATAATAATGATGTTAGTGAGGATAATGGTAATGATGATGATAGTAATACTATTAATAATGATAATGATAATAACAGTAATGACTACAATGAAAATGATGATGATAGTGACAATATTGATACTAATTATAATACTGACAATAATAGTAGTAATTATGTTGATAATAATAACATTGATAATAATGATAATAACAGTAATGATAATAATAATAATATTAATAATAATGATAATAATAATAATAATGATAATAATAATAATAATGATAATGATGATGATGATGGTGATGATGATAATAATAATAGAAATAGCAACAATAACAATAATAATCTTATTAGTGATGATAATGATAATATCAGTGATAAAAGTAATTATACAAAAAATCATGATAAGAATATCAATAAAGATGATTATAATGCTAAATCTAATGATAATAAGAAATAAAAAAAATGATGAATACAGATATCAATAGAATAATAAAGGATAAAAAAGAAAAACACGAACTTAACGTAGAAATTTGTAAAGATAAGCATATACATTCAGCGAGCGAGACCGAGAGAAGAGAAAGCGCATTTGGACTGTTATAAACACATACAATTCAGCATATTCCGAAAATGTAATCAGCCACATTTGCATAACAGAATTTAGAGACTGCCACTGTAGAAAAGATGTACCACGTATCTACCGCATAAGAATCTATTTCCCTCCCCTCTTATTCCCCTTCCTTGCTCCCTTTCCCCTCCCTCTTCCTCCTTCAACTCCTTATAAGAATTTACCCTCTTCCTCTGGCTGTTTTCTTCCCCTCTCCCCCTTCTCTCTTCCTCCTTTCCCCGTTCTTCGCTCCCTCCTCCTCGCTCCTCCCTCTTCTTCTTTTCCTCTCACTCGCTGCCTCCTCACCCTCTCCCCTTTCTCTTCCTCCTTCCCACTTCCTCGTTCCCTCCCCCTTGTTCAACCCTCTAAGCCTCCCCTTTTTCTTCTTTTCCTCCCCCTCGCTTCCTCCTTCCCCCCTCCCCTTTCCCTTCCTCATTTCCCCGTTTCTCGCTCCTTCGCCCTCCTTCCCCCCTCTACCCCTCCCCCTCTTCCTCTTTTCCTCTCCCTCTCTGCCTCCTTCCCCCCTCCCCCTTCCCTTCCTTATTTCCTCGTTCCTCGCTCCCTTCCCCTCTCTCCACACCCCTCTACCTACCCCTGATAATGATGATGATAAGGAATGATAATAATGATAATGACACAGATAATATTGGTAATTACGACAAGAACAGTGAAGGAGAATGATAATGATGATAATACCGATAATAGAAACATCACTTGCCATTATTATTTCATAAGTGTTACTATGATTATATAATTTTCCTGTCCTACCTATTAGTAGTTTTATAGCCATAAGTATCACTTTCATTATTACTCCTATTGCAGTTAAATATCACTCTAAATATCTGCAACAACTGCAATGCATATACTGAATGTTGCCCCCCGCTCCCCCTCCACCCCCCCCCCTCCCCCCTCAACCCATTAGTGTCTCTCTTGTCTTACTAAACATTTTATTAGAGTTTGATATAATAAAGTGCGGTCTCTAATCTTCTCTTGAGCATGTAAGCAAGTAGAGATGACTGCCTGAACAATGCTTGGAGTTTTATGTGGTGTGTGTGTGTGTGTGTGTGTGTGTGAGTGTGTATGTTTGTGTATGTGTGTGTGTGTGTGTGTGTGTGTGTGTGTGTGTGTGTGTGTGAGTGTGTATGTTTGTGTATGTGTGTGTGTGTGTGTGTGTGTGTGTTTGTGTGTTTGTGTGTGTGTGTTGTGGATACGAAAGGGAGAGAGAGAGAGAGAAAAAGAGAAGATAGAAAGGAAGAGTGAGAGAGAGATTGAGAGAGAGAGAGAGAGAGAGAGAGAGAGAGAGAGTGAGTGAGAGAAAAAGAGAGAGAGAGAGAGAGAGGACACACACACACACACACAGAGCATGTCTTTATGTGTTTGATTGTCATTACTAACCTTTTCACTATCACAAAGCACTTATCATTATTAATGTTTTTGTTATAGTTTTTTCACTTTTTGTTCTTGTTATCAACTTGGATGTCGTAGATATAATTATTGTTAATGATGATAACACTGATATCAACAACACCAACAAAAAACAACGTCAACACCACTAAGGATGATGATTATAATGATGATAACATTAATGATGATGATAAAAGTTACAATAACATCAACAATAACAACAACGATGATAATGGTAATAACAGTAATTATAATGATAATCATAATTACAATGGTAGTAATAATGATAATAGTAATGATAAAGATAATGATGATAATGACAATGATAACGGTATTGACAATGGGGATGATAATGATAGCAGTAACACTTATGATGTTAATAATGATAGTACTAGTGATGATGATGATGTTAGTGATAATGATAATAATGATATTAAAGATAATAATAACGATTATAAAAACACTAGATTTTATAAAAATGAAGAAATAAGAATTACATTTATGATAATATCACACTAATGATAAGAATTGTAGTAATAACAGCAACAATAAAATTACTTTAATGATAATGAGGATAATGACAGTGATAATGATGAAAATGATATCTATAAAAATATCAACAAAAAATCTAACAATAATAATAACAAAAACTACAAAATAATGATAATAATGAAAACCATAATAATAATGATAAAAATGATTGTGATTATGATAATAATAATGTTAAAATCAGTCCCTCCTTCTCCCTACACAGAGTATAACCAAAGACACAGCATCCAATAACCCATCTTATGAACCAGCATCCCCACAAGATTTAGACCCCGTTAGTAAGACCTTCTTTACGTGCTTCATATATATCCCTTCTATATTACACTGTGTATTTCCTTCTCTCTTGCTTCTGAGAAAGTGAAGCGAAATGAAGCCCAGGTTTGTTAATGAGATTCGAATGTTGTTTTGATATCGAGGAGGGAATTTTGACTTTGAAATTGGTTCTCTGCAGGTTTTGTCTGATTATAAATACGTTTGCTTAACGGCTTCGAGGACCTTGTTGCAGTATCCGTAACTCGTTGAGGCGTGATGTGTACAACTCTATTATACAACACGTGATGTATTTAGGAGAGTTGTTTAACATTATGGTCTGAATGGATGGCTGTATTAATGAATGGACGGTTCGTGAGCTCCGTTTCATAGTAGAGTGTTTTGGTGGACTGTTTTAGAGAAGGTATGGTCAGGTAGGTGGAGAGTCATCACTTTAGAAGTTAATGAATTATGTATTCTTTCCTACGGGGAGGATGGGCTGGTAGGTTGGGATATATAGAGATATACATTAGGGATAAACAGAAACGAATATACGAATAGATGGGGACATATCTGTTGATTCATTTTTTTTTTTCTCTCTCTATCTGTCTTTCTTTCTTTCTTTCTCCTTCTCTCTTCCTCTGTCTTTCTTACTATGTTTGTCTGTTTCTCTCTCTATATATCTGTCTATCTATCTATCTATCTATCTCTCTTTCCCTCTCTCTCTCTCTCTCTCTCTCTCTCTCTCTCTCTCTCTCTCTCTCTCTCTCTCTCTCTCTCTCTCTCTCTCTCTCTCTCTCTCTCTCTCTCTCTCTCTTTCCTACCCTCATCCTATCTCTGTCCCTCCCTGTCCCACTTTCTCTCTCGCTTTCTCACTCAACCCCTCTCTGTCTTTCCCTTCCCCTTTCTCTCTCTCTCTCCCTCTCTCTTTCTCCTTCGCCCTATATCTCCCTTTCCCTCCCTCCCCCCCTTCCCCAACTTCTCTCTCACTCTACCTGCCTCTTTCTCTCTCTCGGCCTCCCTCTTTCTCTCCTCCCCCCCCTTTCTATATCTATCTATCTATCTATCTATCTATCTTACAAACACACACTCTCTCTCTCTCTCACTCTCTCTTCACTCTCTCTACACCCCCCCCCCCCCCGTCGGCGCCCGTCCATTCCCCCCGACAGATCAATGTGAAGACAAGCCGCCCGCACCGCCTCGCTGTATCCTGATATGCTGAACGTGTTCGGGCGTGAGTGAGGCGAGGGTCGGGGTATTTTTTTTTTTCATTCTTTTTTTTTTTTTCTTTTTTGTTTTTTCAGTTTTTTTTCGGGGTGTTTTTTTTTCTCGGGGGAGTTTTTTCGGGGGTTCTTTTTTTTCTTCTTGGGGGTTTTCGGGGGGGTTCGGTGGGATTCTTTTTTTTCTTTTTTTTCGTTTTTACGTTTTTTGTCGGGGGTTTTTTTTTTTTTTTTTCGTCCGGGGAGTCTTTATTCGGATTTTCGGGGGATTTTTTTTTCTTTTTTTTTTTTCGGGTCATTTTTTCTTTTTTTTTTTTCGTTCGGGGGATTTTTTTATTTTTTCCTGTTATTTTTTTTTTTTCGTTTCTTTTTTTTCTTCGGATTTTTTTCTTTTTTTTCAGTTTTCGGGGTTTTGTTTTTTTTTTTTTTTTCTTTTTTTTTTCGTTTTTTTTTCTTTTTTTTTTTTACTTTTTTTTTCGGGGGAGAGAGAATTTTTTTTTTCTTTTTTTTTTCTCGTTTCTTTTTTTTTTTTTTTTTTTTCTTTTTTTTCTTTTTTGTTTTCTTACGGTTCGGGGAGAGGGGGGAGGGGAGGAGGGGAGGAGGGAGATGAGGGGAGAGGGAGGGGACGGAGAAGGAGGGAAGAGGGAAAGGGAGGGAGGGAAAAGAACGGGAAATGATGGGGTCTGAAGGGAGGTAGGTAGGTAGGGAGGGGAGGGTAGGGAGGGGGTAAAGGAGGGGAGAAGGAGGGAGGGAGGGAGGGGAGGGGAGGGGAGGGAGGCGGGAAGGAGGGGGTCTGAAGGGAGGGAGGTAGGTAGGGAGGGGAGGGTAGGGAGGGGAGAAAGGGGAGCAGGGAAGGAGGGAGTCTGAAGGGAGGGAGGTAGGTAGGGAGGGAAGGGCAGGGAGAGGGGAGAAGGAGGGAGTCTGAAGGGAGGGAGGTAGGTAAGGAGGGAAGGGTTGGGAGGGTGGTAGGGCAGGTATGCAGGGAAGGGGGAAGGGAGGGTAGGTGTAAAGGAAGGGGGAGGGAGGGGGGTGTTTTTGAAGGCGGGGCGGGCGGGGGAAAGGGAGGGAGGGAGGGAGGGAGGGTGAAGGTAGAGGGGTAGACGGGGAGGGTGGTGTGATGGGTGGGAGGACTGGCGGTATCAGTGGTTCTAAGGGGGCTAGGATCGGGGGGGGGGCGGGTAGGAGGTTGTCAAAGTTGCAGTATTTTTCTTTGCATTTGTGGTGTCGTTTCCTCTTACTTTGTTAAGTTTTATCTCTTTTGTTTTATGCCATTTGTGTGACTCCCTCTCTCTCTTTCTCTCTCTCTCTGTTTATCTATCTGTCTTTACTTACATATGCATATCTTATATATATTATTATATATAGATATATATTTATATATTATATATATTATATAGTATAGTTTACATTTATGATACTATGTGAGTGAATATTTGGAATATATGTAGATATATGTATATCTACATATATATGGTATATATGTGTATATATATATATATATAGTTCTATTATATAGAATATATATTATATATATGAGAGTTTACATATATATATCGTGTGTGTGTGTGTGTGTTGTGAGGTGCTGTGTGTGTGTGTGTGTATGTGTGTGTGGTGTGTGTGGGTGTTTATACATGTGTATATATATATATATATATATATTATATATATATTAATATATATATATATTTTCAAATATATTATATTTGAATATATATACATATATATTATACATTAAATTATGTATATATCTTTATATATACATATATATTATATACTATATATATATATATATATATCTATAAATATATATATATATATTTAATCATATATATATATTATATATACATATTATGATATATATATATATTTATATATATAATATTAATATATATTATATATATCTCTGTATGTATGTTATATATGTTATATATTAATATATATATATATTTTATATATATATATTATATATATATATATATATAGATATGGCTATTAAATTATATTATATATATATATATATAATTATATATTATTTATTATATCTATATGTATGTATGTATATATATATAGTTATGTATAAGCCATACCAACACCCACACCGAACACAGTTGATAGATTTAAATCTCCTCTCTTTTGCTCTGTCTCATATCTCTTTCCCTTCTATGCTGTTTTTTCTGTAACTGTATTCAGGGAATATTTATGCTAACGAATATCATTTGAGATACTCTGTTGATGGGAATATGTGTGTATATATGCAATTCTTTATCCTCTCTCTTCTCTCTCTATTTCTGTTTCTCTCTCTCTCTCACTCCGTCTCTCTCTCTCTCTTTGTTTCTCTCTCTCTCTCTCTCTCTCTATCTATCTATCTATCTATCTATCTATCTATCTATCTATCTATCTATCTATCTATATATCTATCTATCTATCTATCTCTCTCTCTCTCTCTCTCTCTCTCTCTCTCTCTCTATCTATCTATCTATCTATCTATCTCTATCTATCTATCTATCTATCTATCTATCTATCTATCTCTTATTATCTATTATCTATCTTCTATCTATTATTATCTATCTATCTAGCTTATCTATTATCTATTATCTATCTATCTATCTATTTATCTTCTCATCTATCTTTTATCTATCTTATCTCTATCTATCTATCGCTATTATTTATCTAAACTATCTATTCATATTTAATCAGGATTTCTCTTTACGGCATGACCCTGATTTATATCATAATTAAATCCTCTTAATCGGATTAACAACGACAACAACAACGACAACAAAACTTCTTCGGAAAATTAAATCTAAAGTCATGTCCTACATATATTTCAACGCACATTCTCGCAATTGCAGATATTGCCTTCGAAATCCCATTCTCTAGCCTCAGGCCAGCGTGAGCTTTAAACTATCGTGCTCGGTTGCAGATGCAAGATTGTATAGGCCCGCCCCGAGTTTCTAAAGGGTTGGCTCCTCGTGTTTGGTGTGTCAGGGAGGGAGTGGAAACTATCTATCGCTTTGAGTATTTTTTTTCTTTTTTTTTTCTTTTTTGCTAAAAGGACTTTTGGTTTTCTTTCTATTACCATGCGTCTTCCTCTCTTTCTTTATTTCTCTCTCTCTCACTCTTTTTGTTTTCTATATATCTCTCTCTGAATCTCTTTTTCTCTCTTTCTTTCTTTCTTTCTCTCTATCTCACTCTCTTTTTTCACTATCTCTCTCTTTCTTTTTTTCCTCCTCTCTTTTCTTCTTTTTTTCTTTTGACCAAAGGATGTAGGGCTTTCCTTCGCTTACCTTCCGCTCCCTTCAGGATTTTTTTTTTTTTTTTTTTTTTTTTTTTTTTGTTTTT
>NW_028234445.1:55280-70280 GCF_977035675.1 Penaeus japonicus | reverse complement strand
ACACACACACAACACACACTCATACAAACACAAACACACACACTAACACCTCAACACACACACAACACACAAACAATCAACCAAACACACCAACACACACAACACCACAAGAACACACAAATTCACTATCCACTATCCAAAAATATAGAAAAACTCCCAGAAAAAAAAATCCATAACCAGAATATTGTTGATTTACAAAAGTACAACAAAATAAACTTCCAAAGGGATAAAAAAAAAAACTATAAATGATCAAAGAAAAAGATTTGATCAAGATATCCTAAAAAAAATATTATGGATAAAGCATTTCACGGCGGCTTTCTAAGATAAATCTCCCGTCAGAGACTTTTTTTTTTTTTTTTTTTTTTTTTTTTTTTTTTTTACTTCCAAGACGTTTGCGGTGGAAACTATGTGAATAAAAAAAGATCTTTTGCCATTTTCGGTCTTTTATTTGGGGGGGTGGGAGGAGAGAGGAAGAGGAGGAAGAAGAGGAGGGGTATGAGCTGTAGAAGAGGAATGAATAGGTAGGGGGTGTAAGGGGGGGTATTGGAAGGAGATGAGGTGGGGAGGAAGAGGAGAGTAGACATGGAGAAGTGGAGGTTGTAAGTAGGGGTGGTTTGGATAGGTGGAAGTGGGGTGGTGGGAAGTATGAAAGAGGGAGAGGAAAGTGGAGATAGGAAAGGTGAGGAGTAGGAAGAGGAGAGGAGAGGTAGAGGAAATAGTTTTAGGGGATGGGGGAAGTAGACTGGCCTCTTGTTCCTTTTTGTGCCGCATTGTTTTATATATATACTAATGTATAATTTTTACGGGTTTTTCGTATTGCTATATTGGCCTTTCGTCTTCTGAGGGATTAGGAGGGGGTAGAAGGTGGTGTGGGTAGGGTTGTAGAGGAGGAGGAGAAGGAGGAGGAGGAGGTGTGGGTGTAGGTGTAGGTGGAGGTGGAGGAGGAGGAGATCTGGGTGGAGGTGGAGGTGGTAGAAGAGAAGGTAGAGGTGGAGGAGGAGCAGGAAGAGGAGGAGGAAGAGAAGGAAGAGGAGGAGGAAGAGGAGAAGGAGGAAGAAGAGGAGAAGGAGGAGGAAGAGAAAGAGGAGGAAGAGAAGGAGTAGGAGGATGAAAAAAAAAATATATAGAGAGAGAATAATAGAGAGATAAGTAAAAAGAAAAAAAAAAAAAAACTTAAGAAGGACGGGGGAAAAAAGTGAAAACCAAAATCGGAGACAAAGAGAAAAAACAGAGAGAAGAGACAGAGAGAAGAGTGAAGGAGGGAAGGGGGAGAAGGGGGGAGAAGGGGAGAGGGGGGAGGAAGTCCAAGCCGTCAACGAGAAGAGTCCGTGAGGCTATCAAGACATTACGTTTGTAGGAGGTCGTCGGCGCCATCAAACCATGGCGTCCACTCAGCTCCTGTACCGTCGGGAGGAAAGGAGACTCCGGGGCTGGGAAACGAGATCGGATCCCAAGGCGAGAATTCTCCTTTTCGGTCCGATTCTGTGTTGTTGTTCTTCATTTTTTTATTGTTATTATTTTTCCTTTTTTATTATCATTTTTTTTCTTTTTTTGTTATTATTTTTTTTCTTATTTTATAATTATTATCATTTTTTTTTAAATTCTTATTCTTATTTTTTATCTCTTTTTTTGAAAATTTGCATTCTCAATTGTCTTGGATTTTTATTTATTTAGGTTTTGGTTGTTATCCATTTATTTAATTTTTTATTTTTTCTAATGTTTTTTTTTTCTTTCTAAAACGAGAATCAACTGCATTTTCTTATCGTCTTGTATTTATTTATCTATTTTTTTCTTATTTATCTATTTATTTATCTTCATGGTATTCTCATTCATTTTTATAATCGTTAAACTTATCATTGTTATTTTCATTGATAATATCAGTGTATCATTATTGTTCTTATCATTATCATTTCAATCATTACCATTATCCTTAATATCATCATTATCATGGTCATTATTATTATCATCATCGTCATTGTTATTATCTTTATCATTATCATCATCATTATCATCATTAGTATTGTTATCATTATCATTATTATCAATATTATTACTATCATTATTATCATTATTATCTATCATCATCATTATTATAATTATCATTATTATTATCATCATCATTATTCGCGACACACACATACATACATACATCTGCAAAATCATGATTATAGATAGATAGATAGATAGATAGAGAGAGAGAGAGCGAGAAAAAGCGAGAGAGAACGAGAGAGAACGAGAGAGAGAGCGAGAGCGAGACAGAAAGATATATATATATATATATATATATATCTATATACATATATATATATATATATACATATATATGTATATGTATATTTATATATATAAATATATATATGTATATAGATAGATAGATAGATAGATAGATAGATAGATAGAGAGAGAGAGAGAGAGAGAGAGAGAGAGAGAGAGAGAGAGAGAGAGAGAGAGAGAGAAAATATATATATATCTGTATCCGCCGACCGCGCGCCGCAAGGGACACGAATTCACAACACAATATGGCAACGTCTTCCTTGAAATTCCTCTTCTCGTTTTTATATTTTCTTTCACTCTCTGTCTTACTTTTTTGTCTGTTTCTGTTTGTCTCTGTTTGTCTGTTTCTATTTGTCTTTGTTTGGCTGTTTCTGTTTGTCTGTTTCTGTTTGGCATTTTCTGTGTGTCTGTTTGGCTGTTTCTGTTTGTTTCTCTTTGTCTGTTTCTGTTTGGCTGTCTATTTTCTGGCTCTGTCTGTCTCTGTGTGTATGTATTTTTCTCTGTCTTTATGTCTATCTCTTTCTCTGTCACTGTCTCTGTCTCTCTCTCTCTCTCTCTCTCTCTCCCCAATTCGTTCTCCTTCGTTCAACTCTATTCTCCTTCCTAATTTATTTCCTTCATCTTTCACTCATTCCTCTTTCCATCGTTGTTCTCTTCCCATCCTTCTTTTATTCTATCTCTATATTCTCATCCTTTCTTCATCCTTTTCCATCTCCCCCCTCCCCCTTCAACCCCCTCCCCCCTCAACCCCTCGCCCCACGCTGCCCCCCTCCACCTGCTCTCCACCCTCCACCCGCTCTCCACCCTCAACCCCTCATCCCCCTCCCCCTTCAACCCCTCGCCCCCCCCTCGCCCCTCCCCCCACCCCCCTCGCCCCTCGCCCCACGCTGCCCCCCTCCACCCGCTCTCCACCCTCAACCCCTCGCCCCACGCTGCCCCCCCCCCACCCCTCCCCCCAAGAGCCACCAGCTTCGACGGCGGCGCCCCTGAAGGGAGGGCATCTCTCTCTCTCGTGTGTATGTCGAATTGGTAATCTTCGCCCCCCTCCCCCTCTCCCCCTCCCCGACAGGACACGATGGCTCTCGGTCGCTCGCTTTGCCTCGGTATTTCTTCTCTCGGGTGGTTTGCTTCCTTTCCTTCGTCTGTTTGGCTTCCTTCCTTCCTTCCTTCCTTCCTTCCTTCCTTGATTCGTTGCTTCCTTGTTTGTTTTGTCTGTGTCTTTGCTTTTTTGTGTGTTTGTGTTTTAGGTGTGTTTATGGTGGGTGTATATACATACATACACACATGCTTATATATATATATATATATATATATATATATATATATATATATATATATATATATATATATATATATACATACATACACACACACACATACACACACATATATACATACATACATACATACATATATATATATATATATATATATATATATATATATATATATATATATATATATATATATTTATTATACACACACACACACATATATAATTATTATTATCATGATAATAATAATAATAATAATAACAATTAATGATAACAATGCTGACCATACTAATAATAAGTAATAATAATAAAAGAAAAAGAAAAGAAGGAAAAAATGAAGAAAAGAAATCGAAAAAATCCAGGAAACGATAGCCATGGATGTCAGTGATGTCTCTATCCTATCATATCCTATAAGTCATCATCTTGTTAACTGCAGAAAAAAAATAAAAAGGGAGAAGATATCATTCTCGTCTTTTCATCTTACTTCCTTCTTATTCTTCTCGTTCTTCTTCTTGTTCTTCCATTTTGTTCTTCTTGTGTTCTCTTTTCCTTCCTTCCGCCTTTTCTTCTCTCCTAGATTTTTTTTTTCTTATCTATTTCTTCTGTTTATATATTTTCTCTTCCATGTGTTTTCTTATAGTCATCCATTTTCTCCTCTTTCCTCTTGTTTTTTTTTTCTTCTTCTTTTTTTCGTCTTCTCCTTTTCTTTTTCTCTTTTTTCCTCTTCTTTTTTCTTCTTCTTCTTCTCCTCTTCCTTCTTCTTCTTCTTCTCGTCTTCCTTCTTCTTCTTCTTGTTCTTCCTCATATTTTTTCTTCTTATTCTCCTCCTCCTCCTCCTTCTCTTTTTCTTTCGTTCCCTTCTTATTCTCCTCCTCCTCCTCCTCCTTCTTTTTTTCTTTCTTTTTCTTCTTCTTCTCCTCCTTCTTCTTCTTCTTTTATTTCTTCATTTAATATTCTTCTTCTTCTTCTTCTTCTTTTTCTTCTTCTTTTTTGTGTTCTCCTCCTTTTTTTTCTTCTTCATTTTCTTCTTCTTCTTCTTCTTTTTCTTCTTTTTTTTCTTATTTTTCTCCTTTTTCATTATCATCTCTTTTTTCTTCTCCTTTTCATTCCTCTCCTTGTTCTTATTCCTCCCCATTTTCTTCTTCTTCTCCTTTTTCTTCTACTTTTTTGACGTAAATTAATGTCCTCCACGGGATTCCCTTCCTCCTCACCCCCCCCCCCTCGGCCATCCACGAAAAGGAACCTGGAAAGAAGATGGAGATTATTAATACGGATTTTTTTGTGTTTGTGTATGTATATCTGAAGTGTGTGTGTGTGTTTGTATTTTTTCTTTATATGGATGTGTGTTTGCGCGTGTGTGCATGTTTTTTATTTATTTTTATTTTTTATTGATATTTGCTTTTTTTTCATTGCATTTCTATTCTTATTTTTTATTTTCATTTTATTGTTATTATCTCTTCTTCCTCATCCACGTTTCGCCTTCCTCCATTCCTTCCACTTCCTCTACGTCCTTTCTCGTTTACCTGTCCCCCCCCCCCGCCCCATCATCTCCCCCAACCTCCCTTCCTTCCTCTCCTCTTCCTCTTCCCTTCCCCCCTCTCTCTTTAGTCTGTCTCCTCTTACCCCCCCCCCCACCCGTCACCCCCTATACTCCCCGCCTTATTTCTCCTCCCCCTCCCCCTCACTCTTACCCGCCCTCTTCCTCCTCCCTTCCCCACACCCCTCTCTTTAACTTGCCCCCTCCTCCATCTCCCCTCCCCTTCCCTTCTATCCATCCCCCTCCCCGGTTCCTAGACCCGCCCCCATCACGGCTCCCCGCTCACTATCCCCCCGCTCTACCTCTTACGTCTCCACCTCCTCTGCTGTTTGTGCCTTTCGTGTTTGGGCCACTTTCCCACCCCCTCCCCCCGCCTGGACCCTCAGTCTGATCTCTGCCGCATCTCTCTTTCCTGGTCCACCTCCACCCGCCCTTCATGTCCCCGGTCGATGCAACACCCTACTCCTTCCTCCTGTCTACCGCCGCCGCAGGGGAACAAAAATCCCCATCCCCACCCGTCCGGCCCCACATTATACCAGTTGCACGACCATCCTGGGTAACCCGTCGCTTCAGAAAGAGAGGGAGGAATGCAGAGAGAAGAGAGAGGAGTGGAGAGAGGAAGAGAGAGGGGAGAGAGAGAGAGAGGGGTGAGGCTCAGGGGAGGAGAAGGGCGGAGGGAGAGGGGAGGGAGAAGAAAAACAACGAGAAAAATGAACAAAAGAAAAAACAAGAAACAAATGTGGGTAGAGAGGGGTTAGGGCGGTAGAGAGAGAGACAGGAGAGAGAGAGAGAGCGAAGAACGAGAGAGAGAGACGTGACACCATGAGCAGGAGTTAGAGAGAGAAATTGGCCGAGGAGAGGAGAGAGAGAGAAGGGGAAAAAAAAAGTAGTGATGTGAGTGAGTGAGTGAGAGAGAGTAGTGAGAGAAGGAGAGTGAGAGAGAGGCGCGGAGCAGAGAGGAGAGAGAGAGAGCTGAGACGAGGAGAGAGAGCCGAGCAGGAGAGAGAGGAGGAGAGAGAGGGGAGTCTGAGCTCGCGCTCGCGCGCGCTTGGCTCGCGCCGCCACCACACAACGAGAGATGAGAGAGAGATGAGAGAGAGAATAGAGAGGAAGAGAGAGAAGAGCTAAGATGGAGAGAGAGATTAGAGTAGGACGACCCCGAGAGGAGAAGAGAGTATCAGAGAGAGAGAGACCAAGAGAGAGAGAAAGACGAAGCGCGCACGAATAGATAGAGAGATAGATAAGCATAGAGAGATAGCACCGAGAGCGAGAGTAGAGAATGAAGCGAGAGAGAGATAGACGTCAGAGAGACATAACGGAGGAGAAAGAGACCGGCAAGAGAGAGAGAGGAGGGAGAGAATGAGAAGACGAGAGAGAGAGATGAGCGAGAGAGACACGAAGAAAGACGAGAGAGAGAGAGAGAGAGAGTAATGGCGTCTTACAGAAAGGGTGGGTCGCCTTGCCATACTCTTTGTCTTCGCAATGCCATAAATAGTGTGGATTTTTATCTACGAATTGTATGTGAATAATAATGATAAGAATAAAATTATGAAATAAAGAATACAGGAAGATAGGAACTAAAAATTAATAATAAACTATATATCTAAGAAAGATTATAAATATATATATATATATATATATATATATATATATATATATATATATATATATATATATATATATATATTCATCGAAGATATTATACTACTGTTTCAGTTTTATTAGAGAAATGTATGGTACCCCTAGCCAATATTCATACATATTCAGCGCTTTGCATAAACTTTTGAAAAAAAAGGTAATTTCCGTATGTAATCATCCAAAAAACAAAACTCATTACTGATATCATAAAACTACCGAGGATCTAAATTATTATTTTTTCCCTCTTCTGGCAACCAATTATTATTCATAATCAGTATGATGTGAAATATAGTGACGCCAACCACCGCCACATGGAAGACCTGAACAACACTAAGTATCAAATTCGCACTCTCATACAGGAGGGGCCATAAATGGCAGGCGGAGGTGAGGGAGACGGAGGGAGGGAAAGGCGAGGGAGGAGATACAAAGAAATGGGAGGGAGGGAGAGGGAGGGGCGAGGCCGCAGACGGAGGGAGGAAAAATCGAAGGGAGGGAGGTGGGGGGGGGAAGGGAGGGAGACGGAGGGAGGGAAGGGAGGGAGGGAAGGGGGGGAGACGGAGGGAGGGAGGGAGGCGGAAGGAGGGAGACGGAGGGAGGGAAGGGAGGGCAAAATGGAGAGAACGTGGAGGCGGAGGGAAGGAGACGGAGGGAGGGAGGGAGACGGAAGGAGGGAGGGAGGGAGAGGGAGGGAGGGAAGGGAGGGAGACGGAGGGAGGGAAGGGAGGGAGGGAGGCAGAGAGGGAGGGAGGAAAGGAGAGAGGAAGGAAATAGAGGAAAGGGAGGGAGAGAGGAAAGGAGGAAGGGGAAGGAGGGAGGGGGAAAGGGATTACAGGAGGAGGGGCTAGGAGGGAGGGAGGGGGGATCGGGGTACAGGAGGAGGGGCTAGGAGGGAGGCTTCCGCGTTCTCCATCTTTCTTCCATCTTCTTCGCCTTTCTTCTCACTCTTCATTCCAACCCGTGGGTGCCCGAGGGTGGCTTAAAAAGGAAGGGAATTTCGAAGAAAAAACGTTGGGTTGCGAAATGGTATGTGTGTTTGTGTGTAGTTCCTATGTGTGTATGTTTGTATTTGTGTTTGGAAATTTGGGCGTGTGGTTTGTGAGTGTGCTGGTTTGCGTAAATGTGTTAGGCATTTTTTTGTTTGTGTGTGCGTTTCTGGATGTACATCTGTAGTGTATCGTTTGTATTTGTGTTTGTTTATGTGGTTGTATGTGTGTTTGTTTGATTATGTGTGTGCATGTTTTGTATTTGTATTATATATGTAGGCATTGCATATGAATGTGGTGTGTTTGCGTATGTGTGTTAGCGTGGTTGAGGCATTTGCCGTACATGAGTGTTTGGAGTGTGATGTGTGTGTGGTGCGGCGTGTGCGTGCGTGCGTGTGTGCCAGGATCTCCTTCGGGTCTCCTCGGGGTCCTCTTGGCGTCGTGCGTTCCTCCTTCGGCCGCCTTCCCCTGCCGCGCCGCGCCGTTGTCGGGGCGGGCGGCCGGCAACCATAGCTCGTTATGGTCTAGCCGGTAGGGGTTCCAGGGGCGGCTGACTCTAATGACCCTCTGGATCCCCCTCCCCCCTTCCCTCCCTTCCGGACCCTTCCCTTCCCTCCAGCCCCTTACCCTCCCCTCCAGGTCCTCCCCTCCCCTCCAGGTCCTTACCCTCCCTTCCCTCCAGATCCTTCCCTTCCCTTCGCTCCCCTTCAGCTTCTTGCCTCCAGCGCCTGCCATGATCCTTCGCCGTCTCACAGGACCTGTAATTTTCATATTACTACATCAAGAAGAAATATTGTTTATGGCGGCGGGCCTGCGGACAACCTCGCCGTCCCTCGCGCAGCATTCCTCTCTGCTCTCGGAGAACTCAATTAGATTCGATAATGTACTTATCATGGCGGATCCTTCTTTCCTCGTATGGGAGGACGCTCACGCTCTTGGCTTCTCTCTCTCTCTTTCTCTCTCTCTCTCCCTCCTTCTGCCTCTCTCTCGGTCTTTCGCTTCTTATTTCTTTCAAGGTTGGGTAAGTGTGCGTTGTTCAGTATTTCGTATCTCTCTCTCTCTCTCTCTCTTTCTCTCTCTCTCTCTTTCTCTCTCAGTATTCCTCTGCTTGTCGATATCATCACTTGTACATGTGTCCCCCTATGTCCAAATTTTACCTCCAATACCCTAGTCATTTCTCTTTTCCTTTTCCTCACGTTTTTTTTTTCTCATGGTCAGACAGAAAGATAAATTCTCATAGTGGATTATCCTCAGCTGAGTTCACCTAACATCGTCTGTCTCTAAGTGTTTCTCGAACCTCGAATGTTTTGGGTTTCCACGGCGCTTTGCGAGGAATGCTCAGGGTGGTTTCGACTGCTCTCTGATCTCTATATTTGCATCGAGTCATAATACCTTTGTTCTTTCGTTGAAGAGCACACACACACACACACACACACACACACACACACACACACACACACAAACACACACACACGCACAAGGGGGGGGGGGGGTGGGGGGGGGGGGGGGGGGGGGGGGGGGGGGGGGGGGGCAACATAATCTACGTATGCACGAACTTGGTACACATATCATTACTAATGCTAATAGTCCTGTAATATTGATACTAATTATATGATAATGGTTATAATACTTAACAATTAAAATAATGACCATAACCCGAATAATATCTAGCAGTAATACAGGTTGATAGAGATAACAAGAGGAAATCTAAAAGGAAAATGTAAATTATGGAGAGTAAACACCTGGACCGTCCCAGAGAAAATGGAGACGAGGCGAGGTCGTAAATAATAATAATAACTATAAAAAAGTAGAAATTAGAGTTGAAAAAGACATAAAGAGAGACCCGGGGAGAAATGCGACTTCCACGACCCTTTCCATCACCACCACGAACTCAAAAAGTCTCGTAGGAGTCAACAAAAAGTGGCTTGTACAGACGACAGACTCTCACAATTGGACGGCGAGAGAAGAGGGAGAGGGAGAAGAGGGGGAAGGAGAGGGGGAGAAGAGAAGGAGAGGAGGAAGAAAGAGGGGGAAGGAGAGGGGGAAGGAAAAGAGGGGGAAGGAGAGGGGGAAGGAGAGGGGGGAGAAGAGAAGGAGAGGAGGAAGAAAGAGGGGGGAGAAGAGGAGGAGAGGAGGAAGAAAGAAGGGAAAAGGGAGGGAGGTAAATGGGTAGGAAGAAGGATAGAGGGAGAGGGGGGGAGAAGAATTGTAAAAAGGGGGAAGGGGAGGGAGAAGGAGAGAGAGGGAGAAAGAGGGAGATGGGGAGGAAGAGGAGATGGGGAGGAAGAAGAACGAGAAAAAAAGAGGTAAGGGAAGGGAGGGTGAGAGCAGAAGAAGAGGAGAGAGGGAGAGGAGAAGAGAGAGAAGAAAAAAGAGAGGGAGTGGGAGGGAAGGGGGTGGGGGGCGAATGAGCAGAGGGCACAGAAACAGTCTGTCTCCCCGCTCCTGGCCATTGGGAAGAATAATTGCGAGAGTGGAGTTTTGTCGAGGTAGCTGGAACCGGGGCTGGAACCATCAACAAAGCCTAATCATCGCCATGTTGGGAGATTATCCAACGGTCAGGTTGTTAAAATCACCGACATAGTTATCTTGGCCATGTTTGGCTTGTTATCCGATCGCTAGGCAGTTCCATGATATTCAGTTCATAGCTCTCACGCACATTATACTAAATCATTGTATTAAATGAGGTCTGTAAACTCGTTTTCGACTGCATGAACTTTATTTTTTTCGATTTCAGTTTCATCTTCGAAATGGGCTGTAAACTTGCCTTAGTTAAAATAACCGTTTAAATGTTCATTTCGGTTTCCCCAAAAAAAGAAACAAGGAATTTGGTATTTGGTCCGGAAGATTATCAATGGCGAACAGCATACGATTATACACTTAGCACTATCGAAGAAGAGGAAGAAGAAGAAGAAGAAAGAGAAGGAGAAGAAGAAGAAGCAAAAGGAGAAGAAGAAGAAGGAGAAGTAGAACAAGAAGAAGAAGAAGAAGGAGAAGAAGAAGAAGAAGGAGAAGAAGAAGAAGCAGACCACAACATCAAAACAATTATAAACTCACCAAACCAGTCACCGATAGACAGTATGGTCGAATCCCCAAAAATCTCGGATCCAATTCAGGAAAACCGAAGGATAACTCCATCCCATAACATGAGATTAAGACCTCGCGCGATCAGTCAGCACGGTTCAGTCAACACCATCTCGGATCAGTCACCGGCGAAATCAGTCAGTCAGCACCGTCATCGCTCCGTCAGCACCCACGCCGTCAGCACCAGAGGCCAAGCACTCGAAGCCAGCCAGCCAGGTCCGCCGAGCAGCAGCTGTTCTCGTCCTCCCGAGCGAGGCCAATTAAGCGACACCGCGGCAAATCAAAGCAATTGAGCTCAGACGTGTCGAGCGGGGCGAGGCGAGGCGAGGCGAGGCGTCGGAAAAGTTCCTTTGAGGCGAAGGGCGAGGTCGTAGGAGGAGGTTTCGTCGAGGTCGTGGAGGTCGTACTTCTGAGTGTGCGGAGACTTTAAGGGGGTCGTTTTTTTTTAGCCGATCGCGTTGTCCCTCTCTGGTTTACTAATGTCGTTTTCTTTTCTCTTTCTCCTCCTCCTTCTTTTTCTCTTTATTTCCCTTTTTTCTTCCTCGTCTTCGTCCTTCTCCACACCCTCCTCCTCCTACTCCTGTATCTTCTCTTTATTCCCCTCTTCTACCTTGTCCTCCTCGTCCTCGTCCTCTTCCTCCTCCTCCTCCTCTTCTTCTTCTTCTTCCTCCTCCTCGTCCTCCTCCTTCTCCTCCTCCTCCGTTTCCTCCTCCTCCTCCTCCTACCTTCGCTTTCGCTCTTCTTGCGCCCTAATCGTTGCACTCCGTGTCCTGTTTTTTCTCTTTTCCTTTTTCTATTTCCCTCCCCCTCATCCCCCTTTCCTACCTTTTTTCCCTTCCTTTTCCTTCCTTCTCCTCCCTTTTTTTTTCTCTCCTTTCCTTCCTCCTCCTTTTCCCTTCCTTCCTCCTCCTCTGCACCCCTCCCCTGGCCCTCCTTCCTTCCTCCTCCCCCTCTCCCTCTTCTTTCTCTCCTTTTCCCTCTCATCCTTCCTTCTCTCAGCTCCTCCTTCCCTCTCTGCTCCTCATCTCCTCTTCCTCTATTCTCCTCATGCAGTCCTCATCCCTCCCGGCCTTCTTCCCTCCCCTTCAACCCTCACATCCCTCCTCCTCCTCCGTTTCCTCCTCCTCCTCCTCCTCCTCGTCCTCCTCCTCCTCCTCCTCCGTTTCCTCCTCCTCCTCCTCCTCTTCCTCCTCCCCTTCCTCCATCGCTGTCTCCCTCTTCGCCCCTATTGGTCATGACTAGAACAGGAAGTTTGGGGTTATTATTACGCTGAAATATGGTACTCTTTGCCAGTCGCCAGAGGAAGGGCAAGGAAGAGGAGGAAGAGGAGAAGTAGGGATAGGTGATCGATGAAAGAAAAACGTATAAAAAAGAAAAGGAGAAGAGTAGGAAGACAGAGATGTAGTAAATGAAGAAGAAACGGGCATAAAAAGGAGTGTGTGTGAAAGAGGAGGAACCAGGAGCAGTGGAGGAGGATGAAGAAGAGGATGAATTGGAAAGAATCGATAGAAGGTTGGAAAATGAATAACAAAGAGAAAACTTTTTTTTTTCAAATATGCAAAATTAATATGAAAAGAACGTAAGCGAGAGAAATATAAAGGGGAAGAGGAAGATGTAGAGGAGGCGGATAAGAAAGAAGAAAACTCTGTGGAGGATCAGAAGGAAGAGGAAGAGGAGGAAGAGGAGGAGGAGAAGGAGGAATAAAAGAAGAAGAAGAAGAAGAAGAAGAAGAGGAGAGCGTAGATGGAGGAGGTGGAAAAGCAGAAGGAGAAGGGAGAGGAGGAGGAAGAGAATAATAATAATAAGAGGAAGAAGTAGATGGAGGAGGTGGAGGAGCAGAAGGAGGAACAGGAGGAGAAGGAGGGCCAGAAGGAGGAGGAGAAGGAGGAGGAGGAGGAGAAGGAGGAGGCTAATTGTGCACATAAAACCGGAGGAGAAGTTCCTATCTTAATGCACAAGATTGCAAGGTGGGAGAAATCATGTTGTTCGCATTGCGGGCATAACATGGAACACGAGGTAGAATCCGGTCTGAACACTAGGGTATTTCGTCGGTCAATGGACGTTTGTTTTCCTCTCTCTCTCTCTCTCTCTCTCTCTCTCTCTCTCTCTCTCTCTCTCTCTCTCTCTCTCTTTCTCTCTCTCTCTCTCTTTCTTAAAAAGAAGGAAATGCATATGAACTTCCTTCTTTTTTCTTTCAATAGAAACTAAAGAAATGAAAAATCACTATCGTTACTCTCATTACCATTATCATCACCATTATTAACACTATCATCATAATTATAACTTCTATTTCATACGTATAACCCCCCCCCCCCCCCGCCGACTACCCACTTGCCGAATGAAAAACTGGGCCAAAAAGCAAAAAAGCCTCCTTCGATTGACTGAAATAAAAAAAAATCCAGGAGAATCAAAGGTAAATTTTCAGACACGACCTCCAGCTGATCTTCCTCGCAGTTAATCCAACCCAGAGAACACAAAACCACAATGATTACGTAAAGCCTAACATACAAGCCTCCGTAATATTTCAGTGGTTTGCGGCCATTTACTTTAGTATATTGACATTGCATTATACTATTGAGTCCCGCATACCTTCTCTCTTTGTTTTTATTTCTCTCTGATACCCACTTGTTTAGATTACCATCAAGATATCTGCCTGAGCCGCCATAATAAAAGAACAGCAATATATTAGAAATGAATTATCCTTAGCTAGACTGTACGATAGCGTCCCGAAATTAAACCGTATTGTATATTAACAACGGAACTTTGGGGGCCTTTAAGAATATGTCTAACTTCATTTTCTTCTTTTCAAACAAGAAAGCAAAGCCATTCAGAGATCTCTCATTTTGTTATCTTACTCGTTGTATCATGAATTTAAGAAACGATTGGAGATTGGAACAGATAAGAGTGAGAGAGAGGAGAGAGAGAGATCGAGCACGCTCGGCTCGTAGAGAGAGAGAGTCATCGCACGAGACGAGAGCCGTCTACCACGAGGAGAGACCGAGACGAGAGCTGCGAACGAGAGAGGAGAGAGAGAGTGAGAAAGAGATGAGAGAGAGAGAGATTGAGAGAAGAACGCATACATCCAGATTCCATTACGAATACAACTCCCCATACGCAACATATCCCTCACGCAGAAAATACGATGCAGAGATAATAAAACAACATAGTATAGAAACCAGAAAAAAAGAACTTACAGAGAAAAAAAAAAAAACTTTATTCTCGAAGTTCCATTTCCGCAATCGATAAAATCCACGAAAGACCCGGAGCTTGGAAGCCGCGAGTCCGCCGGAGGAGACTCGCCAAGCGGGACTCAGATCCGAAAGGTCCCCCCGGTCGAATTCACCACCGAGGCCACCACACTACAAGAGGGGGTGGGGGGTCATATTTATGGGGGTGGGGGGGGGGGGGGGTAATGGAGGGTGGGTGGAAGAGGGGGCGGGGGGGGTATTTTTATAAT
Organism: Penaeus japonicus; assembly: GCF_977035675.1. Taxonomy (NCBI): domain Eukaryota; kingdom Metazoa; phylum Arthropoda; class Malacostraca; order Decapoda; family Penaeidae; genus Penaeus; species Penaeus japonicus. Next base: position 56,033 of record NW_028234445.1, on the reverse strand, counting down.
CTTATTTTAGGTTAATAGGAGGTGGCGGGCTAAGGGAAGAACGAGGAGAGTGGGCGGATGCTGGGGGGTGGGGAGGCGGTGGATGTAGAGAAGAAGTTAAGGGGAGAGAAGGAAGGAGGAGGAGAAGGAGGACTTGAGCAGGAAAACGGTTAGGGAGGGGGGTGGGTGGGGGGGGGGTGGGGAGAGGGGGGGGGGGGGGTGGTGGAGGCAGGGGCTTGCGGCCCAACCAGGTGGTTTTAAGGGGGGTGACCGGCGACTAAAAAATTAACTAAAACGAGGAGATTTTATTTCACTCGGAAAAAAAATCTGTATTATTCGATCATTCATGCTTCTTCACAAGTTCTACACATTTCGCGTTCTTCTCGTATTCTTTCTTTCTCTCTCCGCTGCTTTTTCCTAATTCCAGAAAGGAAGGCCCGCCGCGCGCGAACCCGTAAAAAAAAAAAAGGAAAAAAAAAACAAAACTATATAACGATTTTTGCATTATCGTTGGCCGTCCACTTCCTCCTCTTATTCGATGGGGTTCATTATTAACCAGCCGTTTGAGATAAGTCTTGTCTGGCGTTTATAATTTCCTGTTTTATTGAAGTTGTTGGGGGAGGGGCGAGATTAATCGAGTCATCCCCCCCCCGAAACGCTGGGCCGCCCGGAACGCGAGGGCTCCAGCTGACTGCCCCTGGTATAATAATCGAGCGTGAGAGGGGTTGGGGGTGGGACGTCCGTGTTTGGAAGATTCATTGCGCACATCTGTGT
>NW_028234445.1:40280-42780 GCF_977035675.1 Penaeus japonicus | reverse complement strand
AAAGAACGCGATGAAAATTCTAATTTAGAAATAAATAGAAAAAAATAAAAAATAAGATAAGAGAAAAAAAAAATTATGGCGAAAATATTGATTGAACAAAACAAAAATGATAAACAATAAGCTTTAAATAAAGAGTATGAGGAAATTATTAATTATAGGAAGAAATATAAAAACTATTATTTAAAAAGGATGAAGATATGAATTTTGAAAAAAGGTCAATGTTTTAATTTTGAAAGAGAGAAAAAAAAATCAATCATTTTAGGAAAAAAAATACTGAAGATAAAGAGATAAAAAATATATAACAAAAAAGAAAAGAAATAATAATAATAAGAAAAAAATAATGCTCCATAAAAATAAACAAAAACATCGTCTTTAAGAAGAAAAAACAAGCAAACAAACAAACAAAATCCCAAATACAACAAACACAAATACAAAAACACCCAAACAAAAATACCAATCTAGGAAAAAAAAAAAAAACACGAAGAAAAGGCAAATCAAAACAAAATCAAACCCAGAGGCGTATGTATCCTCATGTGTCAAGCAAGACAAGTTAAAAATGGAACACGGGCGCGCTCACGAGCCGATCTTACGTGAGAAGTTAGGTTCTATGGATTCTTACTTACTCTTTTATTTTATTCATTTTTTGTGTATTTATATTCTCTCTTTTTCAGCGGGGTCTTTTTTATTTATTTATATATGTATCTATTTTTTTTTTTTTATCTTTATTGTGGAGGAGGAGAAGGTGGAGGTGGAGGAGGAGGTGGTGGTGGAGGGGGAGGAGGTGGTGGTGGAGGGGGAGGGGGAGGGCGAGGTAGAGGTGGAGGAGGAGGAGGAGGAGATGGTGGTGTTGGAGGAGGGGGAGGTAGAGGACGAGGAAAAGGAGGTGGAGGTGAAGAAGAAGAAAAGGAAGAATAAGAAAAAAAAAAAAAAAAAAAAAGAGGAAGGAGAAAAAGGAAAAATGATGATGATGTTAATGACAAATACAGTAATGATAATCCTGATAATGTAATAATAATATTGATAATGATAAATGATGATTATTGATTATGATGTTAGTTATATTGATGAATATAATGATAATAACAATAGTAATAGTAGTGATAATAATATTTGAAAAAAATATAACAATAATGATAATGATATTAACAACAATGATAATGATAATAATGATGAAAATGATGGTTATGATAATTATAATGTTAATACAAAATAATGATAATGATAACAATGATGATAAACATATCAGTTATAGTAGCACTGATAATGATAACAACATATTTGGTAATTAAAATATAATGACAATAGTGATGATAATGAAAATAATGATTGTAATAACAGTAGCGGTAACGATAATGATAATGTTAGTAATAATGATAATGATAATAGTAATGATAACAATAATGATGATAAAGATGATGACAATAATGATAAGGATAATAATGATAATGATAGCAATAATGATAATAATGATAATGATAATGATGATGAGGACTAGAGATAAAATGAGAATGATAGAAATAAGGATAATAATAATGACGATAATGCTAATATATTTATGATAAAAATGATAAAGATACTAATGCTGATAATGATAACAAAAATGATAAAAACGCAAATCATGATAATAAAAATAATCATAATAACAATGATAATAACTTCAATAATATTGCTATTAACAATAGTGATGATATTGATAATAAGGGTATTTACAATGGTACTGATAATGAAAATGATGATGATAACGATATTAATGAAAATAAGGATAATGATAATCATAATAATACAGATAATAATGATTATGATAATAATGATGATAATGATTATAATAACAATAATGATGACGATAACGATAATGATAATGACAAGAATACTGATAATGATGATAATGACAATAACGATAATAATCATATTGATAATAATAATAGTAATAATTCTGATAATGATAATAATATCAGTAGTAGCAATAATAATTATAATAACGATAGTGCTAATAATATCAATAAGAATAAGAATTAGAACAATGAAAATAATAGCGGTAATAATGATATAGTAGTGATAAAAAATTATAATGATAAAAATACTGATTAAAATTGTGATAATAATAGCAATTATAATAATAGAAATAATAATGATAGTAATATTTAAATCAAAATAATAACAGTAATGATAATAAAAATTATGATTATAATAGTAATAGTAATCCTTATAATGATAATAGAATGTAGGTGAATTTGAAGAAAAAGACGGAGAAGAAGAAGAAGAAAAAAGAAAAAAAAAAAAAGAACAAGAAACAGCAGAAGAAGAAGAAGAAGAAGAAGAAGAAACAGCGGACAAGGAACCACTTCGGCCATTAAGACATGGCCAGCCGACAGCAGCGGAGCGAGAAACCAAGAGAGAGAGAGAGAAAGAGAGAGAGAGAGAGCGAGAGCGAGAGAGAGAGGGAGGGAGAGAGAGAGAGAAAGAGAGAGCGAGAGCGAGAGCGAGAGCGAGAGAGAGAGAT
>NW_028234445.1:27495-40180 GCF_977035675.1 Penaeus japonicus | reverse complement strand
TGTGTTGTTTGTGTGGTGTGTTGTGTGTTTGGTTTGTTGTGGTTTGTGTTTTGTGGTTGTGTGTGTGTGGTGTGTTTTGTGTTGTGTGTTTTTGTGTTGTGTGTGTGTGCATGTTGTGCATGTGTGTGCAGTGTGTTGTGTGTGTGTGTGTGCGTTTTGTGTGTGTTTTGGGGTTTGTGTAATAAATTGAATAAAAAAAAACCAAACCATTTGCACACTTTTTATGTCAAAGTCCCAAAAAAACAAATAAATCAAACAGTATGACATTCTGAAATTATAAATATGGGGCAATAATTTTTTTCCCCTTCTTCATCCAATTACATATATATAACATATGTATGCATGTGTGTAGTATATTATATTATATACATATAGTTAAAAATGTATATGTTATATGTATAATATATATATTAAAATTTAATAATATATATATATGTATATACATATATGTATATGTATATATATATGTATACACATATATATACATATATATACATATATATATATATATATATATATATATATATACACATACATATACATATATATATATACATATACATATATATATAATATATATGTAAAAAAATATATATACATAAATTTATATACATATATATATATATATATATATATATATATATATATATATATATATATATATATATATATACACACATATATATATATCATCTTTACTTTTTATAAAAAAATTTTTTCTCACACTCGAATAAGAATTAAGTCATCTTCACTATAACTACATGGCTAAATAAACCCAAATGTACTCATCACGGCTGCATCATGCTCACACCACACCCCAAGAGCCACAATCCCATTACAAACAAAGCTTAAAATGTACAAGCTCTTTATTTATTCATTTCTTTGACTGAGGTCATATTCATTTAAGTATAACAAATACTGTACACAAGAAGCTGTTCTTACAGCACAAAGACAGTCTGAAAAACATTTACCCATTAAAACAAATTATATTTAGCACCTATCTATCACTTTCTCTCTCCCTTTGTATATCCTCCAACTATGATATGGCAACGTGACAGAAGAAAAACCCAAACACACAAACAAAAACCCATGGGCTCACACACTAAACTCACTCATGCAGACTAGCCAAACATTCTTCTTTGTCAATTTTACATGTCCCAAAATTAATCAAAAAACCACACACACACACTTTAATAAGCTAAACAACACCCTGTTTATTCCTTTTCACTTACTACCTATACTTGAGTTCAAGACTATCACTACTAACACTAAACTTTTAAATTTCAGTGAATTTGATTTCGCAATTTCTCTTCTAGACATTATTTTTCAGATCTGAAAAAACCCCAACCCTTTTGGGTATTTACCTAAAATGTTCTGAGTGTGAAAATATTATCAATAAGGGTTTTTGCCCTAAACATAAATGTATTTCATTATAACACCTTTATTCACTAAAACAGTGGACAACGATTATAAGTTTAATATTATGTGAAACTCTTTTATATTCTTATTATGCTCTAATATATTCCTTCTTCTATTCTATTGAAAAACTACCTAATGTATGATTCATAAATTCTGTATACATTTTCAGTAAATTCCCTTTAAAAAATAAAATACAGTCGAGAAGAAACTGGCTTCTACCTTTTTATTCCTATCGTATAACTAATCTCATACGACTAAAAGTCTTTATCCAATGATAAATTGACTAGCTGCTACTTTTTACTCCTACAACAGTTTCTAATGTCACTCACTGTATAAAGCCTTCTCTCCCTCTGTCTATAATATGGTTGCCCTAGCATACCATCATCTCACAAATTCATTGTCACAGTCTGAGCAATGGCACTTGAGAAGTCGGTCCTTTCGTTGTGTAGGACTTAGTTCAACCCCTGAAAGAGTGGGATCAACACTTAATGGCCCCAAACTAAAGTATTACATAAAAATATGAAATAATATTAAAGATAATAATCAAAGATAATAAAATAATTTGTTCAATTCACTTGCCTTGTTGATATATCCCCCTCATTAATCTTTGGATAGTTACCATTGGTATCATTATTGTTATCATTCTTCCCTTTTACTTTTTCTATACATTTGTTCCCAGAAATACTGGACCTAAAAAGAAAAACATAGAAAAATACACACTCATAAATCTACATAAAAAAATAATTCTACATTATCAACTTTGCTATATAACTCTACAAAATGAAATGACATCTCGTTAAAAAGAAAAAACATTAAAAAAGCGATAAAAGTTTTTCTTTAAATTGGTCATATGCAAAAACATGCACTGTCCTTGACTGTCACAAAAATCCCCAGATTACCCTGGAGATGCCTGCAAGTTGCCAACTAAAACCATTATCTTCATTTTCTGAAGAGAACAGTGCCTTTGATTTAAGTAAAACTGTGAACTATGCTCTTATAAAAATAATGCTCTTTTCTTTTTAATCCCTATTAGCTTCACAAAATAAACTAATTCAATCAGAAGGGATTATCAATATATGTAACAGTTAGAAGGAAACTCAACCTCTTGTCAAACAACTTCCACAAGAGGATATCAAATTACGGAAAGATGAAGAATATACAAATGTGTTTATCTGATTCATCATTAATCTTTTTCATGAGACTTTAATCTTAAATATATTAACAAAAAATACTATTACAACTTTAAAGGGTACTTCTAACATCAAAATGTAATTCTGCTTTGCAACCAGAAAAGACCAATTCAACTCTGATACAAACTGCAATTTTAAAAGGGTATTAATGGGAGAGCAATACACATTCTTAAAAGGTATCTACCAAACAACACATCAAGGGAGAAGCAACAAAATCGGGGCTGATCGAGAGCCCAAAAAAGTCAGCGGTTACCTGTCAGTGGTTCTGATGCCGCTGGTTGTGTTACCACCAAGCCCTCCATCTCGGGTGGGGGATCCGACCCGACGCCAACATCAATTGAAGCTGCAGACGGGAGAATAAGACAAAGGCAATTTAGAGGCAGGACGATTCAGAGAAGCACTTAACAAGTAATACTTTCAACCATTGCCCTCAACAGACATAAGACTTCAACTGAATAAAAGGAGCAAATTTCGATCCATAAGAAGTTAAATATATTGTTATCATGTCCTAAAGAATATCTTTTTAAGTTACTTGAGAAGCTAACTTTATCTGAAGTTTAACCCTAAAACAATGAATTACAAGGATGTGTGTGTGTGTGTGTGTGTGTGTGTGTGTGTGTGTGTGTGTGTGTGTGTGTGTGTGTGTGTGTGTGTGTGTACATACATATATATATATATATATATATATATATATATATATATAATATATATATATATATATATAATATATAATATATATAAATACATAAAAATATACATATATATAAATAAACATATATAAATATACATATATCTAAATTCATATATAATGGAATAAGGAAATACTGCATTGATAAACATGCATAAAATATGACCTAGAGGTTGGCAGGGTTCAACTCTTGGTCAGGAAGTATGCTATACAAAAGTTTATATACAAATATTATATATATTATAATATATTATATATATATATATATATATATATATTATATATTTATATAAAAAAAAAAAAAATATATATATAATGTATGTATTATATATATATATATATATAATATATATATATAGATATATATATATATATATATATATATATATATATATATATATATATTCAATCTATATTCATATATATATATATTTATATATATACATATATCATATTTATATTCACATATATATAGATACATATATATATCATCTCTATATTCATATATATATTATATATATATATAGATATATATATATTTGGATATGTTTTAGATTTTTTTTATATATATGATATATGGGTGTATTGATGTGTATGTATATATTTTATATATTTATTTATAGATATATATATTATTTTTATAATCTATTTATATACTTATATATATATACATATACATATATTATATATATTTATATTTATATTTAATATATTTATATGTTATTTAGAATAGTTTATATAGTCATTTACTTGTTGACTCTCTATCTCTCACTTATTTTTTTTATTTATATATTAGTATATATTTGTTTTCTTTTTGATTATATATAGATATATTATAGTTGATTTTTATTATTTATAAGATATCTTTTTTATTATGTGTGTGTGAGATTTATGGATGTATGTTTAGTTGCTATATGGCTATGTATCTCTCTTTCTCTATCTCTCTCCTCTTATCGCTTCTACTCGATCTCACGCCGTCTCTATCTCACGGCTCTCTCTCTATAGATTTATTTATTATCTTTATATTTATTATACTAGATATTGATAGGTATATTTTTAGTTTTGTTTTTGATTTTTTGTTTTGTCTATATAAGTTATTTATCACTATTTCTTATTTATTTATATGATATTTGTGTTTTTGATATATATATACTATTTGTATATATTATAGTGCGGATATTCTATGTAACACTCTTACTACCACACACAATAATTACATAAATAAATAAATACATAAAATTTATATATAAACTATATTTATGTATATATTTATATATATAGTAATTATATTATTGTTAGATAGATAGATAGTTACATTTATATGAAAGAAAACATAGACTTTTATACAGCAGTCTACTATGGTCTTCATCTTGCTATGGTTTATGACAGTTTATTATTGCTCCACTGAATATAATCTCTGGCTTGTGCCAGGGCCCCTGAGAAGTTTACTAAACATATGCTATTTTCAGTACACAGCATTTACCTTTATCCATGTGTCATCAACATAAATATTGAATCTATTTGAAAAGTCAACACTACAGAATTGCGAAAATACTAGATTTGAAATAATTAATTATTGTGTTTTTTTTTGTCTTGTGGCAGACCAATACATACATTAGTACACTTGCATTCTTAACAAAATATTTCTATTTTTTTTTCTACTTTGGGTGTTCTTTTCATTTTTATTTCTTAGATGAGAAAAGTTTGTTCTATTTCCTTGCAAAAACAAAATTCAGACTACATGAAAATCTTCGTACACAGTCATATCATATGAAAATAAAGTAATGATATGACCAATACCCTTTTTTAAGTTTAAGTAAATGGCCTTCTTTATTCGTCTTCTCATTTTTTATGGGAGTTCAGTAGTGTTAAGGCAGTAACAAAAAGGCGGCTGCAACCAGAAAAGTGCCCTCTTTATGTCAATTATATTGTCTGGGTAGTCTGTGTTCTGTATTTGGGCGTGTTCGAGTTATGTTGTTTTGATATATTTTCAGTCTTTTTCTCATTTCATATGATTTCACTACACCTCTCATCCAAATATATCATTTTTATATATTATTTTTACTCTTTCTATTTATATATATATATATATAGATATATATAATATATATATATTTTGATATTGTGAATATATTATGTATATATAATATAGTATTAGAAGAGCTATAGAGTAATATATATATAATTTAATATACATATAATTTTTATATATAATGTATATTTATATATATATATATATATATATATTTTTCTTTTATCATTTATATATATATTATATATAATATTATTTATATATATAGATTATATTTTATTTATATTTATATATTTATATTTTATTTATTTATGTATAAATGTGTATGTATATAATATTAATTTATATCATATATAATCATATTTGCATTACATATATGTATGATTGTGTGTGGTGTGTGTGTATATATATAATATTTATATATATATACTAATATATATTATATATATATAAATAGTATTATTTTATATATATATAAATATATATATATATATATATATATATATTATATTATATTTATATATATAATTTATTATATTTACTTTATATATCATTTATATACTATATTTATATATTTATTTTTACATGGTTATAAAATATATGGGTATAAATATGGTATGTATTATATATTATGTTATTACATAATCTTATATCTATTATACATATATATCATATATATAGTATATATTATATATTCTGTACTATTTAGATATATTATATATATATTTTTATTTCATTTATATTGATACATAGTTATTTTATAGACCACAATTAAATATAAATACAAATATATTAAATAAATATATATATATATATATTTTTTTTTATTTATATTATATATATATATATATTATATATATATATATACACACTATGAGAAGATGGTAGAATGCAATAAAGCATTTATATATACATTAACATATATATATTAAATATATTATTATATATATTATATATATATAGTATTATAAATATATATATATGTATAAATATATATTATATATATATTTAATTATATATATATAATTTATATATATATTTATATATATACTTTGTATATATTATTATAATTATATATTTATATATGATATATATCATGTTTGTGGTGTTGTGGTGTGGGTGTGTGTGTGTGTGTGTGTGTGTGTTGTGTGTGTGTGTGGGTGTGTGTGTGTGTGTGTGTGTGCTGTGTGTGTGTGTGAGTGTGTGATGGTTTATGTATGCGTATACTGTTATCAATATAAAATAAATTAAATTAAAATATAATATATATATATATATTTATATATATATATATATATACGTCTACATTTTTTTATATATATATGTATACATATACATATATATTTACTTCATTTACCTATATATTATATATATTATATATTATATTATTGTATTATATATTATATATATATGTGTGTGTGTGTCGTTGTGTGTGTGTGTGTGTGTGTGTGCGGTGTGTGATGGTGTGTGTCGTTGTGTGTGTAGTGTGTGTGTGTGTGTGTGTGCATTGTGTGTGTGTGTGTGAATGTGTGTGTGTGTGTGTGTGTGTGTGTGTGTTGTGTGTGTGTGTGTGTGTGTGTGGTGAGTGTGTGTGTGTGCGTGCGTGTGTGGGTGTGTGTGTGTTTTTGTATGTATAAATATAAAATATAATTAAATATAAATTAATATATTTGTAAAATATTATATATATATATTATTTTATATATATAGATATGTATAAATTATTGTTTATATATATACATATATATATATATAATTTATAGATTTATATTATTACTCTATATTATATATTTTTATATATATAAATAAATCATTTTTTTTATACATCATTTATGTTTTACATTCTTAATTTTATTTGTATAATGTTACTTACATATGATACTATTTTTTTATTTATATATATATCATTTATATAGATAATATATAATATATTTATTATATATATATAAAATATATATTGATTCGGAATATTATATATATATATATATATATATATATTACTATATATATTTTTTATATATAATAAAAATGATTTTACAGGCGTGGGGTTGGGTAATAGGGAGAGAGTGAATTTAAATAATTGAAATATTCTAGCATAAAATTTACCATTTTAGGTTCTCTTTATTTTCCTGTTATATTGTTGGTTATATCAATTGCACATTTAAGACAGCAGCACTTTTTGAAAAAGCTAGGAAAAAAAAGGGGGAGATATTGAAAATGTTTTCTAAATACCATGTCACATTTTTTCCTCTTTTTGTACGATTTGCCATAGGGCCCTGTAGACCCCAAGTAACTTTTTCGACTGAGATTTTTTCTACGTAAATATTTTTATTATCAAAACATACTACACATTAGGGGTTCATCTTCACAAGTTTTGTAGTTATACCTTGATTCTCTAAATATCACTAATGGACCATACTGCAGAAATTTAAAGTAATTTGAACAGATGACTAAAAATTATGACCCACCCCTCGCTAATTTCAGAAAACCACTAGCACATAAATGATTTTGCTTGTACATTGTATAAACCCTATGACGACGGAGCGCCCACCGGGTGACACAGCTAAATTCTCCCGTTTGCCGGGGCATCATGCCAGTGTGACATTTCCAATGCAATATTTGCATACGGCCCAGCTGGAGGGGTTTTCCTTATCGACGTGCCCAGAGTTAGGGAAAGAGTAAAGTGTTCATGAGCTTCCTACAGGATGATGGGGGGTGGGGGCTACTATTATTTTGGATGTAACTTGTCATTATGTTTCCTAGTACTCTCCAAGTGCATGAATATCCTCTGCCCTCTCCAATTATCTCTTAGGGAGCATGCCGGGCAGTGCAAATTATGACTCACTGTCTCTAAGGTTATTTTCAACTAATGACATTCATAACTCGTTAGGGCTGGATGGTGGTATCGTCCCATCAATTTAACGAAAAATCCTTATTTGGCACATCTGCAGAGTTTACAACATCCGACTGGCTGTAGCAATACAGATGACATAGTCGCACATTGTCCTAGCCGCGTTGCCTTGTGAGGTAGTCTTACTTAACTCAGATCGAGATACCGAGTCAAGATGGAAGAATTCTGCCAAAAAATCTCCTAAGTGGAGGAAGATGCAAATCAAAATGTTAACTACAGTAGGGGAGGAGTAAGAAAAATGATAAACAAAAATAAGAAGTAGTATTTTCTTATTTTAAATTTTTTTCCCTTATTTTAAATAAATAAGGTTTAACTTAAAACCATTATCATATTTCCTTATTTATTTGGTTTTAAATTTCTACTTAAGGGACAAGTTAAAAAATAAGGATCATTTTCCTTAAAAAATGACTCAAATTCATTCTTACAAAACTACTCTCTTATTCCCAACACTCCTTATAGCGTAGTTTTTGCTGGACGGAATTGTATCCTTCAGATAATTTTCTACATAACGGTACATCTTATGTAGTTTCAGATTTTTTACATTTTACTTATTTTATTGAACAGATTATGTTTTCAATATATACAAATTACTTTTCTCAAGAAAGAAATGAAATCCTGCTTATAAGCTCTACTTTTTTTCTATGGTCTAATCACAGTGATCAAAATAACTGTTTCAGTGAATGCTTTCTCTTATTACTACAAACTGAATATCTAAATATCAAAAAGCCTCACCTTTTTACTTGTATGTTGCTATTTGTTCAAAATCTTTTAGAGCTCAATCGTTTGCACCCAAATAAGTGATTGCCCGCTCCTCTTTATAGGTTAGCTTATTTTCTTAACCTTATTAAAATTATGTCTATCATTTATCTAAATTTATTCAAAAGTGAGGAAAAAAATCATTGAATCGTATGTTTTTCAAAATAAATAAAATTTGATAACTTAAAATAACAAACTTGACATATCTAAAAGATATCCTTATCCCCAAAAAACACTTGCTACCATTGTAAGACAAAATAAAAAAAAATTGAAAATCATATTGAAATAAAATTTACAAGATGGATTATATAATGAAATTAAACTGATAATGTTTAAACAAAAACCATGTACTCTTTATGACAGTCACATACCCCAATCTATCACTGCCATTCACTTAATACATACCCCTGTGTGTGTGTGGGGAGGGGGGGGGGGGTTGCATGGTCAAGCATACTCATCTCAGATGGGTTGATCTATCTGTGTAGTTTTTAATAATAGTTATGTTTCTTTCTTTCCTTCTTTTCTTAACCCTATGACGACGGTGCGTCACACCCATGTGACACAGCTAAATTCCCGATGCCAGGGTGTCATGCCAGTGTGACGTTTCCAATGCAATATTGCAATGGCCCGGCGTAGGGATTTTCGCAAGAAAGGGTTAATATGAGCAAAGCAACAATTAACAATCAAAGGCCAATCTCAGAACACATTCTGAGGTCAACTTATTTCAAAGAACTCAGGTGAATCAAAACAGTAAAGAATTTAAAACAGTACGATAAAAGTACATAGTTTTCCAAACTATTAGTATCGAATGGTCCAGTTCAAACAACTCGTACTATACATTAACCTGTCAAAGATGAGGAGCCTTGATCACCACATTCCCCAAACAATGGGCTTCCTATGATCGTCTGGCAATTAGTACAGTTGGGTACTACTAGGGTGATTTCCCTAAGTCTTTCTTCGCAAAAATGAGAAAAAATAAGACTCAAACACCTCATGCATATTCAGTCTGATAACGTTAACGTATCTAAGAAATTACGATTCTTGTCTTTGAAAGTCATGTTGTCATATTTTCGAAATCCGAAATTCTACTCCACTCAGATCGGAACAAGAGGTAACCATGAATATGTTAGATTCTTAATCCTCGTGTTTCCTTCCTTTACATATTTGTATTTACATGAGAAGTCCCTACAAAGAAGCACCTTTAGTTTAGAATATTTATAGACTGATCATGTGCGCAAAACGTCTAGACGTGAACATACATGATCTGGTCAAAGGGAAATTATAAATACATATTAGTCACGGGAACTTAACACTTCAGAACTGTAGCGCGGACAAAATGTATCATAACTTGAAAATTAGTCTGTGTATCGTTCAAATGAATATTTGCAATTGCATGATCCCTAAATCAAACTGAATTTTCAATAATATACAACATACTCAAACAAAAAAATTTTAAACTGTCACATCTATTACTAAATAAAAATTTCATATCAAGCAGAAGTTATGATAAGAAAAAAAATTGGTTTGAAACTCAATTTTCACAGAATTCAGAATTCTCAAAAGGGTTATTCATTGGACACAATGGCTCTCATAAAATAATAATGAAAGTGATGGTGATGGCGATGATGATGGTGATGGTGATGGTGATGGTGATGATGATGATGATGATGATGATGATGATGATGATGATGATGATGATGATGATGATGATGATGATGATGATGATGATGATGATGATGATGATGATGATTTCATTTTTATTAAAAACATCACTAAAATTCGTTATATCTAATAACACAGGATCCTCAGAATGTTGAAAGAGACAAGCTCATTTTTAAAAGTAATTTTCAAGTTCTATGTATAGTCCTTCACTATGGAAGAAATAGAGAAAAATCAAGAAAATGATGTGTCGGCTGCGTTAAAAGGTCCCATGCTGACTGATAGAAATAAATCTGCCAGGCCTATGCGAATATTCTCACACTTTATTATATTACCTCGCCCTGGCACTTAACATTCATTAATTGGTCAAATTAAGAAATGGTCTACAAAACTGCACGTGGTTGACGTTCCCTACAGAATTGCTACACCAATGTAAGTATCGGCCGCCCGTGTCAAGGATAAAGAGGGGGGGAAATCTAGAGAGACAGAAAAAAAAAATCGTCGGGAAAAACCCGTGTTGGTATGCCTACTCACACTATAACTCTTCTCTCTCTCTGCAATTATCAACTTACCGTAGATCAGCGTCACACCACACACTAGTAACAACAGGTTCCCGAGCTGGTCCATTTTCTCGCGCGAGAACCTTTAACGTCTCCCCGAAGAAGAAGAAAAAAATTAATACAAACTACATTTCCTTTCGCCTTTTCTGCAAATCTTGTACTTTGTTATTTGGTACTATAAACACTCCGATTGCAATGTTGGTATGGTGTTGCAGTGCGATCGCAAGAGGGTCGGGAGGTAATGGAGGATCGGAGATTGGGTGACTAGAGAGGATTGAGTAGTCCTTGAGGAGGTTGGATTCCTTTAGCCACAGGTAATTTTGGCATCTATAACACAGACAGGCAGAGGCCGCATAACACCCGACTAGACAGTAACCTTCCGCTTGCCAACGTCTATTTTATCTCCCTATTCGAAGGAACTTAAATACTCGATATATTCATACAGAATACGACTTTTTAATCATATTAAAGATGTACGATCATCTTTATTCGATCGGAATTAGTTGTTTTGCAAGTCCTTGGTTGTGTGTGGTATGAATGGGAGACCCTTATATAATTGGACGCAATATTCAGTCATGAAAACAAACTTGGGTGTTTCTATCTAAGTTGCTAATTTATCGAACATATTTTCATAGCGCAGGCACCTCTAGAGCACAATAAAGCAATAGTTTGTTTCTTGCATTGCTTGCGAGGGCGGAGGAATACAACACTTCTTGAGCGGCCATTCGACTTATCGCTTGCTTTTCGCTTGCTTTTCGCTTGCCTTGCTTGCTCAGGAAAATCTCCTCTTATCACTGACAACATAGACATGAAACTCGCCATGCATTGAGATTTCTTATTTCATATTTCAGGGAGGGTGTGAGTGTGTATTACTAACTGACATTCTGAAATATGTAAAAATAATAAATGTTATAGCCGCCTTGGTTTATACATTAATGTCTGTTGATTGAGGAACGTAAACTATAGCAATGTACTAATTAGTATGTTATAGATTAGGATGAAATTGCATTATCCAAGAGCTGAATTCACGATAATCCACATAAGCGATCCGTATGTCTACAGCACTTAATCGTGTTACTAAATTAATATCATCGTTTGATCTGGGTTATTTTTTTCTTGTAAATCGATAAAACGCAATTACAAATTAAAAATCACGAAAAAGCGAACCTTCAGTATCTTTTATTCCATGAAAATATTGATAACAAGCATGAACAACCAACTAAAATACCAATCAATTATATACTAGTGTCTAACAACAAAAAAACATGTTGAGAAAAAATCTATTAAAAATCTCCATGCAGGGGCGTTGATTGTCTCTTATCCCTGGTTTTTCTCGTCGTCATGCAATATCAAGCCTATCATGCCTGTCTGAAGCAGCTGAACTGTTGATTTTGTTGCTGAGAAATTGTTACATTGAGAAAGTGCGATGCAAAACATCCGCATCCTTAAAGGATGCACGGGGGAATTGTG
>NW_028234445.1:22500-24895 GCF_977035675.1 Penaeus japonicus | reverse complement strand
AGGTAAGTGTTATAATGGCCTTTTGGAAATGGGCCATTTTAAAAGGGGACGGCTGTAACGAGAGGAGAAACGAGCCGGCGATTGGGAAATATGGGTCAGGTGACAAAAGTTGTGTTTTCTTCCGTTATGTGTCAGACTAAAGATTTCATGCAAACTAGAATAAACTTGTGTGTTAAATGGAAATCTCCTTTGTTTATAATGATGATGATCGATCCTCTACAAAGATGATAATCAGCAGTAGAATTAGTAGTTTATAATGATGATCTATAAACATCATCATCCATCATTAATATTCATCATCATTATTATATCAACTCTTTATGCATTATTATCACAACACAAATAAGATCATCATAGTTATATATGGGTGATATGATGTAATGATGGAAAATGCCAATTTGGGAATTACAACAATAAATCATAATCATATAATATAAAGATAAGAAATGTTGATGACGAAAATGAGAACAATTTTAATGACAGTTGGATGATAATAGTGGTAAGGTAACCCTCCCATCACTCCACAAATTAAATGGATAACGCAACAAGTACATCCGAGGACACAAGGAAAGCCCACAGAAGGGAACACTCCCACGAAGACATCCTGTTGGGGGGGTGGAGACATTTCACACCCTCACTATACAGAAAAAGAAATCGACATTCCTAGCAACATGCATCTGTTTGTATTGCACGGTGACTTGTCCTTCCTTTCGGTTGCAGCACTCCACAGCGTTCATTTTGAACTTAGTTGCGATTTGCAATGAAGAATGCCATGTCTTCAGTTTTGATGTGTTGTCCGTGTTGGTCTTCCATGTTGATAAGATGTCATTGATGGCCTAGCCAATATTATCAACAAAGATTATGCAATTGGTGATGGTGATGATGTTACTGATGACATTGATAAAATGATTATGATGGTGAATATCATCATTATTATTGTTCTTATTTTTATTGTCGATGTTGTAATTGTTATTATAATCACAATACCACTTACAATGATGATATCGATAATGAGATTAAGTTACGATAATGATTATGATTATGTTGATAATGATGATGATAAGAACAATAAATGAAGATAAAAACACTTATGATAACACTGATGATAATCATAACAATGATGATATTGGTAAGAAAGATAATGATGATCATAATGATGATGATACTAATGACAATGATAATGATGATTATAATTATGATTATGATGATGACTGCTAAAATAACGATGTAACCTGATTAGAACAACCATTCAACAAAGAACAGAAATCAAGGCAGATGATTTATCAAGAGAGCTCAATCAAAATCATATTTTCTCTCATCAAACTGCACGATTACAATTCAAAGTTGAAAGTTGCACATGCGAATGTTCCCTCTGGTCTTCTATGCTGCGAGGATTATCGTAATATCAACGTTTAATCGGATATATTGATTCAGCATAAGTATTATTGTATTTAATGGAATTATATACTGATTTTATTCACAAAGGGAAATTATATGAACAGCGGGTAGATAACCCCATTTGCCTTCAAAGAAAACGGGAACTGCTCATAGCAAACGAAGATTGGTCAGTTGTGCCTGCGTCATGCGATCTTCGGGTTAACCGTTTTTTTTCTTATACTTTTTGTTTGTTTTGCCGTCAGAATACCTCATTTCAGCAAAGAAACGTTGTCCAGAGAAGAAATAAACGGCTGAAGATAATGAGGCAGGTGAGAAAAGTTTATTTTTTAGCGTCTTCGTTTTAAGGGCAGAGGAATTTACAAAACATTCCTCAAAACGATTCTTTCATGTTGTTCTACATGTGATGTATGTTTGTTTGGTGTGTATTGTTGTGGTGTGTGTTAAAACCATTGTAATGTGTAAGTGTGGTGGTTAAAGCATGTGGGGTTGTGTGTGTGTGTAGAGTGTGTGTGTGTGCTGTTATGTGTGAATTTTGTGTGTGTGTACGTGCAACCCGAAGCGAAAATCCGTGGGGAATAAAAAGGTATTTCGCAACTGATCCGTTACAAAGCCAACCAGGAGAAAACTCAAAAACTCCCCAGATTTTCATAAGCTGAGCGTTTCCGAAAAGCGCTTTTACAACTCTGTTTTCGACTGAGGATTTTTGGTACAAGAACAGTCTGGTGAGGCCTTCCTTTGCTTCGATTGTTGTTTTGTCTTCTTTTGTTTTGGGAATTGCTTTGTCTTCCTTTGCTTTGGTTGTTGTTTTGTCTTCCTTTGCTTTCATTGTTGTTTTGTCTTCTTTTGTTTTGGGTGTTGCTTTGTCTTCTTTTGTTTTGGGTATTGTTTTGTCTTCCTTTGCTTTGGTTGTTGTTTTGTCTTCTTTTATTTGGGTGTTGTTTTGTCTTCCTTTGCTTTGGTTGTTGTTTTGTCTTCTTTTATTTGGGTGTTGCTTTGT
>NW_028234445.1:5000-7500 GCF_977035675.1 Penaeus japonicus | reverse complement strand
TAGTATCATTAGCGATATTATTCATATCAAGTTTCCGAATTTTGTTGATAACTTCAATACCCATTTTTGTTGTTCCTATCATCTTATTATATCCATAATTACTGTTGTTATGATTATCATTATTAGTATAACTATTATAATTTAAGATGCTATTATTTCAATCAGTTACCATCACTACCATTGTCAAATGATAATAATAATATTAGTGATAATAATAATTGTAATAATGATAATGATGATGATTATGATAGTAATAAAGATGATAATGATAATGACACTGATAGTAGTAATAATAATGATGATAAGATAAAAATGATAATTATGATAATTATGATAATAATAATAATAATAATAATAATAATGATAATGATAATAATAATAATAGTAATAATAATAATAATGATAATGATAATAATGATAACAATAAACCATAATAATAATAATAATAATAATGATAATAATAATAATAATAGAGGGGGGGGATAATAATACTAATTATTATAATAATGATGATAAGCTTCCTTGATAATGATAATAACAATAACAATAATTAAAATGATAATGATAATGATAACAATAATAAGATAATAACAATAACACTAGGAACAAGAATAATGATAGATAATAATGATAATAATGATAAATGATAATGATAGTAATAATAATAATAATGATAATGATGATGATTATAATGATAATGATATAATAATAATAATAATAATTATAAGAAACAATATTGATAATAATGATAATTATAATGATAATAATAATAGCAATAAACAATAATAATGATAATGATATAATAATAATAATAATATAATTATAATGATGTAATAATAATAATGGTAATGATAATAATGATGATGATAATAATACTCACATATTAATAATAATAATAAACAATATTAATAATAATGAAAATTATAATGATAACAATAATAATAATGATGATAATAATAATACTAATGGTAATAATGATAACAATGACAATAATAATAATGATAATAATAATAATGATAATAATAGTAATAATGATAATAATAATAATGATAATAATGATAATGATAATAATAATATAATAATAATGATATTAATGCTGATAATAATAATAATGATAATAATGATAAACAATAATATATCTAATAATGAAATAATAATACTGATACTGATAATGATAATAATAATGTCTAATAATCTACCATAATAACAATCAACAATAATAACAATAATAATGATACAAATAAAAGGAATTGTTAAAACAATACCAACATAGTAATTGATGCTTAATAATAGTACTACGACAAACCTTTTCAATCAGTCGCAATCCTACCTCTTGGGAATTCAAGGCGAAGAAATAACAAACTGTTAATTGAACTTTTACGGCCACGGATATCAAGTTTTTTAATATCCTGTGTTGCAATGGCGGATGGCTTTCGCTGCGCCATCTCAGTGTAATTTCTTGTAAGGACCATCTACGGGAAGCGTCACACCGGATATTGTAGTTATTATTATTTGTGATCTCTTTCGAGTTAAGATGATTATCATTAACGTTGCTGTCTTTGTTAGTGTTTATTATTATCTTCATTGTCTTCATGATTTTCGTTGTTATTTGTTTTATGCTATTGAATGCAAGATAATAACTTTTTTATTATCATTATTCCTGTTACCATTATTGTAATTGCTATTATTTATCCTTCCTCAATATTATTGTTATGATTATCCATTAACTACCTCCATCCTATTATTACTCCGTCATCACGTTATTTTTTATCATTATTAAATCATATCTAAATTTACTATCAAAAACACCACCATTATCTGGTTCTTATGTTAATATTCTTGTCCATTATCATCTTATTGTTCTTGGGAATTCCTAATGTATAACTAAGATAACACAAAAGCTAGAAAAAACGGACATAAACGTCTTAAAGACACCTCCACAAAAGGACGTTAGTAAGTAAAAAGTTGGTTCACAGAACACAAGTAGATAAGAAAGGTAGAGAGGAACCATGATAAAAAATCACAAATAAACAAATACATTCATACTATCGTTACAAAAAAACATAGTTAAAACAAAAAAACAAAAATATTCACACACAAAAAACAGCAACAGTAAATTACACTAAGAATTAACAACAGATGCCGTTTTTAAATCGAACAACATGACTCAGATAGCGAATTCACACAAGGAAAATTGGAGGGAAAAAAACAACAGAAGCATTAAAAAAGAAAAAGAAAACGGTGTTATAAAACAAAATTAAAAAAAATAAAACCCATACTAGATGATCACAAAAAAAAACACCACCATTACCATTATCTGATAAAAAAAAAAAAAAACACCATCAAAAGAAATAACAAGGAAAAATGTCTCAACAGACCCACAAGACACAAGTCTCATTAACATAAGAGAGAAGAAAAAAAGCGCTACCATCTAGCGGAAAATACGAGCAACACTACGCACCGCCATTCCTCAACAACATCGAAAAAAAACAGTTAAAAA
>NW_028234444.1:22919123-22921623 GCF_977035675.1 Penaeus japonicus | reverse complement strand
GAGCAGACCGACCTGACACAGTGTACCTCTATATTACCAGCTGTCATCCAGACACAAATGAAGAGGACATTGAAAATCACCTCTGTGAACAATTCGAAAACATAACAAGTGTAAAAGCACACCGCACCAAGATGACCCATGATTACTACACCAGTTTTACAGTGTCAGTAAGAGGAAAGGACATAAAGCCAGATATTTTCATAAACTCAGACGCTTTCCCCGCAAATGTGAAAGTGTTCTTAAATAGAAACAAGTACAAGAACGACCAGAACGTTTGACCAGGCATCGCCGTCAGCAATGCCTGTGACAAGATCGCACGAGGTCATAAAAATAGAACACATTAACGCACAATCTCTCCTCGGGCACTTTGACGAAATTAAAATGCTAATTGAGGAGAGAAACATAGACATTCTGTGCATCAGTGAAACATGGCTCCACCAGGAAATGGTTAGTAATTTCATAACTGTTCCAAATTTCAATATCTATAGATGCGATGCAGGGCGTGGAGGAGGAGTATGTATGTATGTACGGGATAATCTGAAATCAACCATGATATCTCCTACAGCAGTTAATAATACTGCCGTAGAAGATGTCTGGGTTACCGTACAGAGCAACATGCTTCCTTCCATTATTATTGGCGTAGTCTATAGGCATCCTCATGCAACTTTAGAATCTTTTGAATACTTAGAACAAATCTTTAGAGAAATGTCATTGAAAAATAAACCATTCTTTATCTTAGGTGATTTAAATGATGATTTGACTAAATCTAATGCTAAATTAGCTAAGATAATAAAGAAAAATAAACTAGAACAAATTATTGATAAACCTACACGTATTACAGAAAACACCTCATCCTTATTAGATGTAATAATAACTAACAGGTCAGACATTATCCATCATACGGATGTCATCCCGTGTCATATTGCTGACCATGAACTTCTCACACTCACATTAAATATAAAGAAACCAAAGCGACCACCGATAACAAAAACATTTCGTGACCTTAAGCATTATAATCTTCAATCATTCATCGAGCTCATCAGATCTAAAGAGACGATGCTCTTAAATATTTTTTCAACAGATGATGTAGACAAACAGGTAACTATCCTTACGGAAGTGATTAAAAGCAGTATTGACGCGTTGGCACCTCTTGTAACGAGAGTCGTCAGACGTCCCCCTGCTCCTTGGATAGATGACGACATCAAGAGGGCTATTAAAGACAGAAATAATGCCCACCATAGTCTCAAAAATAACAGAAATGACGCCGCCCTTAAGGCAGATTATAAAATAAGAAAGAATGTTAAACAGTTAATACAAAGTGCAAAAACAAATTATTTCAGAAACAGATTCATAGAATATAAAAACAATTCGGATAAAACATGGAAAATTATTAAGTCAATCGTACCTAGGAACAAACACCACACTGATAATCGTACAAGTTCTACACAAAGCACAGAAAATAGGTAAACTAACTTATGAACAAACAAATGCGTCTACATTACAGCAAAATATAAATCAAGCTATGCCTACATCTAATATTTTCAGACCAAAACCAATTGATGTGGAGACTACTATCCTAGTAATAAAACACCTTCGCGAAACAAATGCTGTAGGAGCAGACGGTATTGCTTTGCGCTTTATTAAGGATAGTCTACCAGCAACCGCACATTATCTGGCGGTCATAATTAAACACTTATCTGGTCACTGGTGTTTTTCCATCGCTTTGGAAACATGGAATAGTAACACCAATTTTCAAATCAGGAGATATAGACGACGTTAATAATTACCGCCCTATTACAATACTCCCTGTATTATCTAAAGTTTTGGAGAAAATCGTAGCAAATCAACTAACGAATTTCCTGGAGGCCAATAACCTATTATCTAAAACACAACATGGCTTTAGAAATAGGTTATCCACTGAAACAGCGTTATTGCAGATAACTAATAAAATTTATGATAATATAGACAATAATCAGGTTAATTTACTCACATTATGTGATCTTTCAAAAGCTTTTGACAGTGTAAATCACAAAATTCTTCTTCACAAACTAAGATCCCATAAAATTGATTCTTTCTGGTTTACTAGTTATCTGAATAATAGAACGCAATCTGTAAAAATTAATGAAATCATATCATCGAAACAACCAATATGTTTTGGTGTTCCACAAGGATCCATCTTAGGCCCAATCCTATTTACAGTTTTCATAAATGACTTATCAACCATTGCTCATAACTGCCTGCTAGTGCAGTACGCCGATGATTCACAGTTTCTCCATAGTGACTCAGTAAATAACTTAAATACATTAATAAGAAATACTCAAAACACTCTTACACAAGCTAAAATATACTTTGAAAGTAATGGTCTTAAATTAAATCCCCATAAAACTCAATGCATATTCATAGGTAGTCGACAGAACATTGCCAAAATCCCCATCGACACAACCATAGAATTTGAAGGCCACCCTATCAAACCAAACATTTCAGTGAAAAATTTGGGAGT
>NW_028234444.1:22893898-22901523 GCF_977035675.1 Penaeus japonicus | reverse complement strand
TCTTTGTTGTCTTTTGCAGAGCGTTTTTTTTTTTTTTGTGTTTGCGTAGTCTTTTACTTCTGGAGAAAGAGGGAAGGGAGGGAGGAAAGAATGGAAGGGAATAAGATCTTTTTATTGATAGATACATAAATCATTGATACATACAATAGATGAATACGTGGAATGATATATAACAAAGAGATAAATAAATCGATGAAAAATGAACCAAATAGATGAAGATTACATAAACAATACAAACAAATAACAAAAAAAACTAAATCGAGATAAACATAAACAGGCACATGAAAAAAAAATCCAATAAAAGCTGAAATAAAGTTTAAAACAACCAATCACTACAATTTCAAATAAAAAAAAAAAAAAAAAAAAAAAAAATCACACGTCAGTGAATAGATTGATTACTTTTCAACCAAATGGACGGAGAAAATGAAGTATTAACCAGCCAGAGATACTGCAATGATCCTGCAATTGGCGTCGTTCACAGCTACACCTGATGTGGTAACTGTGTCCGTTGCAGTGTTACCACAACCCACACTGCGTCGGACCCTAAGTGATCGGGATATGTCTGTGTTTGTACTGTCATACCTAACATGGGCCTAATGGGGGCTAGAACGAAGGAAAGGAGAGAGAGAGAGAGAGAGAGAGAGGCGGGGGGGGGTGAGAGAGGGAGAGAGAGAAGAGAGAGGAGAGAGAGAGAGAGGAGAGAAGAGGAGGGAGAGAGAGATGAGAGCGAGAGAGAGATAGCGAGAGAGAGAGAGAGAGAGAGGA
Source organism: Penaeus japonicus (assembly GCF_977035675.1). Classification (NCBI taxonomy): domain Eukaryota; kingdom Metazoa; phylum Arthropoda; class Malacostraca; order Decapoda; family Penaeidae; genus Penaeus; species Penaeus japonicus. Next base: position 22,900,758 of record NW_028234444.1, on the reverse strand, counting down.
GAGAGAGGGGGGGGGTGAGGAGAGAAAGAGAAATGGAGAGAAAGAGGGGGGGAGGGGAGGTGAGGATGAGAGAGAGATTTGAGAGAGAGAGGAGAGAGGAGAGATTGAGATTGAGAGAGAGAGAAGAGAGAGGGGGTGGGGTGTGAGAGAAGAAAGAGAGGGGGGGATGAGAGAGAGGAGGAGAGAGGAGAGAGATGAGAGAGAGAGAGATGAGAAGAGGAGAGAGAGAGAGGAGAGTGAGAAGAGAGGAGAGAGACGCAGAGAGAGAGAGGGAGAGATTGGTAGAAGAGGAGGAAGGAGAGAGAGACAGAGACAGAGAGAAAGAGAGAGGAGCCAGAGATAGATGATAGATAGATTTATATATATAGAGAGAGCGAGAGAGAGAGGAAAGAGAAGATTGGAGGGGATGATAGAAAAGCTAAAGAAAAAAAGCCAAAGGAGAAAAAAAATATACACTAATACTGCCTAATAATAATTAAAAATATGATACAATAAAAGTTACACTAATAATTTCTAATCAAGCTGATATAGAAAATGTGGCAATGATAAACATGATTGAAAATGAAAATGGAAATTAAATGATAATGTTGATACTACTAGATATAGCCTACGTGACGTTACTAACATAATGAAGATAACCAAAAGAGAGACATAAGAATAATGTGATAACAATACAGTAATAACAATGATGATTATTATAATGATGTATGAGCATGATCATAACAATTATATTAATAATGATAAGGGAGGATAATGTTGATAAAGATATTAATAATGATGATATAATGCTGATAACGAATTACTATTGTAATATCACTGCTATTGATAACACTGTAAATGAGATTAAAACTAAAAAAAAACAAAGAAAATAAATAATGATACTAGAAGTATAATGATAATGAAAATACTGATCAAATGGATGATTATAATAATATGAAACTAATGATAACAAGGATAATGCTGATTAAATTAATAAAGTTGATAGAACGATAATATTAATAAAAAATAAATGTAAAAATGATAATGTTAAATATAACAACAACAAAACAAGCCCAAAACTAATATAAACACAATAACAACAATAACAACAAATAATAAAACGCACAAAACCCAAACTACCACAATAACAACAAAGATAACAAACCACTCGCGACCCACCCACTGCCTCATCAATCCAGCGCATCGCTAATAACAAAACAAAACATAACATAAACAAACATAACACCACGGTATTAGAGAGGTGTCCCACTAACCCACAACGATCAGGCACTCTATAAACCACTCACACAAGGGTTCCGCTAATCGAACACACCGAAAACCGCCACTTTAACAAGACGGATGGCACTGACAGCAAGGGGGGAGCGAGTGGACCTTTGATATTAATTGTTTGAGAACTTCATGTCTCAGTACGTTAGTAAGCTTGAGGGCGAGACGCCATGGTGCTCTGTTTTGACTTTTTTTTTTTTTTTTTCTTTCCTTCTTTTTTTTTTGCAAGGGGAGAGACTGTTTTATTATGGGGTGGATGGGGGTTGGGGGGCTGTATTTGCTGTTTTGATGTTTGTTTGTTGTTTGTTTTGTCAAGGTTGTTGTGGTGTGGGTTGTTTTGTTATTGATTAGTTTTTGGTTTTTTATTTATTTTGAAATATGACTATAATTACTGTCCCGAGATAAACACCAGCTATATCATAATCCCATTACGCAACTATTTTTATACTTACGCTTTAACGAATTTCAGATTATACATTCTCAAATTTCTAACAACCCCCCCCCCAAAAAAAAAAAAAAAAAAAAAAAAAATCCGTAATAAAAAAAAAAAAAAAATAACACGCATTTAGAAGGAAACCCGAATCAACACCCGATAGACATAATTAGAACCCCGCAGTATCTAAAGCGATCAGCCTCTCCTCCCCGTCCTCCTCGAAGGGAGAGGTGAGCGGGCAGCATCCCTCTCAGCAGAGGCGAGAACGACTCATTAACGAGATGGGACATCCTTGCAGGGTTTTCGAGATGGTCGATATCATCTCGATTGGCTATTAATCGGGACGGATCCTGTCTTGACGATTAACTCATAATAAAACGAGAGGAGAGACCTTTTTCTTTGTTTAACTTTTTTTTTTTTTTTTTTTTTGTCTCTCTCTCTCTCTCTCTTTCTCTCCCCCCCCCCCACCCTTTTCTTTTCTTTTTTTTTTCCCATCTCTCTCTCTTTCCATCGTATTTCTGTTTCTCTCTTTCCTTCTTTCTTTCTTTTTTCTCTCTCTCTCTTTCCATCTTTCTCTCTCTTCTCCTCTTTTCCTCTATTTTTTTTTTTTCTCTCTTCTGCCCCCCCCCCATTCTCTCTCTCTCTCTCTCTCTCTCTCTTTCCATCTTCTCTCTCTCTCTCTTTCCAATTTTCTCTCTTTCTCTCTCTAGCCCCCCCCCACCCTCTGTCTCTACTCTCTCTCTCTCCTCACCTCTCCACATCCCTCTCTCTCTCTACTCTTCATCTCTCACCCTCTCTCTCTCTCTCTCTCTCTCTCTCTCTCTCTCTCTCTCTCTCAACCTGTAGCTCCATTAAACGTAAATCAAAATCTGTCACTGTAACTCGGGTGGATATATCAAACGCTGTATCTGATGTACTTTGACAAGTTCTCACTGTCTTGGTCTTTGAGAAGGACTAAAAAAAAAAGAAATATATTTTGTAGAAGAGTCCCGGGGTCAGAATAACGAATTAAACATCTTGATTCACCTATTTATCTCTCCTTTCGTTATCCGTTTATTCCCCGATAGCGCCTTGCCCAATAAATGACACGAACTCGAGGATCCTGGACCGAACCCGAACAAATGAGCATCGCCACAAGAGCATCGAAAAAATGTTGTCACCAAAAGGATTCGATTAATACTATCCCTATTGTTCCGTCCCCGTTGTGGAATTCGACCTGAGGATCACAAACACACGTAGATGGGTCACAGACGACCTGATCTCTCCATCTCTTATCTTATCTCCTTCAATCCCTTTGCTTATTTGAGGCGAGAGAGATGCAGCATCTTTGGAATGGAATCCGGTAAGCTGGTGACTCCGCCGGCGGGACGAAAGGGAGAGAGCCCGGGGTTAATTTGATTCTACTTATGCTGTTGGAATGTTAGGAGAGAGGGGGGAAGAGGGGCATGGGGGAGAGGGAAGGGAGGGGAAGGGAGGAGAGGGAGGAGAAAGGGACGATGGGGGGAGTAAGTGAGGGAAGGACGAGAGGGAGTGAGGGGAGGATGGGGGAGAAAGGGAGGTAGAAGAGAGAGAGAAAGTGAGGATTTAGAGAGAGAAAGAGAGAGCGAGCGAAAGAGAGAGAGAGAGAGAGGAAGAGAGCGGGAAAAAGAAAGAGAAGAGAGAGAGAGACAGAGAGATATATTGATAGGTAGGAAAGACTAAAGTAGTTTTAACCATAGATAAAGGTTAAGGAGAGAGGAGAGAGAAGGGAGAGAGAGAGAGAGAGAGAGAGAAATTAGACAGAGAGAGGAGAGAGATAAACAAAAGGTATTTATGTGTGCGACTATGCCTGTATTTGAGTCTGTATTTCGAGTACACATTTGCTTGTTTACTGTCGTTCATTTCCACTTCTCACGCCTTTTAAATGTTCATCAAAGGTGTGACATCTTGTTTCTGTTCCATATTTCAGAGTTGAAAAAGAATGATAATTTTTCATGTCTTTCTTTCTTTCTCTCTTTTTATGTAGACGATCTGGATATTGTTATGTATGATGACGGATAAATTTTTAATTTTGAAGCGTATCACTTCCTATTCCATATTCTTAGTTACTCTTCTCGGCTTACCCCCCCCCTTCCCTTCCCCCCCCCCCTCCCCCTTTTGGATTTTGACCCCAACAACCTTCTTTTCCCCCCTTGTTTTTATATTAATGTTATTATTATTTTCATTTATCTTTATTTTTAAAATTATTATTTTTTTTTAATTTTTATTATTTTTTTTACCATTATTAGTATTTCATTTTATCAGAACCCATCATTATTATTACCCTTCTATTATTATTATTATTACCCTTTTTATTATTTTTTTTCACAAATTATTATTATTTTTATTTTATTTTAAATTTTTTTATCTTTATTACTATTTTATTTTTTAACCCTTTTTACATTTTTAATTTTTTTAAATCACTATAATTTTTTAACCACCTTACCCTTTTATCATTATTACAAATTCCCTTTTTTTCCCTCTTTTTTTCCTTTCGCTAATTTTGTTTTTATAACTCCCTTTCTTTCTTTACCTTGTCATTTTTTTTTTTTCCCCCCTTCTGTTCGTTTTCCCCCCCCCCCCCCCCCTCGTTCCGTCTTAAACATTTGCTTTCGTTTTGTGCCTTTTTTCCTCTTTTCCTTTTCCTTTTTTCTTTTCCTTTTCCCTTTCCTCCCTTTTTTCCTCCCTCCCTTAAAAGTTTCCTTTTTCCACTTCCCCTTTCCCTTTTCCCCCCTTCTTTCCCCTTTCCCCCCCCCCTTTGTCCTATTTTTTAATTCTTCTCCTATCTCCTTTCCCTTTTCCCCTCCCCCCTCTTCCATTATCCCCTTTCTTTTCAAATTTTTCCCCTTTTCCCCCCCTTTTTCCCCCTTTCCGCACATTCTTCCCCCCCCCCCCCCCCCCCCCCTTCCCTTCTCCTTTTTAAACCCTCCTTTTTTCCTTTTCCCTTAAAAAAAACCCCGAAAAATTTAAGAAAAAAAAAAAAAAAAAATTAGTTCCGGGGGACTAGAAGGGCCCGATAATATTACTTTAACAAAAAAAAAAAGGTTTTATTTTGAAAAAAGGGGGGTTTTAAATTTTAATTTGGTGTTAAAAGGGACAAAGGCTGTGATATCAATGTTAAGTAGATGCTTTTTTAAAATTTTTAGGGCCAAAGTTTGTTAAATCAATTTTTTTCAAAAAAAAAAAAAGGCTAAAAATTGAATCCAAAAAAAACCCTTGATTTGACTTAGGATTGTGACCCAAAATGGGACAATTTTGAATTTAAAAAAATTTGAAAGAGGGAATAGTGGGATAGAGAAATAAAAGGGAACACTTTTTTTTGGGATTAAACTAAACAAAAAAAAATACAGGGAAAAGGTGTTAAAAAAAAATTAAAAGGGGTAAAAAAAACAAAAAACGTTTTAACCGTTGATTTGAAACCCAGACTTAAATCTATAAATTGATTTTTTTTTTCTTGTTTTATACGGGGAACTTGATAAATTTAAATTTACGAATTGTTTTTTGATTTTGGCTTGGATATTAATAGCGTGTTTTTTTGAAATGTTTATAAAAAGTCCCTGAAAAGTTTTTAATTTTTCAGGTAGTAAATATTTTTACAAAGTCGTTAGATATCAATGCCAACCCCTTCACTCAAATTCCCCTACAAGTGGGCCCGAAAAATTAAAAATTAAAAATTTTCCAATACGAAAGTTAAAACCCTGACCATGGGCCTTTTCCCTTTACCTCCCTTATTTACTTATAACATTGTAAAAAGGGTTACTTACGTACCCCCACTTAATCCCCCCGAAAAAAAATTTCCAAATTTACGAGGGGGATTTTAGGGTTTGAATTAATTGGGTGTGTTCAGTCCCATATTGCTACTTACCCAAGTAAATTTTTGATACAACAAATGTTGTTTTATAAAAAAATTGTGACTTCATTTCATTTTTCATTTATTTAGATGGTTTTTAAATACACTTCGCATAATCCAAAATCTGATTTGACCCTTTACTTTTTACTTTGCTTGGGGTGTCATATTGTCTAAAAAAAATTTGCTGTTGATACAAAAAATAGGAAAAAAAAAAAAAAAAAAATTTGGAAAAAAAATTCTTGTTCGTTTTAATGACTTTTTTCATGGTGAAAAAAGGGAATTATTAAAAATTTTAATTTTTTAAAGAAAGAAAAGGAATTCTTTCGGGAGTTGAAGAAGCCCCAAAATCAGACAATTTGAAAATTGATTTTAAACCCGGGTTTGGGAAAGGGAATTATCCCAGTAAAAAGTATTGTGCGGGTTTTCTTTTTGTTCCTTCCCCCCTTCCCCCCTTCCCCCCCTTTCCCTCTTTTCCCCCTTTTCCCTTTAAATTTAACCCCCTTCCCCAAAATCCAGGTACCTTTAACCCCCCCCCCTTTTCCTTTTACTTTTTTTTCCCCCTTTTTACCCCCATTTCCCCTTCCCCTTTCCCCTTTCATTTTTTCCCCCTTTTTTTTTCTCCTTCTTTTTTTTTTTCCCTCTCCCTTTTTCCCCCTCTCCTCACCCTTAATTTTTCCCCCTTAAAAATTATCCCCTTCCCTCTCTATCCTCCACCCTCAACCCCAAACCACCTCCCCCCCCATCCGGGCCCTTACCCATCACACCCCCCCCCCCCCAAATAAACCCCCCTCCCCCCCCACCCTCCCCCCCCCCCACCCCCCAAAAACCCCCCCACCCCCTTCCCCCCACCCCCCCCATCATCCATTCACCCCACCCCAAATCCCCCCAAACCCCACCCCAAACATCCACCCCTACCCACCCCACCCCCCACCCAAACCCCTTTCATCCCCCCAACCCCCCCCCCCAAACCCCCCCCCCGCAAAGGCTTCATTATTCTCTAAAATAAGTCTTTTGGTTAAAAACCCACCCCGGCTGTCCCGATCACAATAGATTAATCACTCAAGGAAAATAATGGGATTTTTGGAAGAAGAGAAAAGAGAGAGCGAAAAAAAACGGGGTAAGGGGGGAAGAAGAAAATAAAAGGGGGAAAGCAAAAAAAAGGGGGGTTGTAAAAAATATTGATAAAGATGTTTGTTTTTGTTTAATAGGGTGATATTAATGAGTTTGGTTTATTTCCCCGTGTTGGTTGGGGGAGAGGGGTTGTGGGTGGGGCAGGGGAGAGAGAGTGAGAGA
>NW_028234444.1:22885996-22887644 GCF_977035675.1 Penaeus japonicus | reverse complement strand
ATTTCTTCTCAGTCTTCTTGGGGAGGAGCACAGCCTGGATGTTAGGCAGGACACCACCCTGGGCAATGGTCACACCAGAGAGGAGCTTGTTCAGTTCCTCGTCGTTACGGATGGCCAGCTGCAAGTGACGGGGGATGATACGGGTCTTCTTGTTGTCACGGGCGGCGTTACCTGCCAGCTCGAGAACTTCAGCAGCCAGGTATTCCATGACGGCAGCCAGGTACACAGGGGCACCTGCTCCGACACGTTCAGCGTAATTTCCCTTACGCAGAAGGCGGTGAATCCTACCTACAGGAAACTGAAGGCCGGCCCTGCTCGAGCGGGACTTTGACTTGCCCTTGACCTTTCCACCCTTACCACGACCCCTGACATGATGTTTGCTTTATAGGTATCTCAAAAACCTTGCAATTGCAATCGAGAGCATCCCTATTTATAGGCGCCCACCGTTGAAACTTTCCGATGGCGTTAGATGGCAACGGTGGCACGCCCTTTGAGCCACTAGCCGCGGCTCACTCACCTGAGGCTGGCGCCCGTGTCGGCCAATATAAGGAAATTTCAGGTCAAAATCCTTATCAGTGTTTACTGAAGGTATAACCACCGTGATGCCACCCAAAACTTCCGGAAAGGCTGCCAAGAAGGCCGGTAAGGCCCAAAAGTCTATCACCAAGGGTGATAAGAAGAAGAAGCGCAGGAGGAAGGAGAGCTACAGCATCTACATCTACAAGGTGTTGAAGCAGGTCCACCCCGACACCGGTATCTCCTCCAAGGCCATGTCCATCATGAACTCGTTCGTGAACGACATCTTTGAGCGCATTGCAGCTGAGGCTTCCCGCCTTGCACACTACAACAAGCGTTCCACCATCACCAGCCGGGAGATCCAGACCGCCGTCAGGCTGTTGCTGCCCGGAGAACTGGCCAAGCACGCTGTGAGTGAGGGCACCAAGGCTGTCACCAAGTACACCTCCTCCAAGTAAATTAGAAGGTTGCACGGTTTACCTGCCTCCTCTACCAACATCGGCTCCTTTAGGAGCCACAAATTGAAATAAAGCAGATAGAAGGACATGGGCGTTGTTATCTTGGTTTTGTTTACTTTGCACCGCGGCGCGTGGTTTGGGTCAGCTGTTTGTTTGTTTATTTAGGCGGGGGGGGGGGGGTATCAAAACTCTTATCTAGGGCTTGTATCGTGTTACTTGCATTGCGCATTGCATAGAAAATGACAGACATATTGATCTGGCATAAATGAGCTATATTCCAGGTATGTGTAATATATTCCATATCCGTTACTTTTTCTTATTTTTTTCTGAAAGTCGTTGACAAATTGCTCTTACGAATTTGGCACAATTTAGCTGTGAGTGGCTTTATTTGAGAAAAGGCAAATCCATACATGCATGTACGTAGAAACAGAGGGAGAGTAACACAAACACCTGTGAAAAGAAAGAGAGAGAGAGAAACCTAAACACAAACAGCTGTGCAATATTACCTGATACACACACATCTAGATCAGTCAGTCATAGGTATGCGTTCACGCTATTTCATCACACATTCAGAATTAAAAGTTACACACTAAAATATCACTAATAGCAATACTTGACCACACATATATCACAGCCATGGTTTGAAATGATGAATTTCACAGCTTGCAAATATA
>NW_028234444.1:22870996-22878496 GCF_977035675.1 Penaeus japonicus | reverse complement strand
AAGGTGAAGCCAGGTAAAATGGTTTTGCCTTGAGTGACATGCTAACGATTGTACAAGCGAACGTAAGGTCTTTTTTTTCCATCAGAAACCTGTTTTACAACTTTCTAGAAGAAGAACGCCCCGATGTCGTCTTACTAAATTCTATAGGCATCACGAATGGCTATAGAATTCGGCACTATGGATACACATCAAGGCAATCAAGAGACGGAGTGCACATAGGGTCCTGTATTCTCATCAAATCCACCCTCAGCTTTCAGTTCATCACCACCCCATTCACTCACCCTGACTTCATGGCAGTCAGGATATTCACCCCACAGGGCCCTATTATCCTTTCCACTGCCTATGTCACTCCAAATTCTAACTTGCCTCTTGCAGATTTCAATAAGATTTTTAATTATACCAGCCTCCCAGTCTTCTTTGCCGGAGACATCAACGCCACACACACGGCACTACACCACAGATCTACCAACCCCCATGGTAGGCAACTCTTTTCTATCTTTGAAACAAAAAGACTCCACTACATCGGACCCGACTTCTTCACCTCATACACAAACAGAGGAAAGGGCCGCCCTGATCTCGTCTTTGGGAACAGGGCAGCACTCGCCTACCACACACACCTACAACCCGGTCCGAACGTCGGTTCGGACCACATACCCGTCATATTAAAGATTTCAACCTCACCTATACTCAACAAAGAAAAACGATCTTTCCGGTATAAACAAGCAGATTGGGAGACTTTCACTCAAACGTTAAATGATCAAAATTTTCATGTTAATCTCGATGGGAATGACACCCAATCAATAGATAGGTATTGGAACTTCATCTTCACCTCCATTTCTTCAGCTATGCTTAGATCTATCCCCAGATCTTCGTATAAAATTCGCATGTCATTTCAGCCATCTGAAAGGACAAAACGTCTCTTGACTTGTTATAGAAGTCGTTTCACGCAAAATTTAAATAGACTAAACCAAGTTAGATGGGACTTATCTATTCTCCGAAGACATGTCATCGATAGTCTTGATACAGACCATCAAAATTATTGGATAAATTTGATTAAGAAAGTAGAAACAAACAGAGTTCGCAATCCACGGGAATTTTGGCAAAGAATTAAGCAACTTAAAGGTAGTAATTATCCTCCCTTTTCCCACCTCACTCATAATAACGTAAATGTAACGAATCCCGTGGATGTTATTCGAGTTTTCCAAGAGCACTGGGCTCAAGTTTTCTACCCTCACCCACCCCACCCACTCTTCACTCAGCATATTCAATCTATCGAAACCTGGAGTCAAAATAACAGGGTAGAAACTAATCCAGAGCCAATTATCCGTCTGGATAGGCTGGACGACACCTGCGAACTCTTAGCCCCCATCTCGTGTGAGGAGGTCAAAGAAAGATTAAAGAGGGTTCCTCGTAAGGCTCCAGGCTCCTCACAGATCGGACGCGACGCTCTTCTTCATCTTCCTGACAACCTCATCCAAGCTTTAACAAATCTTTACAACTCTTCTCTCGCGACCGGCTATTTTCCTGTTCCCTTTAAGACCGCTTTAGTGGCCCTCATTCCTAAGCCACAAAAAGACCTGACAGACCCTAAGAGTTACCGCCCTATTAGTCTACTTGAGACGTTAGGGAAAATTTTCGAACGAATCATAAACACTCGACTAAGGTGGTATCTCGAAGACCATAACCTTCTCTCTCCCAAACAATTCGGCTTTCGCTCGCATCACTCGACGCAAGACGCACTTAACATCATGACGAATTACATCAGTAATAACAGAGACCGACGACTAAAGACTGTTCTTGTCACGAAAGATGTTGAGCGGGCCTTTGACACGGTCTGGCATACTGGCCTGAAGTACAAGCTGTGCACCAAATTTAACTTTCCAAATTTAATTAAGAAGTTACTTTGCAATTTTCTTGATAACCGTAGATTAAAGCTTAAATTCTTAAATCAAGTTTCAGGCACAATTTCAATGCACGCAGGAGTACCTCAGGGCAGCATACTCAGCCCAACACTCTATACACTATACACAAATGACCTTCCAAACCCCACACACACAGATTCACTCACTATCCTCTATGCCGACGATTGTACTCACTTAGCTCGACACGATGCGCTTTCAGGTGTCGTTCGGCGCATCAATGACGAACTTGACAATGTCTCGAGATGGGAGCATAAATGGCGTATCAAGACTAACGCGACGAAAACAAAAGTTCTCTTTTTAAAACCACGAAAACTTCCTCCTTACGACAACATTTACCTCAACAGCTTCGACAGACTACAACCACCGCTTCAAATCACATCCTCTTGTACCATCCTTGGTTTAACTTTTGATACGAACTTTCGTTTTCATATTTACGCTAAGTCAAAAGCCGCATTGGCTCGCAAAACCCTACTTTCGCTGTATCGATTTAGAAGTGCGGCCCCTCGCACGAAGCTGCATCTATACAAAACACTTATCAAACCTCTGATGACATACACACCACTTGCACTCTCACAAACAGCTTACACTAACATGCGCAAACTCCAGCTCGTTCAGAATAAAGCACTCAGATGGATCTATGACGTATGTTGGGATCAATATATTACAACATCTGAACTCCATGAGGAAGCTTCTCTGCTTCCTCTGAACATCGAGTGGCGTAGGTTGGTCTGTAAACAGATCGACAAACTCCGTGCCTGGCATTCTGACTGGATGGATAGACTCGACACCATCTTTCGTTCCGGCTGGAGACCGGGAATAGGCCATGATCTGTTTTCTCTAGCATGGGACGAAGAAGTGGATGCAGTGTTCTAGCTTTGGCTGCACACTCTGTAACCATCTCCTACTCCTTCATTTCCGTTTTTCCCCTTCCTCTTTCCACTTGTTTTAAATGTTCCCTTGTTTATTTGTGTTCTCTCTTCCTGTTTTAATGTAGTTTTGTTTGTCTGTTTTTGTTGTTGTGACCTAATTTTAATCTCCTAATAAAGCTTCAATTCCCTTAGACACTGCCCTGTATCCCCGCTTTTAAATCTTTTCACCTCGTCACCTGACGCTTGTGGCTGCCGACGTCCTCATCCATCACCCCATCTCATCTCATTATCCTAATCATAGCGTGAATCCCGAATCCTAAATCCTTGCCCATCATCCCACTGGTTCCGGATTCCGATACGTGACATTCGCTGCTATTACCCGTGCCAGGACCATAAATTCTTTGTCGGAAGGATTTATGCGAGCCGGGGAAAGGAGTGTCACGGCCAGTGGTGTTAACCCCATCGTGGTGTAGGTCGCCAGGGCCGCGCCTCTCCGTCAGTCCTGATTCCAAGGAAGGGAAACCTCCCTTGGCACCGGCAGGAGAGGCCAGCCCCTGTGCGGCCACATCCGAGCTTCAACCCGCTTCTACAGACAAGGTTAGCCGAGGGATATCTCTGTAGCCACGGTCGAGGAGGCCGTGCACAGAGCACACCGCAGATGGCGCCGAATTCTGTAATCTTTTTCACCCCACCTCCCTGGTTAGCCGAGAATCGGCCGTGTTCAGTATAGCGAGGTCCAAGGCCGCACGCGTATGACCCCTTTCCCACGAGTACGTTGGGTGCAAACAGCCTCCAGTGTTGACACACGCTCAAGGTCGATCGGCGGCCTCGCCCCGAGCGACCTTGAGTCGGCGGTGTGTTTGTTCCCGCGAGTCGAGTGGCGAAAGAGAGAAAACCGTGCGCGCTAAGGACAAACTATGCTAAACTCGACGATTCAGATGGCGCTCGGTTCCCCCTCTCCCTTTTATCCCCCTTCCAAAGTCCTGTCTCAACTATTACCTACAACTTTACCCTGCATGCTGGGTTAAGCCCCGGCTCCTTTCTCTCCTCCTAAAATTCATTTCCTCTATCCTTATCCTTCCCCTATCCCCTCTCTTCTTTCCCACTCTTCTTTCCAAACTTTGTCTTTGTCGCAAATTAAAAGGGCTCTCAGGACCTTGTTAGGATCCAAGGTTTTTGTGGTTGTTAGCGTGTTTTGTTCTAGAGAGATTTGACGATCGCTGACCCTCGCTAACAGCCTGACCTGGCCCTTGGTGATATCCTCTGGATACTCGCCAATACCTGCTTGCAGCTAGTGGGTTATTTGCCAGTCTAGAGGACTCGCAAATAATTCGCGACGCACTGTACAGTGGATTGTTTTACTGCGAGGGATCCGGTCAGGCACATAAGGGTTAATTCCCGCCTGACAAGGCCTTGTGCCTGCCCGGCCCTAACAAATAAAGACAGTTCAACTGTACAGTGTGCTTCTCCTCTTTTTGAGACCATTACCGCACCTTTCAAACCTGTCATTGATTAGCTTTTTGCTAGACACCCCCTCACCCATCATCTTCACCCTCACGGCATGTTATCATGGGTCACGTGATCAAATTATCATATTCTGGGGAGCCTATCTCCTGTGAGGTGGCTCTCCAGAAAATCTTCTCAATCACAGAAGTAGCAGTGACTCATTGCTTCAAAGTACACAAAGGCTATAAAGTTGTTGTTGCCAAGCAAGAACAACTGACCCCATTCCTCTCGACTCAAGGCCAAAGAAAACTCGCTGATCATGGTTTCAGACCGGTCCCCTCACCTGAAACGAAGGCTAAATGTACGATCGTGGCAAAAAAGATCGACAGGACAATCCTGCCACGATCGTGCGAAGCCATCCAGGCCGAGGTAGCGAAAATGAACGATGTCAATGTCCTCGATGTTTACAAACCGCCCGAGTCACGAATCGTAAAGATTCGATGCTCGGCGCCAGAGGAAGCACAGAAGCTTTTGACTCGTGGGATCGTGATGTTTAATACGTCCGTCCCAACTTACAATATAGAGCCTGAGTGCTTTGTTCAGGTAGATCAATGCTTGAAGTGTTACAGACTTGATCACCTTAAACATACATGTAAATATGAGCAGAGATGCAGCAGGTGCGGTGACATTGGCCACTTCTTTGCTACCTGTAGCAAAGAAACCAAGTGCTGCAATTGCGGGGGGCAACACGTCGCTGTTAGCGGGTCTTGCCCAAAGAGAAAAGACATAATCAAGACGAAAAGACAAACTCTTAAACAAAACAAAAACACGACGACATACGCAACAATCACAAAACCCTTACAAACAAGTACACCTACCACAAACAAAACAAACATCCCCTCAGGTACCACAATGCCTGTACCTCACTTCCCCCACACCTCACTTACACCTAACAACAACGCTAAACTACAAACCATACTACACATTGCTTTAATTGCAGCCAAATACAATACCACACAATTCAGCAAAATGCTCCCCATCATTTTACAGAAAAACGGTTTCCCCAGCATTGTGATCCCTGAGATCTTTACAGATGAAAACCTATACATTCCACAGTATGCACAAACAAACACAAACACTGAGGTCAGAGAGGCGACCATGACATCACCTCAGCCCTCTAGCTCACACACACACAACTACACACCATAAACCACAATGCAAACAAAAACAAACTGAACAAGAAAACACTAAAAAAACATCCGAGCACAAACGCAAACATACTTCACCACTAAACATGCACCAGAAGAAAGACCGAAAAGACCCGATGCTCCCGGAGCCCGCGGCTCCCCGGGTCCACGATAACACCATCGTGGACTCCGATAGCAGCAGTGGCTGCCTCTAGATCGATCTCGGGGAAGCCCTTTTGCCTGCCCCCCTTCTGGGGGCGGCAACAGTTCTCCCTGACAGGGGAACACTCGGGGGACGCGGAAGTATCGGGAATTGGTCCGCCGATTCCCGGGAATTCCGGGTCTCCCCCTCCCAGGAGTCCCTTCCTGACCCGGCCGAGCTCGCGCCCGGCAAAGAGGGCGAGACGTCTCCCACGGGAGACACTCGTCCTCGCTCTCATCGATTCCGGGAGCAACAAACACCTTTCAAGGTCAAGCCTAACATCGCTCACTCTCCTTGATTGGTATGCTAACAGTCGTTCAAGCGAATGTAAGATCGTTTTTTGCTATTAGAAATCTTTTTTACGATTTTCTAGATCGGGAACGTCCTGACGTCGTTCTTTTAAATTCCACCTCTATTACTAACTCCTATGCTATTAAATACTTCGGCTACACGTCAAGACAATCACGAGACGGATTGTTTGTAGGGTCATGCATTCTCGTAAAATCCACCATCCATCACGAGTTCATTTCACCTCCATTCATTCATCAAGATTTCATGGCTGTAAAGCTATTCACCCAGCAAGGCCCTATAATGATTTCTACTGCTTATATCAGACCTAATTCAAATTTACCTTTAGCAGATTTTAATAAGCTTTTTAGCTTCACAAATCTCCCAGTTTTCTTTGCCGGCGACCTGAACGCTAATCACCACGCCTTTCACCACACAAGCAACAACGAACACGGTAGGCAGCTCTTGTCTATTTTCCAAACAAAAACACTGCACTACATAGGACCCGACTTCTTCACGTCATACACAGGCAGAGGCAAGGGCCGCCCTGATCTCGTTTTCGGGAACAGAGCGGCACTTGCCTTCCACACACACGTACAACCAGGTCCGAACATCGGGTCGGACCACATACCTGTCATCATTAAGCTTTCCACATCACCTATACAAAACAAAGAAACTCGGTCATTCCGGTATAAACAAGCAAACTGGGACGAATTTAAAAATTACCTTTCAGCAGAAGATTTTGATTTTGAGCTTAATGGGGAAAATACCCACGAAATAGATAGGCACTGGAATCATCTCTTTGCGTGGATATCAGCTGCTATGCTGCACTCCATACCAAGGGAGCACTATAAAACACGCAAATCATTTCATCCCTCTGAGAGAACAAAACGTCTCCTGACCTGCTACAGAAATCGTTTTATTCAAAATTTGCACCGATTACATCGAGTCCGGTGGGACCTCTCTATCCTCAGAAACCATGTCATAGATAGTTTTGATAATGACCGCAAAATTCATTGGGAAAATTTAATTAAAGAAACAGAAGGTATGAGAGTTCGCAATCCACGGGAGTTTTGGCAGAAGATCCGCCAACTTCGCGGCAGTAACTTTCCCCCTTTCAGTCACCTCATCAAGGATAATAATATTATTTCGGATCCCGTGGATGTAATTAAAATTTTTCACGACCACTGGCAATCTGTATTCTATCCACATCAACCCCACCCCCTTTTTAATGAACATTTTCAAACCATCACCACCTGGAGCAATAACAACAGGATAGAAACAGAACCAGAGCAGATTATCCACCTGGATAATCTGGACGACACATGCGAACTCAGTGCTCCCATCTTGCTGGAGGAGATTAAACAAATAATAATGAGGTTTCCTCGAAAAGCTCCAGGCTCCTCTCAGATCGGACGTGACGTGTTAATTCACCTTCCCGACAATGTTTTACGTGCTATGACGTACCTTTATAACACTTCATTAGCCTCTGGCTACTATCCCTCACCTTTCAAAACTGCTTTGGTGGCCCTTATCCCTAAGCCACAAAAGGACCTTACCGACCCGAAGAATTACCGCCCTATTAG
>NW_028234444.1:22863958-22870896 GCF_977035675.1 Penaeus japonicus | reverse complement strand
AAAATCAATTGCGAGAAAAAGGTGCAAGAAAAAAAATGACGATCCTGAAAAAAGCCAAAAATGCTTAAAAGACACGTAGAGGCCATTCTGATAGCGAAACGGATTACAGTTCAATACCTGGCTTTTTGTTATATTAAAGGAAAATCAATTGCGAGATAAAAGGTGAAGAAAAAAAAAATCACGATCCTGAAAAAATGCTACAATGCTTTAAAATAAACGTTCTGATAACCGAAAGGTTACAGTTGAATTGCACTGATTTTGTATATTATAGGAATAATCAATTGCGAGAAAAAAGGTGCAGAAAAAAATGTCTTGAAAAAATACCAAAAATGCTTAAAATACCACGTTAGAGCCATTCTGATAACGAAAGGATTTACAGTTCAATGCAATGATTTTTGCTTTAATTAAAGGAAAAATCAATTGCGAGAAAAAGGTGAGGAAAAAAAATGACGATCCTGAAAAGAAGCCAAAAATGCTTAAAATACACGTTAGAGCCATTCTGATAACGAAACGGATTACAGTTCAATGCACTGATTTTTGTTATATTAAAGGAAAAATCAATTGCGAGATAAAAGGTGCAAGAAAAAAAAAAGACGATCCTGAAAAAATGCTACAAATGCTTAAAATACACGTTCTGATAACGAAACGGATTACAGTTGAATGCACTGATTTTTGCTATATTAAAGGAAAAATCAATTGCGAGAAAAAAGGTGCAAGAAAAAAAAATGACGATCCTGAAAAAATGCTACAAATGCTTAAAATACACGTTCTGATAGCGAAACGGATTACAGTTGAATGCACTGACTTTTGTTATATTAAAGGAAAAATCAATTGCGAGATAAAAAGGTGAAGAAAAAAAAAAGTACGATCCTGCTAAAAAGCCAAAAATGCTTAAAATACACGTTAGAGCCATTCTGATAACGAAACGGATTACAGTTCAATGCACGGATTTTTGCTATATTAAAAAAAAATAAATTGCGAGAAAAAAGGTGCAAGAAAAAAAAAATGACGATCCTGATAAAATACACGTTAGAGCCATTCTGATAACGAAACGGATTACAGTTCAATGCACTGATTTTTGTTATATTAAAGGAAAAATCAATTCCGATAAAAAAGGTGCAAGAAAAAAAAAATACGATCTTGAAAAAAAAGCCAAAAATGCTTAAATACACGTTAGAGCCATTCTTGATAACGAAACGTATTACAGTTCATGACTGATTTTTTGTTATATTAAAGGAAAAAACAATTGCGAGAAAATGGTGCAAGAAAAAAGGGACAATGTCGATCCTGAAAAAAAGTCAAACATTCTTAAAATACACGATAGAGCACTTCTAATAACGAACGGATTACAGTTCAATACACGATTTTTTTATTATTAAAGGAAACCATCAATTGCGAGAAAAAAGGTGCCGGGAAAAAAAAAAAAATGGAAAATTAAAAAAAAATTGCAAAAAGTTTAAAAATACCGTTGACCCAAATTCTGAAAACCAAAACGGATTCCCGTTAATTTCACTGTTTTTTGTAAATTTAAGGGAAAAATAATTGGGGAAAAAAAGGGGGCCGAAAAAAAAAATGCGTTTCCAAAAAAAAACCCCCAAAAAGAAAAATACGTAGAGCTTTTTGATAAAAAAAAGGAAAAAGTTTCAATGCATGATTTTTGCTTAAAAAAGGGGAAAATTAAATTCCCGAGAAAAGAGGTGCAAAAAAAAAAAAAGAGCTTAAAAAAAAAAAAACTTAAAAACATTTAGAGTTTTTTGAAAACAAAAAACGTTTAAAGTTAAAAGCACTGATTTTTGCTATTTTAAAGGGAAAAAAAATAAATTTTCGAAAAAAAAGGTCAAAAAAAAAAAAAGGATGAACCTGAAAAAAAAAAAAAAATATTTAAAAAATACATTAAAGACCCTTTTGATAAAAAACGGATTACGTTCAACCCTGAAAATTTGCTATATTAAAAAAAAAAATTCCCAGAAAAAAGGGGTCCAAAAAAAAAAAATGACGATTTATAAAAAACACTTAAGGGGGCCATTTGATAACGAAACGGTTTAACAGAAAAAATCCCCGAAAATTTAAAAGGAAAAAAAAATTTGGCGAGAAAAAGGTGCAAGAAAAAAAAATTACAAACCTAAAAAAAATCCAAAAAAATGTTAAAATACTTTTTAAAGGCGTTCTGAAAACAAAAACGGTTTAAGTTCAACACTAAATTTTTTTATAAAAGGGAAAAAAAAAATTGGGAAAAAAAGGTGCAAGAAAAAAAAAGGGAATTAAAAAGGGCCAAAAATGAAAAAACACAAAAAGGCCCAAAAACGAAAGGAAATTACGGGTTAAATGAAATGTTTTTGGTTAATTGGGGGGAAAAAAAAAGGAAAAAAAAAGGTGGGGAAAAAAAAAAATGACGACCTGAAAAAAATGAAAAAAATACTTAAAATAACGTTAGACCCAATTTGATAACGAAACGGTTTAAAGCCCAATGCATGTTTTTGCAAATTTTTAAAAGGGAAAAAATCAATTCGAGAAAAGGTGCAAAAAAAAAACTTCGATTTAAAAAAAACCAAAAAGCTTAAAAACATTTAAGAGAAAATTTTTAAAACAAAACCGGTTAAATTCAACACAAAATTTTTGGGCTATAAAAAGGAAAAAAATTCAAGCGAAAAAATTTTCCAAAAAAAAAATTTTTAAAAAAAAATCCAAATTCTTAAAAAAACCCTTAAAACCAAATTTTCCCCCAAATTAAAAATTCAAAGACTAAAATTTTCTATTTAAAGGGAAAATAAAAATTCAAAAAAAAGGTGCAAAAAAAAAAGGGGACCCCAAAAAAAAATTCCAAAAAAGCAAAAAAATTTCCACGTTAGAAAAATTTATAACAAAATTTTAACAGTTAAATTTCAGTTTTTTGCTTTTTAAATTTAAAAACAATTGCAAAGAAAGGACAGGAAAAAAAAATGACTTTGAAAAAAACCAAAAATTTAAAAAACTTTTAAAACCATTCAAAACCAAAAATTTTAAAATGCAAAAAAATTTTTTATTAAAAAAAATCTTTTCAAAAAAACCAAGAAAAAAAAAATAAACCCCAAAAAACCCAAAAATCAAAAATCCCCGTTGGCCCCTTCTAAAATAAAAAACTTTAAAAATATAAATTTTAAATTAAAGGAAAAAACAATTCAAAAAAATTCCAAAAAAAAAAAATTTGCTCCAAAAAAAACCAAAAATTTAAAAAAGATATGCCTTCTAAAAAAAAGGGGAAAACATTTCAATCACTAAAAAGGTTTAACAAAAAAAAATTTTTAAAAAAGGTAAGGGAAAAAAAATGAAACCTGAAAAAACCCAAAAAAATTGCTTAAAAAAACGTTGGGCCCTTTTGAAACAAACCCCGGAAATTCAGTTAAATTTCATTGATTTTATTTTTTTAAAAGGAAAAAATTAAATTGCGAAAAAAAAGGGTCCAAGAAAAAAAAAAAGGCGATTGAAATTAAACCCAAAAATGCTTAAAATTAAGTTAAACCCTTTTGAAAAAGGGAAAGGTTTACAGTTAAATAATGTTTTTGTTAAAATTAAAGGAAAAATCAATTGCGGAAAAAGGTGAAGAAAAAAAAAAGACTACCCTAAAAAAATCCCATAAATGTTTAAAAAATACCTTTTGGAGCCATTTGTTTTTAAACCGAAAGGGGTTTACGGTTCAATAGATTTTTTCCTTTTAAAAAGGGAAAAAATAAATTTCCCAAAAAAAAAGGTTCAAAAAAAAAAAGGGACGTTTCCTAAAAAATCCCCAAAAATGTTTTAAAAACCCCATTTTAAAGCAATTTGAAAACAAAAAGGATTACTTTCAATGCATGATTTTTTTGATTTTAAAGGAAAAATAAATTTGCGAGAAAAAAGGTGCAAAAAAAAAAATGACGACCCTGAAAAAAAAAAAAATTTGCTTAAAAAAAAAATTAGAGCCTTTCTGAAAACAAAGGAAACTGTTCAAGAAAAAGATTTCTGCTATTTTAAAAGGGGAAAAATAAATGGGGAAAAAAAAGGTGCAAAAAAAAAAAAAGACGACCCTAAAAAAAACCCAAAAAAAGCAAAAAAAACACGTTTGACCCATTTGTTAACGAAAAGGATTACATTTCCCAATGAAATGTTTTTTTAAAAAAGGAAAAATCAATGCGAAAAAAAGGTGAAAGAAAAAAAAAGGGAGGGACCCTAAAAAAAAAGCCAAAAATTTTAAAAAAACCGTTGGAGCAATTCGATAACAAAATTCCCCGTTAAATCATGATTTTTGCTTACCCTTAAAAAAAAGGAAAAATAAAATTCAAAAAAAGGTAAAGAAAAAAAAAAATTTTCCTAAAAAAGCCAAAAAAAAAAACTTAAAATAAAAGTTAAAAGGGGCCCAAAAATTCAAAAAATAAACAAAACAAGGATTAATTTCCCAAAGCACTGATTTTGTTATTTTAAAAGGGGAAAAATCAATTGCGAAAAAAATTTTGAAAAAAAAAAAATGCCCTTTTGAAAAAAAAAAAATTGTTAAAATACAAAATTGTTAAAAAGGGCCAATTTTTTGAATAAAAAAAAACGGGAAAAAGTTAAAAAAAAGGGGCGCCCAAAAAAAATTTTTCCTAAATTTAAAAAAAAATTTAATTCAAGAAAAAAAATTTTGAAAAAAGGAAAAAAAAAATTGACGACCCTGAAAAAAAAAAAAAATCTTAAAATAAGTTAGACCCAAAAAGTTTTAAAAATTAAGAAAAGGATACTTTCCATGAAAAAATTTTGTTATTTTAAAAAAAAGGAAAAAAATCTTTGGCCAAAGGAAAAAAAGGTTCAAAAAAAAAAAAAAAATAAAAAAAAACAAAAAAACCCCGAGAAAAAAACCAAAAAATTTAAAAAAACCCACTTTAGAGCCTTCCCGAAAAAAAAACGGTTTACAGTTAAAGAAATGATTTTTTTTAATTAAAGGAAAAATCAATTGAAAAAAAAAAAGGGCAAAAAAAAAAAATACCGGTCCTGAAAAAAAAAACAAAAATGCTTAAAATTTACAGTTAGAGAATATAACAAACGGATTACAAAAAAGAAATGTTTTTTGCTATATTAAAGGAAAAAAAATTTTTGGAAAAAAGTGAAAAAAAAAAAAAATGCGATCCTGAAAAAAAAAAAAAAAAAGAAAATAACTTTGGGGGCCCTTTCGGAAAACGAAACGGATTACAGTTAATCACTGTTTTTTGGTTTTTAAAAAGGGAAAAATCAATTGCGAAAAAAAAGGTCAAAAAAAAAAGCACCAAAAAAAACCCAAAAATTTAAATACAGTTAACCCATTTGATAACAAAAGGTTTTCGTTCAATGCATGTTTTTTGTTATTTTAAAAGGGAAAAATTAAAATTTCCCGAAAAAAAGGGTTTCAAAAAAAAAACTAATATTGAAAAAAATTTTATAAAGGTTTAAAAATTTAACGTTGGGCCCTTTGAAAAAAAAAAGGGATTCAGCAAGGGCATTTAATTTTTTTAAAAAAAGGAAAACCCCAATTGCGAAAAAAGGGAAAAAAAAAAAATAAAGATCCTGAAAAAAAAAATAAAGGTTAAAAATCCTTTTAACCCTTTTGATAACGAAACGGATTACATTTTAAATGCATGATTTTTTTCTATTTTTAAAAAAAAATCAATTGCGAAAAAAAAGTTCAAAAAAAAAAAAAATACCAACCCGAAAAAAAACCCAAAAAAAGTTAAAAAAAACCGTTAGGCCATTTGATAACAAAAAAGGGAAATTAAGTTCAATGAAATAAAATTTATGTATTTTTAAAAAGAAAAATCAAATTGCAAAAAAAAGGTGAAAAAAAAAAAATGCGACCCAAAAAAAAAACCCAAAAAATGTTAAAAAATAATTTTAACCCAAATTTGATAACGAAAGGATTCCATTCTTGCCTGAATTTTTTATTTTAAAAGGGAAAAAAAAATTCCCCAAAAAATGGGGGAAAGAAAAAAAAAAGAGACCCAAAAAAAAAAACCAAAAAATGCTTAAAAAAACCTTTTTAAAACCCAATTCTAATTCAAAAAAGGTTTACGTTAAATTCACTTTTTTTCAGCTAAAATTAAAGGAAAAAACAATTGGGGAAAAAAAAAACAAGACCTAAAAAAAAAAAAAAAATGTTAAAATCCCGTTAAGCCATTGAAAACGAAAAGATTCCTTTTCAATAAATATTTTTTTATAAAAAAGGAAAAAATTCAAAAAAAAAAGGGTTTTTAAGAGAAAAAAAACCCAACGAAAAATCCAAAAACCCTTAAAATACATTTAGACCCAAAATTTGAAACCGAAAGGTTTTAAGTTAAATGCACTGATTTTTGTTAAAAAGGGAAAAAATAAATTTGGGGAAAAAAAAGGTTTAAGAAAAAAAAATGACGAATTAAAAAAAACCCCAAAAAACGTTTTAAAAATACACGTTAGGGGCCATTTTGATAAAAAACGGTTAAGTTAAATTTCCATTTGTTTTTTATATTAAAGGGGAAAAACCCAATTCTCAAAAAAAATTTAAAAAAAAAAATTTTAAAGGGACGATCCTAAAAAAAAACCTGAAAACGTTTAAAAAAAACCCTTTTGGACCCGATTTGATAACGAAAGGATTACTTTAAATTTCATGTTTTTTGGGTTATTTTAAAAGGAAAAAATAAATGCCAAAAAAAAGGGGCAAAAAAAAAAAGAGTTAAAAAAAACCCCCAAAAACGTTAAAAAAACCCCTTTTAGACCATTTTGATAACGTACGGTTTAAGAAAATTTCATGTTTTTTGTTATATTAAAGGAAAATGTTTGGAAAAAAAAAGGTGCAAGAAAAAAAAAATTTTGCCCGATTAAAAAAAAAACCTAAAACCCTTAAAATTCCCCGTTTGGGGATTTGATAACAAAAGGTTTACAGTTAAAATTTCAATGATTTTTGTTATATTAAAAAAAAAATTTAAATTGCAAAAAAAAAGGTG
>NW_028234444.1:22841640-22859140 GCF_977035675.1 Penaeus japonicus | reverse complement strand
AAGCCAGCGCGAGAGAGAGAGAGAGAACGAACCAGCGCGCGCGTGAGAGAGAGAGAAAGAACCAGCGCGCGCGAGAGAGAGAGAGAGAGAAAGAACAAGCGCGCGCAATAGAGAGAGAGAGAGAAAGAACCAGCGCGCGCGAGAGAGAGAGAGAAAGAACCAGCGCGCGCAATAGAGAGAGAGAGAGAAAGAACCAGCGCGCGGAAGAGAGAGAGAGAGAGAGAGAAGAAAACCAGCGCGCGATAGAGAGAGAGAGAGAGAGAGAAAGAAGAAGCGCGGGAGAGAGAGAGAGAGAGAGAAAGGACGAACCAGCGCGCGAGAGAGAGAGAGAGAACGAACCAGCGCGCGCGTGAGAGAGAGAGAAAGAACCAGCGCGCGCGAGAGAGAAAGAGAGAAAGAACCAGCGCCCGAAATAGAGAGACAGAGAGAAAGAGCCCGCGCGCAAGAGAGAGAGAGAGAGAAAGAAAAGGCGAGCGCGCAATAGAGAGAGAGAGAGAAAGAACCAGCGCGCGCGAGAGAGAGAGAGAGAGAAAGAACCAGCGCGCGCAATAGAGAGAGAGAGAGAAAGAACCAGCGCGCGCGAGAGAGAGAGAGAGAGAAAGAACCAGCGCGCGCGAGAGAGAGAGAGAGAAAGAACCAGCGCGCGAGAGAGAGAGAGAGAAAGAACCAGCGCGCGCAATAGAGAGAGAGAGAGAAAGAACCAGCGCGCGCAAGAGAGAGAGAGAGAGAAAGAACCAGCGCGCGCGAGAGAGAGAGAGAGAAAGAACCAGCGCGCGCAATAGAGAGAGAGAGAGAAAGAACCAGCGCGCGCAATAGGGAGAGAGAGAGAGAAAGAACCAGCGCGCGCAATAGAGAGAGAGAGAGAAAGAACCAGCGCGCGCAATAGGGAGAGAGAGAGAAAGAACCAGCGCGCGCAATAGAGAGAGAGAGAAAGAACCAGCGCGCGCGCGAGAGAGAGAGAGAGAGAAAGAACCAGCGCGCGCGAGAGAGAGAGAGAGAGAGAGAACGAGCGCGCGCGAGAGAGAGAGAGACAAAGCAACAGCGCGCGCGAGCGAGCGAGAGAGAGAGAAACCAGCGCGCAATAGAGAGAGAGAAGAGAAGAACCAGCGCGCGCAATAGAGAGAGAGAGAGAGAAAGAACCAGCGCGCGCAAGAGAGAGAGAGAGAAAGAACGAGCGCGCGAGAGAGAGAGAGAGAGAGAAAGAGCGCGCGAGAGAGAGAGAGAGAGAGAGAGAGAGAGAGAGAGAGAGAGAGAGAGAGAGAGAAAGAAACAGCGCGCGCGAGAGAGAGAGAGAGAGAGAAAGAACCAGCGCGCGAGAGAGAGAGAGAAAGAACCAGCGCGCGCAATAGAGAGAGAGAGAGAAAGAACCAGCGCGAGAGAGAGAAAGAACCAGCGCACGCAAGAGAGAGAGAGAAAGAACCAGCGCGCACAATAGAGAGAGAGAGAGAAAGAACCAGCGCGCGAGAGAGAGAGAGAAAGAACCAGCGGACACAATAGAGAGAGAGAGAAAGAACCAGCGCGCGCGAGAGAGAGAGAGAAAGAACCAGCGCGCAAGAGAGAGAGAAAGAAGAGAGAGAAGAAGCATAGAGAGAGAGAGAGAGAGAAAGAGAGAGAGCGCACAAGAGAGAGAGAGAGAGAAAGAGCGAGCGCGCGCGAGAGAGAGAGAGAGAGAGAGAGAGAGAAAGAACCAGCGCGCGAGAGAGAGAGAGAGAGAGAAAGAACCAGCGCGAGAGAGAGAGAGAGAGAAAGAACCAGCGCGAGAAAGAGAGAGAGAGAAAGAACCAGCGCGAGAGAGAGAGAGAAAGAACCAGCGCGCGCGATAAAGAGAGAGAGAGAACCAGCGCGAGGGAGAGAGAGAGAAAGAACCAGCGCGCAATATGGAGAGAGAGATAAAGAACCAGCGCGCAATAGAGAGAGAGAGAAAAACAACCAGCGCGCAATAGAGAGAGAGAAAGAACAGCGCGTGCAATAGAGAGAGAGAGAGAAAGAACCAGCGCGTGCAAGAAGAGGAGAAAGAAGAGAGAGAAGAACCAGCGCGCAATAGAGAGAGAGAGAAGAACCAGCGCGCAATAGAGAGAGAGAGAGAAAGAACCAGCGCACACAATAGAGAGAGAGAGAGAAAGAACCAGCGCGCAATAGAGAGAGAGAGAGAAAGAACCAGCGTGCACAATAAAGAGAGAGAGAAAGAACCAGCGCGCACAGGAGGGAGAGAGAGAAGGAACACGGGCAATAGAGAGAGAGAGAGAAAGAACCAGCGCGAGAGAAAGAGAGAGAGAGAAAGAACCAGCGCGCGCAATAGAGAGAGAGAGAGAAAGAACCAGCGCGAGAGAGAGAGAGAAAGAACCAGCGCGCGCAATAGAGAGAGAGAGAGAAAGAACCAGCGCGCGCAATAGAGAGAGAGAGAGAGAAAGAACCAGCGCGTGCAATAGAGAGAGAGAGAGAAAGAACCAGCGCGCGCAATAGAGAGAGAGAGAGAAAGAACCAGCGCGCGCAATAGAGAGAGAGAGAGAAAGAACCAGCGCGCGCAATAGAGAGAGAGAGAGAAAGAACCAACGCGCGCAACAGAGAGAGAGAGAGAGAAAGAACCAGCGCGCGCAATAGGGAGAGAGAGAGAAAGAACCAGTGCGCGCAATAGAGAGAGAGAGAGAAAGAACCAACGCGCGCAATAGGGAGAGAGAGAGAGAAAGAACCACCGTGCGCAATAGGGAGAGAGAACCAGCGCGCAATAGAGAGAGAGAAAAAGCGCGAGAGAGAGAGAGAGAGAGAGAAAGAACAAGCGCGCAATAGAGAGAGAGAGAGAGAAAGAACCAGCGCGCGCAATAGAGAGAGAGAGAGAAAGAACCAGCGCGCGCAATAGAGAGAGAGAGAGAAAGAACCAGCGCGCGCAATAGAGAGAAAGGACCAGCGCGCGCAATAGGGAGAGAGAGAGAAAGAACCAGCGCGCAATAGGGAGAGAGAGAGAGAAAGAACCAGCGCGCGCAATAGAGAGAGAGAGAGAAAGAACCAGCGCGCGCAATAGAGAGAGAGAGAGAGAAAGAACCAGCGCGCGCAATAGAGAGAGAGAGAGAGAGAAAGAACCAGCGCGCGCAATAGAGAGAGAGAGAGAAAGAACCAGCGCGCGCAATAGAGAGAGAGAGAGAAAGAACCAGCGCGCGCAATAGAGAGAGAGAGAGAAAGAACCAGCGCGCGCAATAGAGAGAGAGAGAGAAAGAACCAGCGCGCGCAATAGAGAGAGAGAGAGAAAGAACCAGCGCGCGCAAGAGAGAGAGAGAGAGAGAGAGAGAAAGAACCAGCGCGCGAGAGAGAGAGAGAGAAAGAACCAGCGCGCGCAATAGAGAGAGAGAAAGAACCAGCGCGCGCAATAGAGAGAGAGAGAGAAAGAACCAGCGCGCGCAATAGAGAGAGAGAGAGAAAGAACCAGCGCGTGCAATAGAGAGAGAGAGAGAAAGAACCAGCGCGCGCAATAGAGAGAGAGAGAGAAAGAACCAGCGCGCGCAATAGAGAGAGAGAGAGAAAGAACCAGCGCGCGCAATAGAGAGAGAGAGAGAAAGAACCAGCGCGCGCAATAGAGAGAGAGAGAGAAAGAACCAGCGCGCGCAATAGAGAGAGAGAGAGAAAGAACCAGCGCGCGCAATAGAGAGAGAGAGAGAAAGAACCAGCGCGCGCAATAGAGAGAGAGAGAAAGAACCAGCGCGAGAGAGAGAGAGAAAGAACCAGCGCGTGCAATAGAGAGAGAGAGAGAAAGAACCAGCGCGCGCAATAGAGAGAGAGAGAGAAAGAACCAGCGCACACAATAGAGAGAGAGAGAGAAAGAACCAGCGCACACAATAGAGAGAGAGAGAGAAAGAACCAGCGCGCGCAATAGAGAGAGAGAAAGAACCAGCGCGCGCAATAGAGAGAGAGAGAGAAAGAACCAGCGCGCGCAATAGGGAGAGAGAGAGAGAAAGAACCAGCGCGCGCAATAGAGAGAGAGAGAGAAAGAACCAGCGCGCAATAGGGAGAGAGAGAGAAAGAACCAGCGCGCGCAATAGAGAGAGAGAGAGAAAGAACCAGCGCGCGCAATAGAGAGAGAGAGAGAAAGAACCAGCGCGCGCAATAGAGAGAGAGAGAGAAAGAACCAGCGCGCAATAGAGAGAGAGAGAAAGAACCAGCGCGCGCAATAGAGAGAGAGAGAAAGAACCAGCGCGCACCCGAGAGAGAGAGAAAGAACCAGCGCGCGCAATAGAGAGAGAGAGAGAAAGAACCAGCGCGCACAATAGAAAGAGAGAGAAATAGAACCACCGCCCGCGAGAGAGAGAAAGAACCAGCGCACGCAAGAGAGAGAGAGAAAGAACCAGCGCGCACAATAGAGAGAGAGAGAGAAAGAACCAGCGCGCGCAATAGAGAGAGAGAGAGAAAGAACCAGCGCGCGCAATAGAGAGAGAGAGAGAAAGAACCAGCGCGCACAATAGAGAGAGACAGAGAAAGAACCAGCGCGCGCGCGAGAGAGAGAGAAAGAACCAGCGCACAATAGAGAGAGAGAGAAAAAGAACCATCGCGTGCGAGAGAGAGAAAGAACCAGCGCGCGCAATAGAGAGAGAGAGAAAGAACCAGCGCGCACAATAGAGAGAGAGAGAGAAAGAACCAGCGCACGCAATAGAGAGAGAGAAAGAACCAGCGCGCGCAATAGAGAGAGAGAGAGAGAAAGAACCAGCGCGCGCAATAGAGAGAGAGAGAGAGAAAGAACCAGCGCGCGCAAGAGAGAGAGAGAGAAAGAACCAGCGCGCGCAATAGAGAGAGAGAGAGAAAGAACCAGCGCGCGCAATAGAGAGAGAGAGAAAGAACCAGCGCGCGCAATAGAGAGAGAGAGAGAAAGAACCAGCGCGCGCAATAGAGAGAGAGAAAGAACCAGCGCGCGCAATAGAGAGAGAGAGAAAGAACCAGCGCGCGCAATAGAGAGAGAGAGAGAAAGAACCAGCGCGCGCAATAGAGAGAGAGAGAAAGAACCAGCGCGCGCAATAGAGAGAGAGAGAAAGAACCAGCGCGCGCGAGAGAGAGAGAAAGAACCAGCGCGCGCAATAGAGAGAGAGAGAGAAAGAACCAGCGCGCGCAATAGAGAGAGAGAGAGAAAGAACCAGCGCGCGCAATAGAGAGAGAGAGAGAGAAAGAACCAGCGCGCGCAATAGAGAGAGAGAGAGAGAAAGAACCAGCGCGCGCAATAGAGAGAGAGAGAGAAAGAACCAGCGCGGAATAGAGAGAGAGAGAAAGAACCAGCGCGCGCAATAGGGAGAGAGAGAGAGAAAGAACCAGCGCGCGCAATAGAGAGAGAGAGAGAAAGAACCAGCGCGCGCAATAGAGAGAGAGAGAGAAAGAACCAGCGCGCGAGAGAGAGAGAGAGAGAGAAAGAACCAGCGCGCAATAGAGAGAGAGAGAGAAAGAACCAGCGCGCGCAATAGAGAGAGAGAGAGAGAAAGAACCAGCGCGCGCAATAGAGAGAGAGAGAGAAAGAACCAGCGCGCGCAATAGAGAGAGAAAGAACCAGCGCGCGCAATAGGGAGAGAGAGAGAAAGAACCAGCGCGCGCAATAGGGAGAGAGAGAGAGAAAGAACCAGCGCGCGCAATAGAGAGAGAGAGAGAAAGAACCAGCGCGCGCAATAGAGAGAGAGAGAGAAAGAACCAGCGCGCGCAATAGAGAGAGAGAGAGAGAAAGAACCAGCGCGCGCAATAGAGAGAGAGAGAGAAAGAACCAGCGCGCGCAATAGAGAGAGAGAGAGAGAA
Organism: Penaeus japonicus; assembly: GCF_977035675.1. Taxonomy (NCBI): domain Eukaryota; kingdom Metazoa; phylum Arthropoda; class Malacostraca; order Decapoda; family Penaeidae; genus Penaeus; species Penaeus japonicus. Next base: position 22,853,383 of record NW_028234444.1, on the reverse strand, counting down.
AGAACCAGCGCGCGCGAGAGAGAGAGAGAGAAAGAACCAGCGCGCGCAATAGAGAGAGAGAGAGAGAAAGAACCAGCGCGCGAGAGAGAGAGAGAGAGAAAGAACCAGCGCGCGCAATAGAGAGAGAGAGAGAAAGAACCAGCGCGCGCGAGAGAGAGAGAGAGAAAGAACCAGCGCGCGCAATAGAGAGAGAGAGAGAAAGAACCAGCGCGCGCAATAGAGAGAGAGAGAAAGAACCAGCGCGCGCGAGAGAGAGAGAGAGAAAGAACCAGCGCGCGCAATAGAGAGAGAGAGAGAAAGAACCAGCGCGCGCAATAGAGAGAGAGAGAGAGAAAGAACCAGCGCGCGCAATAGAGAGAGAGAGAGAAAGAACCAGCGCGAGAGAGAGAGAGAAAGAACCAGCGCGCGCAATAGAGAGAGAGAGAGAAAGAACCAGCGCGCGCAATAGAGAGAGAGAGAGAAAGAACCAGCGCGCGCAATAGGGAGAGAGAGAGAGAAAGAACCAGCGCGCGCAATAGAGAGAGAGAGAGAAAGAACCAGCGCGTGCAATAGAGAGAGAGAGAGAAAGAACCAGCGCGCGCAATAGAGAGAGAGAGAGAAAGAACCAGCGCGGAATAGAGAGAGAGAGAGAAAGAACCAGCGCGCGCAATAGGGAGAGAGAGAGAGAAAGAACCAGCGCGCGCAATAGAGAGAGAGAGAGAGAAAGAACCAGCGCGCGCAATAGAGAGAGAGAGAGAAAGAACCAGCGCGCGCAATAGAGAGAGAGAGAGAGAAAGAACCAGCGCGGAATAGAGAGAAAGAACCAGCACGCGCAATAGAGAGAGAGAGAGAGAAAGAACCAGCGCACGCAATAGAGAGAGAAAGAACCAGCGCGCGCAATAGAGAGAGAGAGAGAAAGAACCAGCGCGCAATAGAGAGAGAGAGAGAAAGAACCAGCGCGCGCAATAGAGAGAGAGAGAGAAAGAACCAGCGCGCGCAATAGAGAGAGAGAGAGAGAAAGAACCAGCGCGCGCAATAGAGAGAGAGAGAGAGAAAGAACCAGCGCGCGCAATAGAGAGAGAGAGAGAAAGAACCAGCGCGCGCAATAGAGAGAGAGAGAAAGAACCAGCGCGCGCAATAGAGAGAGAGAGAGAGAGAGAAAGAACGCGCGCAATAGGTAGAGAGAGAGAGAGAGAAGAAAGAATAGAGAGAGAGAAAGAACCAGCGCGCAATAGAGAGAAAAGAACAGCGCAAGGAGAGAGAGAGAGAGAAAAGAAAGAAAAGAACGCGCAATAGAGAGAGAGAAAGAACCAGCGAGAGAGAGAGAGAGAGAAAGAGAGAGAGAGAGAGAAGAACGCGCGCGAGAGAGAGAGAGAGAAAGAACCAGCGCGCATAGAGGAGAGAGAGAGAAAGAAAGCGCGCGCAATAGAGAGAGAGAAAGAACCAGCGCGCGAGAGAGAGAGAAGAAGAACCAGCGCGGCAATAGGGAGAGAGAGAAAGAACCAGCGCGCGCAATAGAGAGAGAGAGAAGAGAGACCGCGCGCGAGAGAGAGAGAGAGAGAAAGAACCAGCGCGCGAGAGAGAGAGAGAGAGAGAGAGCCGCGCGCGAGAGAGAGAGAGAGAGAGAAAGAACCAGCGTGCGCAATAGGGAGAGAGAGAGAAAGAACCAGCGCGCAATAGAGAGAGAGAGAGAAAGAACCAGCGCGCGCAATAGAGAGAGAGAGAGAAAGAACCAGCGCGCGCAATAGAGAGAGAGAGAACCAGCGCGCGCAAGAGAGAGAGAGAGAGAGAAAGAACCAGCGCGCAAGAGAGAGAGAGAGAGAAAGAACCAGCGCGCGCAATAGAGAGAGAGAGAGAAAGAACCAGCGCGCGAGAGAGAGAGAAAAAGAACCGCGCGCAATAGAGAGAGAGAAAGAACCAGCGCGCACAATAGAGAGAGAGAGAGAAAGAACCAGCGCGCGCATAGAGAGAGAGAGAAAGAACCAGCGCACGCAAGAGAGAGAGAGAAAGAACCAGCGCGCACAATAGAGAGAGAGAGAAAGAACCAGCGCGCGAGAGAGAGAGAGAGAGAAAGAACCAGCGCGCGCAATAGAGAGAGAGAGAGAGAAAGAACCAGCGCGCGCAATAGAGAGAGAGAGAGAAAGAACCAGCGCGCGCAATAGAGAGAGAGAAAGAACCAGCGCGCAATAGAGAGAGAGAGAGAAAGAACCAGCGCGCGAGAGAGAGAGAGAGAAAGAAAGAACCAGCGCGGAATAGAGAGAGAGAGAGAAAGAACCAGCGCGGAATAGAGAGAGAGAGAGAAAGAACCAGCGCGCAATAGAGAGAGAGAGAGAAAGAACCAGCGCGCGCAATAGAGAGAGAGAGAAAGAACCAGCGCGCGCAATAGAGAGAGAGAGAGAAAGAACCAGCGCGCGCAATAGAGAGAGAGAGAAAGAACCAGCGCGCAATAGAGAGAGAGAGAGAGAAAGAACCAGCGCGCGCAATAGAGAGAGAGAGAGAGAAAGAACCAGCGCGCGCAATAGGGAGAGAGAGAGAGAAAGAACCAGCGCGCGCAATAGAGAGAGAGAGAGAGAAAGAACCAGCGCGCGCAATAGAGAGAGAGAGAGAAAGAACCAGCGCGCGCAATAGAGAGAGAGAGAGAAAGAACCAGCGCGCAATAGAGAGAGAGAGAGAAAGAACCAGCGCGCGCGAGAGAGAGAGAGAGAGAAAGAACCAGCGCGCGCAATAGAGAGAGAGAGAGAGAAAGAACCAGCGCGCGCAATAGAGAGAGAGAGAGAAAGAACCAGCGCGCGCAATAGAGAGAGAGAGAGAAAGAACCAGCGCGCGCAATAGAGAGAGAGAGAGAAAGAACCAGCGCGCGCAAGAGAGAGAGAGAGAGAAAGAACCAGCGCGCGCAATAGAGAGAGAGAGAGAAAGAACCAGCGCGCGCAATAGAGAGAGAGAGAGAAAGAACCAGCGCGCGAGAGAGAGAGAGAGAAAGAAAGAACCAGCGCGGAATAGAGAGAGAGAGAGAGAAAGAACCAGCGCGCGCAATAGGGAGAGAGAGAGAGAAAGAACCAGCGCGCGCAATAGAGAGAGAGAGAGAGAAAGAACCAGCGCGCGCAATAGGGAGAGAGAGAGAGAAAGAACCAGCGCGCGCAATAGAGAGAGAAAGAACCAGCGCGCGCAATAGGGAGAGAGAGAGAAAGAACCAGCGCACGCGCAATAGAGAGAGAGAGAGAAAGAACCAGCGCGTGCAATAGAGAGAGAGAGAGAAAGAACCAGCGCGCAATAGAGAGAGAGAGAAAGAACCAGCGCACGCGAGAGAGAGAGAGAGAAAGAACCAGCGTGCGCAATAGAGAGAGAGAGAGAGAAAGAACCAGCGCGCAATAGAGAGAGAGAGAAAGAACCAGCGCACGCGAGAGAGAGAGAGAGAAAGAACCAGCGCGCGCAATAGAGAGAGAGAGAGAAAGAACCAGCGCGCGCAATAGAGAGAGAGAGAGAAAGAACCAGCGCGCGCAATAGAGAGAGAGAGAGAAAGAACCAGCGCGCAATAGGGAGAGAGAGAGAGAAAGAACCAGCGCGCGCAATAGAGAGAGAGAGAGAAAGAACCAGCGCGCGCAATAGAGAGAGAGAGAGAAAGAACCAGCGCGCGCAATAGAGAGAGAGAGAGAAAGAACCAGCGCACGCAATAGAGAGAGAAAGAACCAGCGCGCGCAATAGGGAGAGAGAGAGAAAGAACCAGCGCGCAATAGAGAGAGAGAGAAAGAACCAGCGCACGCGAGAGAGAGAGAGAGAAAGAACCAGCGCGCGCAATAGAGAGAGAGAGAGAGAAAGAACCAGCGCGCGCAATAGAGAGAGAGAGAGAAAGAACCAGCGCGCGCAATAGAGAGAGAGAGAGAAAGAACCAGCGCGCGCAATAGAGAGAGAGAGAGAAAGAACCAGCGCGCGCAATAGAGAGAGAGAGAGAAAGAACCAGCGCGCGCAATAGAGAGAGAGAGAGAAAGAACCAGCGCGCGAGAGAGAGAGAGAGAGAAAGAACCAGCGCGCGCGAGAGAGAGAGAGAGAGAGAGAGAGAGAGAGAGAGAGAGAGAGAGAGAGAGAGAGAGAGGAACAACGCATCTTCAGGATAAACAGACCATTTCCCTGACAAGCGACCAGGCTACCCTGTGTGTCTGTCTCATTATCATGTAAATCGCTCTGAAGCAAATTTACCTCACAGATCCCAAGGAGATACCACACCTCTCGCCTCACACCTTGTAAACTCTGTCCCCGAGCGATACCAGGCTCTGTTCCCTCGAGGTTTTGTTCAAAGACTACATGTGTGAGATGAGCCTGCTCTTTTTTTTTTTTTTTTTTTTTTTTTTTTTTTAATATAGCCCTTGGTGTGAGATGAACCTGCTCTTTTTTTCTCTTTTTTTTTTTTTTTTTTTTTTTTTTTTTTTTTTTTGCAATATAGCCCTTGGTGTGAGATGAGCCTGTTTTTTTTTCGTTTTTTTTAGTACCTGGTTTGTTTTAGGTTTTATCTGTATGGAGAGGTTTTAATGTTTTTGTTGTTGTTGTTATTGGGATCGTTGTCGTTATTGGTGTTATATTTTTTTTTTCTATATTTCTTTCATTATCATTCTTAATATCATCATTCTTATCGTTATTATCATTATTACTATTATTATTATCATTATCATTATTATTATTATTAGTATTAGTATTAGTATTATTATATTATTATTATCATTATTATTATTTGTATTATTATTGATATTGACATTTTATAATTATTTTCACTATTATTATTATAATTTTCACAATTATTATCATTCTAATTATTTTAGTTATTATTATCATTATCATCGTTGTTATAATCATTATTACCATTTTCATGATGATCATCATCATTGTTATCATCATCCTCATTATGTTAATTATTGTTATTATCATTGTTTTTACGATCATTATCATCATTGGTCTTACTGTTATCATTATTGTTTCAATATCATTATCATCATTATCCCTCTTACTAACATTACGTTATTCCTATCACCATTATCAATATTATTATCGTCATATTATTTTAATACTACTATAATTATCGTAACGATCATCAGTATGATCATCATAGTTATTATCATAATTAGTGGTAATAATTACTCTCTTCGTTATCATAACTATCATCATTATCACTATGATCATTATCATTATCATCATCGTTACTATTATCATCATCACAATTGCCATTATAATTTTTACTACAATAATAATCCCAATCATCATTATCATCAGTATCACAAATCAACTAATCATCATCAACCAATTATTGATTAATCACCAATTATCATTAATTAATTAATCATTACAATAAGTGATATAATCATCACCATAATCACTATCATTATCACCATCATTATCATCACTATATTACCAATATGACTTAACATGAATGCTACCAATGATGATAATCGTATTAGCAATATCATCATAAATACTAATTATAATATGAATAGTGATGAATAGTGATGAATGGTGGTGGTGATGATGCAGCATTGATATCCATTTTTCTGCGAAATTCTACGTGAAGTTGACGTTGTTAGGGAGGAGGAAAAGAAGGAGGAAGAGGAGGAGGAGGAGGAGGAAAAGAAGGAGGAAGAGGAGGAGGAGGAGGAGGAAGAAACGAAGGAAGAGGTAGGAGGAGGAGGAAAAGAAGGAGGAGGAGGAGAAGGAGGAAGAGGTAGGAGGAGGAGGAGGAGGTAAAGAAGGAGGAGGAGGAGGTAAAGAAGGAGGAGGAGGAGGAAAAGAAGGAGAAGGAGGAGGAGGAGGTAAAGAAGGAGGAGGAGGAGGAAAAGAAGGAGGAGGAGGAGGAAAAGAAGGAAGAGGAAGAGGAAGAGGAAAATAAGGAGGAAGAGGAGGAGGAAAAGAAGGAGGTAGAGGAAACGAAGGAAGAGGTAGGAGGAGGAGGAAAAAGAGGAGGAGGAGGAGGAAAAGAAGGAAGAGGAGGAGGAAAAGAAGGAGGAGGAGGAGGAAAAGAAGGAGGTAGAGGAGGAGGAAACAAAGGAAGAGGTAGGAGAAGGAGGAAAAAGAGGAAAAGAAGGAGGAAGAGGAGGAGGAAAGAAGGAGGAAGAGGGGGAGGAGGAGAAGAAAAAGGAGGAGGAGGAGAAAACGAAGGAGGAGGAAAAGGAGGAGGAGGAGAAAAAGAAGGAGGTAGAGGAGGAGGAGATGAAGGAGGAAAAGAAGGAGGGGGAGGAAGGGGAAGGAGGAAAAAGAGGAAAAGGAGGAGGAAAAAACGGAGGAGGAGGAGGAAGAAGAAGAGGACGAGGAGGAGGAGGAGGAAGAAGAAGAAGAGGAGGAGGAGGAAAAGAGAATTAAAGAGGAGAAGAAGAGAAACACCATTGCAAATAATTGCAATGAAAATTAAAATCCTCAAAGCACTATGATCATGATTTCTGTTGCTATATTTCACATGTTTTATATATCTTCTGTCTCTTTGTATAATTCAGTTTGAACATAATTAGTCTTTTTTATCTTTAGAATCAAGCGGCATTGTTGTGTATATTGTGCAATGCAGTGTTTTTATCAGAAATAAATGGAATTTGTAATAAAAATGGCTATTTCTATTTCCAAGAAGGCAAGTATTATTGTTGTTGCTATTATTTTTATCATCATCATTATGATTATTTTTATTATTATCTTATTACTATCATCATTTTTATTATCCTTGCTGCTATTGATGTCATTATTATTATTATCATTACTATTATGATTGCCTTTATGATTATCATCATTAGCAGTATCATCATCACCATAATCATCATCATCACCATTATTATCAGCATCACCACCACCATCATCATTATCATCGTTATCATCATCATTAGCATTAGTATCGCTATTGTCATTATCATCTGTTATTATCATAATCATTATTATCATTATTATCATTATCATAACCATCATTGTCATTGATATCAACATTATATTTCCCATCATTATATTCATCATCAGTTTCATCATTACATCATTACAATCACATTTAGCGTGGTTTACGTTGAGCATCCATATTATTGCATTCAGTTGCATTCAATTCATATTCCGTACGAACTGACATCGCTCTGGGTGAGGACCACATCACATCCAGTACAGTTTGTGTTATTTTCATGATACTTTTTTATCTATTTATGTTTTTTACCAGCACTGTTCACTTTTGTTGTTGTTGTTTTCCATCAATAATCTGTATTATATGTGGAGGAGGGGGGGTAGAAAGAGGGAGAGGAGGAGGAGGAGGAGGAGGAGGAGGAGGAGGAGGAGGAGGAGGAGGAGGAGGAGGAGGAGGAAGAGGGGGAGGAGGAGGAGGAGGAGGAGGAGGAGGAGGAGGAAGAGGGAGAGGAATAGGAAGAGGGGGAGCAGGATAGGAGAGGGCGAGGATACAGGGATGCGAGAAGTGAAGGAGGAAGAGGAGGAGGAGGAAGAGGAAGAAGAGGAAGTAAAAGAGGAGGCGGAGAAGTAGAAAGGGGGAAAAGAGGTGAAGGAGAGGAGGAAGATTAAAAGAATAAAAGGAATAGGATTAGGAGGAGAACAAAGAGGAGATGAAGGAGGAAGAGAAAGAGATGAGGAGAAAAAGAAGGCGAAAAGAGGTAAAGAAAGGAAAGACGGAAAAGGAAGAAGAGAAAGAAAGAGAAGGAGGAGATGGAGGAGGAAAGGGGAGAAAGGGAGGAAGGAGAGGAGAGGTAGAAGGACAAGGGCGAAAAAGACGAAAAGGGGGAGAAAGAGGAGGAGGAGGAGATGGAAAAGAAGGAGGAGGAGGAAAAAAGGTGGAAAAGGAAGAGGAGGAAAAGAAGGACGGGGAGGAGGAGGAAAAACAAGTGGAAAAGGAGGAGAGTAGAAAAAAGGAGAAGGGAGTGGAAGTGGAAAAGAAGGAGTAGGAAAAAAAAGATGGAAAAGAAAGAGAAGGATGAAAAGGTGGACAATAAGTAGATAGTGGAGGAGGAGGAGGAAAAGAAGCAAGAGGATAATGAAGAAGGGGAATGAGGAAACGGAGAAGACGAAGAAGGGGAATGAGGAAATGGAGAAGACGAAGAAGAGGAATGAGGAAATAGAGAAGACGAAGAAGGGGAATGAGGAAACGGAGAAGACGAAGAAGGAGAAAGTAGAAGGAGGAGAGGAAGGAGAGAGAGGCGGTGCCAGTGCCAGTGCCACAGCGAGTCAAACCTCATATCATATGGCACTGCAATTGTTCCTAAGGCTTCCGTGATACTCAAGGGTCGAGTGGCAGCCCCCCATCGTGCAAGATCTCACAACACAGCAACTGCAGCCCATTGCAAGTGACCGAGATGATGTTGATAATCCATGCAGTGACTATTTTGCAATGTCAGTGCGATTTAGAGGTAGTCTCTTGTTGGATGTGGTACTGTGAGGATAAAGGTTGGATCGATCTGTGCAAAGTCAGGAACTTCTGTCTCAGCAAACAGAGGGATTTTGAGATTCGGTCTAATTCCGAGTGAAAAAGGAGGAAAAACTGAGCGCGTTTTTTGTTTTTTTTGTGTGTGTGTGTGTGTTTCGTTATTCGATGTGGGTCTTTCGGTTTATTTTTCTTCTTACGTTAATGTGTTTATTTGTATGTGTATATGTAGATATGTATATATATATATATATATATATATATATATATAGAGAGAGAGAGAGAGAGAGAGAGAGAGAGAGAGAGAGAGAGAGAGAGAGAGAGAGAGAGAGAGAGAGAGAGAGAGAGAGAGAGAGAGAGAGAGAGAGAGAGAGAGAGCATCGTGTTTACCGTTAGTTTTTGTATTTTCTTTCTCCCTATCATAATCATCATCACTTCAATGATAAATATACATCAGCTTTGACTTATTGTAGTCACAATATCATTTAAAGATGATGAAAAAGACAAGAATGAGAAAGACTAATGATAGTATCACAATATTATTATCATCACCATCATTACTACTAGCATTGCTATCATTTTCATTATTTTCGTTATTATTATTACCATTGTTATCATTATTATCATCATTATCACCATCATTAGAACTATTACTAGGATAAAGATGATGATAGTGACAAAGTATTTGGAAACAGTTAGAAATTTATCGTCTCGGTGAAAATACTATTTAGCAACTGCCCCACCTTAAGCCCCGCCCCCTTGCTACTGAGTCGTAGCCTTTCACAGGAATTTCGACTTTAATCAATCATATAGCAACATCTAGCCAAAAGTCTAACATATACAGTAGACGAAAATAATCAGAAAAATATTCTTTTTGCCTGGCGCTGGATACGGAAAAAACTACTTTCATTTCATTATACTGTTTATTTCATAATATATTACAGTATTCACAATGCCATATAGTGAATTGATATCCATGATGAAATAAGAAAATCTGCACAATACAGACCCTATATACCTTGAAATGAATTACAAAATCTGCAAGTTATATATATATTGTGAAATAAATACAGAATGTTGTATGTTAGGATTTTGTAAAGGGAATTTGATTTTTTTTTTTTTTTTTTTTTTTTAGGTATTGTTTTACTTATATATTTAAATCTATGAGGCTGCTTTTAGCCTCTGCTCTTTGGCATTTCTTTAATTTATTTGCTGAACCATATATTCGTCTGTTTGTATTTTATTTTGCCTAAAAAAATGTAAATGTTATACAATGTATAACTCGAGTTAAAAGGGACTTAAACTGAATGACGTCACAAAAGGTATCCAGTCAGAACGCTGACAAATACAAATACAACGGAGAAAATAATTAATTACATTTTGTTCTGTTTTATAATGAATATCAAAAGAAAAAAAAAGAAGTGTATATATATATCATTTCTGTTAACAAAGCATTCCATACCATTGGCAGCTTTCGGAAAATTCAAAGGAAGAAAAATTAATGACAATGACGCCATAGAAAATGACCGCAGGCTGCGCTAAATCCTTTTGTTGTGATCATAAAGGACAAGCTATATGACCTGGAAAAGAAAGCGAGAGGGGGGGGAAGGAGAGAGAAGGAGAGATCGAAAGAGAGAGAGGAGGGGGAGGGAGAGAGAAAAAAAGAGGGAGACAGTGAGAATGAAAGGGAGATAGAGAGAGAGAGAGAGAGAGAGAGAGAGAGAGAGAGAGAGAGAGAGAGAGAGAGAGAGAGAGAGAGAGAGATACAGATAGATAGATAGACAAGTAGATAAATATATATATATATAGCTAGATATATAGATAGATAGATGAATAGATAGATAGATAGCTACAGAGAGAGAAATGATGACGATAGTGGTCATGATGATGACGATGGTGGTGATTAAGATAAATATAATGAAGATGAGGATAAAAAATGAGACTGCTAATGAGGATGATGATGATAATGGTCATAAGGATCAGGAATATGACGATTGAGATGATGATAATGAGAAGAGTAAGGATAATTAGAAAAGAGGGGATAATGAGAATGAAAATCGTGAAGATGATGATGATAATTAGGGTGTTGATGATGAAGAGGAGAGGGATAATGATGGTAATGATGATGATGATGATAATGATGATGATCATGACAATCAGGATTACGATGAAAATGGTGAAAGTGATAACAATATGAATAAAAATACAATCATCATTCAAAATCTTATTGATACTGCATATGTCTAACGATAATAATGATAATCCGCCATTACAACAGTATCAGAATTCGTCAGTACACAGAAGGAACAGATTTTGTTTTTTTCCTTTTTCTCTCCCTTTTTCCTTAAAGGTTTAAGAAAGTTTTTTTGAGTTAATATCGAGAATTAGAGTCCGGGAACATGACAGGTCGAGCGCGTGTGTCGTGCGCTTTCCTGGCTTCGTGTAGCTTTTGTTTTTTGTTTTTGTTTTCATTTTAAGGGGTTGCTAATTGGTATTTTTTTACTGTCATTCTTCTTACTATTATTATTTTTATTATTGTTATCATTATGTTATCATTGTCATTATTATTATCATTATATCATTATTATTGTTATCCTCATTATGTTATCATCATTATAATCATCATTATATCATTATCATTATTATCCTCCTCATCATTATATTATCACTTTCATTATTATATTATCACTCTTATCCGTATCATCATTATATTATCATTATCATTATTATCATCATAATTTTATCATCCTTATCATTATTATTGTTGCTATCATAATTATCAGCATCATTAGATCATCATTATCATTATAATTATTATCATTATTTTTTGTCGTTATCATCATCATTGTTATAATTGTCATCATTATCATCGTCCTAATAATCATCATCTATTAACATCAACATTATCATTATAATTACTATCATTATTATTGTTATCTTCAGTGTCATTATTGACGTTATAATTATAATTTTCAATGCTATTGTTATTATCTTTATTATTTTTGCTATTGTCATCAATATTTTCATTATCATCATTATTATTATTACTATATCTATTATTATCAATAGTGTCATTATTATCAATATACATACATATATATATATATATATATATCTATATAATATATATATATATATATATATATATATAGAGAGAGAGAGAGAGAGAGAGAGAGAGAGAGAGAGAGAGAGAGAGAGAGAGAGAGAGAGAGCGACAGTGACAGAGAGAGAGAGAGAGAGAGAGAGAGACAGAGACAGAGAGATAAGAGAGAGAGAAAGAATGAGAGAGAAAGAGAGAGAGAGAGAAAGAAAGAAAGAAAGAAAGAGACACAGAGAGACAAAATAGATGCACAAAGTTTGGTCTTACCGCCTGGGGAAGAATCCATTTCTGACACC